>NC_087070.1:38368295-38614549 GCF_963678635.1 Symsagittifera roscoffensis
TTAATTTCGTTTTTTCGCCTCAAAGGCTTAACCGTTTTTCATTCTGTTTTTATCACTCGAATACATTCTGTTGAATAGCGCTTCTCATCAAAAAGAGGTTTTTATCTTACTGCTTTGCTGGAAATATTTCGAAAATTTTCGATCTTTTCTTGCCTGTTTTAGATTTTTATAAAGAAAAGACCATTTATCCACGAGGGAAATAACTAACTTACGAGCTGTGCAGCTCATCACGGCGAACCGTTGTTGTTCCCCTGCTTAAGAGCTACATGCAATTTTTTTTGATTATTTTTACGGGCTGGGTATTCTTGCCTCACCCGCAAGCAACGAGCACGGATCATGGTGGTCCTCGAAAATGTTAAGCAAAAGAGTTTTTTCACGTTTAAGCTATATCTTTTATAGCTATGGTTAAGTTTTTTTTTCGGTTTTCCAGTTTAAATTCAGTGTTTATTTCATCAAGTTTGAAATAAGCAAGCTAATAGATGGATGTTGTCAGAGTTTTCTCAGGTTGTGCATATCCTTTTAGTTTACGAGAGAGGCAATTTTCGAGATTTTTCAATAATTTCTGGAAAAATCAAATAAGGAAAATTTCTCAAATTTTGAAATTCTCACACTGTAGGTGGGTGCTGTCAGAGTACTCTCAGGGGTTGCGAATGTTGCCTCCAAATCTCACTTCTCTAATCTTTGTAGTTTTCGAGATATGACGTTTTTTATAATTTTTTCAAAAAATTTTCAAAAACTTAGATTTTAAAAGTTTCTAAAACGTTGAAGTTCTCATTCCTATTGTTGGATATTATGAGGGTACTCTCAGCAGTTGCGGATCTTGCCTCTGATTATGGCTGCTCAAATCTTTGTAGTTTTCGAGATATGACGTTTTTTAGGATTTTTTTCAACCAATTTCAAAAAAAGTGTATTGGTTTTAGAATTTGAAGCCAATAATTAAAAAGTCGAAGGAAACCAGGAAACTCAGCAAACTCCCACTTTCTCTGCGGTTTGGTAATATGACAGGAGTCTTCGCAAACCTATGGCCGGCCAAGGAAGAGCTGCAAAAAGTTTTTCCGAAGGTTGCCAGGATAAATTTTTGTGGGCAGCGGCCCAACCAAAACACGATGAATGGTTGGCTGAACTTTGGAAATGCAAAAGACTGTGCAGATGCCATGAAGTTAATTGAAGAAAAATCGCCTTTGGGAATAAAAATCCTAAAAATTGGAGAGACTGCTGAGAAAGTTTTCAAAAAAAATTTGCCCGTTCAAAAAAAATCTCGTGGTCGTCCACTTCCTCGTGGAGTACCCTGGCACATTGTTTTCCAAGAGGATATATCGTACTGGCCTGAGCTATCAATATGGTTTTGAACTTATGTGTTTTGAGTGAAGAAATAGCTGAATATATTCATGATCTTGTCTTTTCAATTTTTTTCCATGAAAAGTCTTATAATTGTTCAAGCTCAAATTTACTTTTTGCGATTTGATTTATTGTTTTATCAGATTCAGTTTTTTTTCTTCGTTAAAAGGAAGGGAAACTCCGCTGTTGAACAGGAAAAATGTGAAGGTCACGAAAAATGATCATCGACTTCTCGTTTGTTTCAAAAGTGGAATTTTTTATTGTCAGACTTCCCAGCGAAATAAAAGTTTACCTTTCAATCCGGTTTTCTCAAATTGTATGTATGTATGTATGTATGTATGTATGTATGTATGTATGTATGTATGTATGTATATATGTATGTATGTATATATGTATGTATGTATGTATGTATGTATGTATGTATGTATGTATGTATGTATGGATAATGCGAATTTTTCCAATCTCTGATCTTCGAATTCTTCTTTTCCGTCTTCGGATTAATAACAGGTTTTGAGTTTAGTTTATCCGTCTACTGATACTAGGAACTTAGGAATTGGGTCGGTTTTTTCAACCAATTTTAATTACCTCAAAACAAGCTCATAGAAAGTGAAATGTGGTACGAAGTTGCTAAAGAAGAAAATACTGTAAGTTTAGAGAAAGATGGGAAACTTATATTATTTTTCAAATTTGTTGAGTGTTTAGAATGTTTTCATATATCAGTTTGGTCAAACTTTCTCTGTGTTACTTGCACAGCAACCGGCTATCTTTTTTGTGCGGGAAAACTTGCCACGCATAATTTTTTTGTGTTACGTTTTCCGCACAATGAATAAAATCTTCAAAGCGCGCATAATTTAGTCCAGAACATGACCGATTTGGCAATATTCAAACCCCCATAACTTAAAAAATAAAAATCGGGTATTAAATAACTTTTTGAACTGAATTTAAGAGCTGCAAGAAGTCCCGTTTCAGATTAATTAACTTCGTTCAGATTCGTTGACCGAAAAAGATATTGACAACATTTTTGCATTAATTATACTTCATCACTGATTTCAGCACGTAAGTGTCGAAGAAAAACTAAACAAAACTGCTCGTATCAGGACGAAGCCCTGAATGTTCCGATTGCATTTTAAGGCTTATGGAGCAGTGATAACACATAAAAATTCAATGAAATAAAACAAAATGAAAAAAGTTTCTAAATTCTAATTGTTTAAAAATTTTAAAATTTAATATTTCTAATCATAAATAAGAGACTCAAAAGTTATGAAAAGTCCAATAACTTGTAAAACATGCTTTGAATTTGAAGATTTCTTCGAAAAAGTTTTCAAATAATCATATTTTCCTTTTTTTGACAAATTGTTCGACTTGAAGTCCCTAATTATACGATTCGGCTTGAAGTCCTGTCGGCTTGATGTCAGGCACCCCTTAAAATTAGTGGATGATATAATGGAGACCATCCTAATTCGAAGTACAAAATTCTCACCCAAAGACAACACTTTAAGTTGTCGTAAGCAGACTGATTTTATCGCTGATTTTCTTCCAATAAAATGTACGATAAAGCTCTGGGCTTCAACTGGACGCTGTAGGTTGTAGGGGAAAACAATTTGGAATTTTGTTGTCTGCTTCATTATTTTTATAAATCAATTGCAATTCATTTATTGTCAGTACGGGTAGGGGACTAAAACAGGTCGCACGACTGGATAATCTCTTACTATTTGTTTCAAATGATGTGAGCGTGTTAGAAATTTTTGTTCGTTTTTCTAGAATCAAGTGGGAATTTAATAGTTTGTTTTTCCATCGTGACTTAGGCATTTAGGCTTCTTAAAAATACTAGATGATTTAATGGAGGAATTTCTAATGCGAAGTACAAAAAAAGCAAAAAGTCTCAGCCACATAAGGCACTTTAAGTTTTCTTAAGCCGACAGATTTTATCGCTAATATTTTCATTTTATATAAAATAAACTCTGATTTGCTTACAACATTTTTGCGCTGTGGGTTTTTCTCGGAAGATAGTCGCCGATTTTTTGTTTTATTGTTCCGACTTTCGATACGAAAATAACGGAATATTTGTGCTCGGGGTGGGTTTTTTTTTCTTCAGACAAATTTCGACTTTTTAACTAGCCATTTTTGACAAAATTTTAAAATATCATTCGAAAGGTATTGTTGTCCTGCGCTCAAATTTGAAAAGATATTCCACCTGTGATCATTTTTGGTAATGTTACGGGTGTTCAAAGATTGCCATTTTTGCCAATTTGGAACAATGCTGATTGAGGGGCTATGTTGATAGTTTGAGCATCATCCGATTTAAAAATAGCGGGTTATTTTTTTCAAGAAAAATTATATCTTTTTACGCATGTTCTCTGGGAGCTGTTTTTTCAGGAGGAGCAAAAATTGAGATTAAAGCGTGAGTGTATTGAAGCGTGACCTTTATCCGGAGGTTATGGGTGGGGGTGTGATCACATTACTATCATTGTCTCAATAAGGGTTATTTGAAAGATACCTGCCATCACTTATATTTTCACTTTCCATCTCATCTGTTTATTAATAATAACTATCAAGTTTAACTAAAGTTCAATGATATTGGTCACATCCTTCTTATTTGTGGACCATAGCACAAGTAGTGTTACATCGCTTTTTTCTAACACCTGAAGACTTATTCAAATAGTTGTTAATTTGATTACTTTTTCCGCATTGATAATCAAAGCTAAGTTATTCCGCTGTTCGAGATCTCTTGCCCGTTAAATTTAAAGTGTTTATCGTTGTTTACCAGGTAAGTTTCAACATCCAAGTCCAAATTGAACTAATTCACGTTTAGAACTGCTGAAACTTGAAGCACAAAAAGTTTGAAACCGAAAGGGTCAAAATATAAAACCGTTCAACCCAATAGATTTCTAGCTATCTTTTCCATAAAGATTTTTAAATTTTTGAATTAAATTTTAGCATTTTAAGTAGGCTTGATTATTTTACTCTTGGTTATTGTTCCGACTTTCGATACGAAAGTAACGGACTATTTGTGCTCGGGGTGGGTTTTTTTTCTTCAGACAAATTTCGACTTTTTAACTAGCCTTTTTTGACGGAATGTTTTTATATCAATCGAAAGGTATTGTTGTCCTGATCTCTAATTTGAAAAGATATTTCACCTGTGATCTTTTTTTGTAAAGTTATGGGGGTTTAAAGTTTGCCATTTTGGCCAATTTGGGACAATAAACGCGCGATATATTTCGCGCTATTAACGCGTAAGAGGAGAGTTAATCCGTCTTATAAATCGTTCCAAATTGGTTGCAAGAAGCTTATTTACCAGAATTGATTTGTTACAAGGTGCGAAATAATCTTTTTTTTTTATATGTGTGGTAAAATGATTTTCATGAGAAAGTTCAAATTTAATTTTTTTTTTCATTTCATTTCACTACATCTATTTTTTCAATTGTTATCACTGCTCCGTAAACCTTAAAAGGCAGTCGAAACATTCAGGGCTTCGCCCTGATACGAGCAGTCTTGTTTATTTTAAATTTCGCAAGATGCGTTTTCTCAACAAACAAATCAAGTGTTTTTCTGTTTTCTTTTGTTCATTGACTCTTTTCCGACTGTCAATTGGCTATGTTCGTGTAATTAATTCCAGAGTACCTGGTAGTTTCTGTGTAATGTTTATGAAAAGTTCAGCAGTTTGTTCCAATATGCCCATATCATAGAATTTTTTTTGATGGCAACATATGGTTTAATTGATTTAGAAAAGCTCAGAAAAGCTATTTGGTCTTCGAACTAAAGAAATGCCGATTAATTATTCAAAATTGAAAATTTTTTCTGGTTCGTGAAACTCCTTGATCCTCCGCTGGCTCAATGTATTACTGTTGTTTCTGTTTGTTGTTGTTGTTAGCTGCTCAAATATATCGTTTCGTCAGCAGTTCCGACTGCCTTTTAATGTCTATGTAGCAGTAATAACAAGAAAAAAAATAAATTTAGTTAAATTGAAATTTTTTGTGAAAATCATCCCACATACGCCATATAAAATACAAAGGGATAGATTTCGCTCCTAGTAACAAATCAATTATTGCAAATAAGCTTCCTTCAACCAATTTGTAACGACTTCTAAGACAGATTACATCTCCGCTTACGCGTTAATAGAGCTAATAGCACGAAATAATGCAAGTACAAAACAGTCCCATATAAAACAGTTCAATACAAAATAGCCCAAAAAATAATCCGGCATTTAAGAAAAGTGAAAACAAATGGTCTAAAAAGTTGTAAATATAATCGAATCCCATTCAACGTTCAGACAACAAAATTGAACTGAAACTGGATTTAATTCCATTTTTTCTCGCCAAAACAAACTGCATTCTATATTTCATTTCGTATCCATTATAATGGCATTTATAATAAATAGGAAATCACATAAAAATGGGTTTTTTCCATTTTGTTTCCCGCGCCGTGCAAAAGTTTGCAAGATTTTCTGTATTTATCAAGTGAGTCATGAATAAAACAAGATATTAAGATGAAGATGGTTAGGGAAAATTTGTAATTCGTTTTGTTGGAAGTCATTGAGTTTTGTCATGGATGTGCATATGGACGCTTATGTGAGCCACACAACCGTGTTTTTGCTTGATGATGGAAGGCAAGCGTTCCAATAAAAAGATAACCAATTTAGTTTTGAAAAAATAGTGCAAGGCTATATGATCTTCAGGCATTGTCATGCATGTGTATATATACACTCATTCGAGTCATCTGGTCGTTTTTCTGTTACATTAAGACTAGGTGATGATTTCACTTTGGTCATTAATAAAACAAGATATTAAGATGAAGAAGGTTAGGGAAATTTTGTGAACTTATTTTGTTGGAAGTCATTAAGCTTTGTCATGGATGTGTATATGGACGCTTATGTGAGCCACACAACCGTGTTTTTGCTTGATGATGGAAAGCAAGCGTTCCAATAAAAAGATAACCAATTTCATTTTGAAAAAATAGTGCAAGGCTATGTGATCTTCAGGCATTGTCATGGATGTGTATATATACACTCATTCGAGTCATCTAGTCGTTTTTCTGTTACATTAAGACTAGGTGATGATTTCACTTTGATCATTAATAAAACAAGATATTAAGATGAAAATGGTTAGGGAAAATTTGTGAACTCTTTTGTTGGAAGTCATTAAGCTTGGTCATGGATGTGTATATGGACGCTTATGTGAGCCACACAACCGTGTTTTTGCTTGATGATGGAAGGCAATCATTCCAATAAAAAAATAACCAATTTCATTCGAAAAAATAATGCAAGGCTATGTGATCTTCAGGCATTGTCATGGATGTGTATATCTACACTCATTCGAGTCCTCTAGTCGTTTTTCTGTTACATTAAGACTAGGTGATGATTTCACTTTGATCATTAATAAAACAAGATATTAAGATGAAGATGGATAGGGAAAATTTGTGAACTCATTTGTTGGAAGTCATTAACCTTTGTCATGGATGTGTATATGGACGCTTATGTGAGCCACACAACCGTGTTTTTGCTTGATGATGGAAAGCAAGCGTTCCAATAAAAAGATAACCACTTTCATTTTGAAAAAATAGTGCAAGGCTATGTGATCTTCAGGCATTGTCATGGATGTGTATATATACACTCATTCGAGTCATCTAGTCGTTTTTGCTGTTACATTAAGACTAGGTGATGATTTCACTTTGATCATTAATAAAACAAGATATTAAGATGAAGATGGTTAGGGAAAATTTGTGAACTCATTTGTTGGAAGTCATTAAGCTTTGTCATGGATGTGTATATGGACGCTTATGTGAGCCTCACAACCGTGTTTTTGCTTGATGATGGAAAGCAAGCGTTCGAATAAAAAGATAACCAATTTCAATTTGAAAAAATAGTGCAAGGCTATGTGATCTTCAGGCATTGTCATGGATGTGTATATATACACTCATTCGAGTCATCTAGTCGTTTTTCTGTTACATTAAGACTAGGTGATGATTTCACTTTGATCATTAATAAACATTAATTTCACTTTGATCATTTCACTTTGATCATTAAGATGAAGATGGTTAGGGAAAATTTGTGAACTCATTTGTTGGAAGTCATTAAGCTTTGTCATGAATGTGGATATGGACGCTTATATGAGGCACACAACCGTGTTTTTGCTTGATGATGGAAGGCAATTGTTCCAATAAAAGGATAACCAATTTGGTTTTGAAAAAAAGTGCAAGGCTTTGTGATCTTCAGGCATTGTCATGGATGTGTATGTATACACTAATTCGAGTCACATAGTCGTTTTTCTGTTACAATAAGACTAGGTGATGATCTCACTTTGGTCATGAATAAATTAAGATAATAAGATGAAGATGGTCAGTGAAAAATTGTGAACTGATTTTGTCGGAGCTCATAAAGCTTCGGTATGGATTTGTATATGGACTTTTATATGAGCCACACAGCTGTGTTTGCTTTATGATGAAGATAATCGGGTAACGATAAATTTATCATAATTACTTGAAACTTGTTACAACTTAGTTAATTCAGAAGCAAGGCGTTAATTCGTATTTATTTTGTCCTCGTAATTCATTCCCAATAACTTTGTCTACTTTTTTTTGAACTTTTTCTAATTTTTTTTGATTGCTGTCATTATTTTTTGATTGTTGTTTTTGGAGTTTTGTTAAGTTTTAACTTTCTTCTTCGAGTGAGAAGGAATCAATAAGTAGCGCTATTGTGCAGGCTATCATGAGGATGATGATTGGTTGTGGTTGGTTTTGTCTACCTCAAATGGAAGGTACATTTGGCTGCCATGTCTGATTTTTTTCAGTTTTTCTTTCGTTTTTAGATCTCATTATGACTTCATCTGAGAGAGACGCTTTCCCGAATTTCCCAATTGATTCAAGCCTGATAAACTGTGACAACACTAACGAAAGCAGCGCAGAGGCTCCACTCAGTTCAACAGACAAGACTCAGATCACCTTGAAAAAGTTATTTCCTTCTGCTTAATAAAATCAATAGTTTTCAAAATGGGATGAATGCCTCAATAAAAGTGAAACAAAATTTTAAGTTTTAAGTAATGTTTAATTTTTCTAGGAAACGATCTCACAGTAGGTCTGAAGAAGCAAAGAAAAGAAGAGCCCAAATAAGCGAGTCGAGAAAGCGCCAGAAATTAAAACTAGATCTGCTTGCTGAAACAGCCAGACGAGAGACTGCTAATGGTTTCATGAACTACTTCCATGAGCAGTGGACTGAAGCGAATTCCAATCATAAAGAGGCCATGGAGAAGGTCGATGAGTTGAAAAGCAGGGTCTTGCATCAGGAGAAGACAATCGTTCTACTTCAAAAAAGCCGTAATCAGGTGAGTCTTTTATACCTTTGCAATTGCGTTACAATCTTGGTTTTGCTTGGACGATTAAATTGTTTTTTTTTACAAGAGCTCAAAATTAACATATGTTGTTATTTGTTCTGATAGGAATAAGTGAGTTGAGATTTTCGAACTTTCATAATTTTTTGAATGGATAAAATAATTATCGGCTTGATTTTGTTTAGAGTGAAAGTGTCCTTTGTGTTAAAAAATCAGGCAAAGAATTGAAGATGACAGCTGCGACCAATGATATTTGTGCCGGCAATGACGGCACAATTCAGAGAATGAATCTATCGCGTTCACTCCCCGAGCCAATTCATTTCAAATCTTTCAACATACAAGTAAACAGGAAATTCATAGGTCAGGGTAGATTTGGACGTATTGTGAAGTGTTCCTTTGCTAAAGTTCAAGCAGTAGTTAAAGAGTGTCCTCCGTTCTACAGCAGGGATTTGTATTTGGAAGCACAAATTGCTGCGTTGGTACTCCAAACCCCTAAATCGGAAGACCAGAATTTTTTCTTGGGCCTCTTTGGGCTGTTGAATGAATATCAGCTAGTTCTGGAATATTTCAATGGCGCATCAGTAACCGAGCACAGGGAAAAGAGCATGACAAATAACTGGTTAGCACGAGCAAACGAAACCCTTAAAGCTGTCCAGTTCTTGCACTCTAGAAACGTAAGTTGTTTGGGTCAAAATAATCGATTTTTTTATCATATCCTTTTTTCGAATCTAAATACTGGTCCCCACTTGAATTTTCGCAGCGTTCAATTAAATTTTTTTTAACATTTGAAATAAGTTATCGTTTCAGATCCTTCATCTAGACCTCCATTGTGGAAATGTGATGTACTCTGGGAATAGCACTAGAGTAATTGATTTTGGAAAAGCGACAGCCTTAGCCTATCCAATAACATACAAATTGACTCCCAAAATGAGAGAGAAGCACAATTTACAACACAGCCATGTAGAATGGGAATTGCGAAACTTGAGAGATGCAAAAACTGTTCCAGCTTCAGATGTTTTTAGCCTTGGTTATGTTTTTGACGAAATTGCTAGAACCTGCATTTGCTCTGAGGAAGAGAAGATGGTGGTTGGGTATCTCGCGTCACAGTGTTTGAAGAGAAGAGAAAATCGCGCTTCTATCAAGATGTTGCTTGGAAACCTAAAGGAAAAAAAAAGACTGCAAAGCTCGAAAGAGCTGTACAGCAATATGGCAGTAGTTGATCTATGTTCGGAATGAAACATGTGTCCTGATTTCATTTGTTCTTCCAACTCGAAAAACAATGATATGATAAGTTTCATTTGAACTTAAGCAACGTTTTTGATTAAAATTTCTTTGTTCGGTGTTTTTCTGCTGATGCAGTTTTGAGTCGATTGTACGCAATGGAAGAAATTATATTCTGTTAGTATATAGGATTTTCGAACGCCTGGTGTTGACAAAAAATAATTCAGTTTCCCAAACGCTTCCATTTTAAGGATGTGTAACCTTCAATAGTTTGATAAACTTTTTAAACAGCCGGCACGTTAGTGAAATTGAAGGAATTTGTTTATTACAGTCCATTTGTGTTAACAATTGCCTGATAGGTCTTTTTGAAGTAACCTAACTTAAATAATTTGATTGGTTTTTGAAAATTTTTTGTTGTTACAGATAGACTATGTCGCAAAACTCGAATCAATCATCACGACCTCAGCGCTGTAACAAAGGAATAAGTTCGCAGTCACGATATCTGGACGACGAAATTTTAATCAAAGAAGCAAAATTGTATACATGGGTGTTCTACTGCAAACACGATGAGCATGCTTTCACCCTCCCGTACAATAGTGTTCTCTGGCCGTCCTATTTGAATCTAGAAGCTAAATTGATGCTGAAGGAAAAAGAGCACGTTTCCTTTACAACTAGCGGAGACAAAACGTTCACAGCGTCGTTGGTGACTAAGATTGTCAATAATCGAGTTAAGGAAGCAACAGAGGTTGTACGCAATAAAGTTCAAGCCGCTGACAGAAGTCTGGTTGATATCACTTTTGAGTTAGTGCCTCTTAGCAAAATACAGTTTTTAGATTGTATCATAGACAAATGAAATTCTTGCGTAAAATTTCTTGTTCTTGGAGCTCAAAACGTTTTAAAAAACAACCAGAAACTATTTTGGGAGGTTTTTTTTTCAAGTTACAAAGTATAAAAGCTCCTAACTTTAAGCTAGGGTAAAGTTAGGGTCAAATTAGCGTCAAAATTTGGTCGTTCATGATCGCATTATCGGTCATTAATGAAGTTCTCAGCGGCAGATTCTAGTCTAAAGGCTATAGAAACCCAAATGTTTGTTGTTTACGGATTGCAAAAGAGCGAAACAACTGTACTAACTGGCTTTCAGTCAACATGTTCATATTGATCTTAGTGCAAGCATTTCTTTTGCTGGTATGATTAATGTTTGGTTTAAGGAGTCAGCCGAGAAGTGGGAATTCTGAAATGGAAGTGTCCTGTCACGCTGCCTCAAAGAAAACCGAGAGAATAGCTACACTGAAAGCCACTGAGACTCAACCGAAGAAAAGGTGCCGTTTTGACGAAGGAACCTTGGGGGAACCACAACAACCCTGCCTGCAGCTCGGCGAAATAACGACAGAAGTGGTTGGTTGCTTTTGGCATAGATGTTCCTGATGTAACTAGTTTTTCTGGCGTGAAGTTCCAAATATTTACCAGGATTTTTGCCATCATTGTTATATTTTTGAGTTTTCTGTAGAACGGCTTGACTCCAGGTGCTTCAATGGAGCCAACAGTGAACTCCAATAGCCTCAATATAGAACGAGTTGTGGAGATTTTTTCTTCAAAAATGGAAGAAATCACAAAAGAAAACGAAAAACATGCAGCTAAGATGCAGAAAGAGAACTCCAGGTTCCGCAAATGCCTTGGAGAAATGCTGCAGAAAAATTTTGCGAGAAAGAAAGTTGATCAAGTTGTGTGCGAGACAGTGGAAGATTGCGAGCCTCTGATGTTTGGTGAAGTCAACTTGATGACAGTTCCTGTTTTGGCTGGCCCATCAGTATTCGGACGAGCTATTGCCATTTTAATTTTTGGAAACGAACAAAATTGTTTGCTGATTAATAAAAGACTAGGGGTCAAAGTTGCTAGGAAAGACTGCCGTGAGTCCGTCGGTAAAGAAACTGAAGCAGTTTTTATTAGTAAGTATAGTTATTCTGAGAACAAAAGTGATCAGTCTGTTTTTCTGGCAACTATTTTTTTTTCAGCTTGCGTCAATCGGAAGTTTGGCAATGATCCTCATGCTTTGTCAGAAGCAGTGGGTGGAGCAAATCAGTTGGGACGTGAATTAAGGAAAAAGTATCCTCAGCTCGTCGTAAATCGACAATCACTATCGACAGCATAGCCGAATTGACAAGAAATATTTCTCTCCAATTAAACATTCTAAGTTGTTTATATCTTGGACCTTGATATTGGAATTGATCTTTCATTGTGTGCGTTTTGCTGTCACAATTTTTTTCCTTGCTAATAAATCACGTGAATTTTGTTCTTATGTCAAACTTTTTCAGAAAATTGAAACGCTCTCTGGCGAATTGAACTCCGAAATGGATTATTTATGGCCCGTTCAAAAAAAACGTAGAGTTTATATTGAGGATGACAGTGATGAGGAAGAAACTAATAATACGATTGACTTAACACAGAGTGCAATTCTAGATACTCCGGCGAAATCAAAGCTGTTCTCCTCGACGCCCATTCAAACGGCAGTAAATTCAGATGCAGGCGATTCGATTGAGAGCAAACTTGAAGCCAAATGGAACGGAGTCGTCAAAAGGCATGCAAGGGCGCTGAAAAAGATTAGGAAAATTGAGCGACAAAATAACAACGAGTTTTTGAGTGTCCTATCTCTACAGCTCACTGGTGAACAAATTGACGTTTGTAACGTACAAACAGAAGCAGTAATGTTTCAGAACAAAAATCTAATGGCCCTGAAAGCTGGAGCCGATCCTGGGCTATTTGGAAGGTTGCTCGGAAAAGAGATTTTTGGCAATAAATCTGAATGTTTGCTCAAATATCAAATGATTGGTCGGGAAAGGAATTATGGAAACTCCCGGCAACCCGTTGACAAAGAACTGGAACGTATTTTCGAAAAGGTGGTGAAATTGAAATACCCCCAGCAACCTGAATATGCATACTCTGAAGCACGCAAAGGAGCAAACGATATGGGAAACGATTTCCGTCGTAGGTTTCACAATGCTTCTAATGAGTAGATAATTGCAGCCTTGTATAGCATTTGTTTGTTTCGAATTCAAGTTTGTATTATCTGTTTTTAATCTTATCATCAGCAAATCTTGAGAATTTTTATGCCTTTTATTTTTCTGGTTCAGACTGAATTGATTCTACAGCTTAGTTGCACTGATAGCTGGGGATTTTAAAAGTCTTCTCGTAATTGTTTCAAAATGTCATTAATTGAGGTAATTTTCAGATCGTACCATGCATTCACAAAGCTCACTCTCGTCAGTCAAAGCTTTGCGATGTGAAATCTATGCTCAATGTGATGCAAATATAACATCGGCGTTATTTGAAAATAATGAGCGGCCCATTTCAACAATGGTTGAAAAAATCGACTGCGTGGAATACGAAAATTTCGTTCAAAACAACACGATGTACAAAAAAATTGATCAGCAGTTACGAAACTGTTATGATGATCTGGAAAAATCGTTGTTTGAAATAAGATTAGATCGATATGGAGGCTACGGGCTTTTTTACGCCGGAACAGAGCCCTTGTTGCCACAGATGTCTAATACGCCGGTTCCCTTAGTAAGAGCGTATCTCGAAAAAATTCCGTTGCACCATGAAAACGAATTTAAACAGATATCAATATTTGAAAGAACTGAGAGGTGTAAAAACCTGCGAATTATGGTGGGGTCTGTTCGTTTTGCCAATCACTCGTGTGAGCCAAACTGTTCCTATAGGATTTCGGAGCATAAATCTAAAAGTTGTGTAAGACTTGTAGTAGTCAAGCCAATAATGCCAGAAGATGAAGTAAATGTGTTCTACGGCTCCGATTTTTTCGGAAAAAATAACTGCGATTGTTCTTGTGATTTTTTTTGGCTTCACGGTTCGTCAGAATCTTCCTCTACTCAGCTTCCTGTTCCATCATTGATAACTTTGACTGCGAAAGCAACTTCATATCTACGAAACGCTCATCGGACGGCACGGATTAGGAAAGCTAGGGCGCCACATAATTCTGGGCCGTCTAACAAAAAAATTTTGCTCTCAGATTTGAGGAGTCAGGTTTCGAGTAGTAGTGAAGATTTCTCATCTGAAGACAGTTTTTTCGAGAATTGTTCTCCGCCCATTGGCGCAGCAAAGCAGTCCAACTATCTCACTGACATGTCTCCCACCTTTCGCTGCTTTGAAGAAATGTCTCCCATCCCTAAAGACAACAGAACATCATCCCCGAGACCATCCCTTCAAGGAAGTGTTTGTACACCAGAATTAAGTATATCGAACATACTTACTTCCGACTCTGAATTGAATGACTGCAACTCAGATAATTCTATTAGTAATTTTCAAGAAAACATCAGTGTTTCGAATGTTTTGGTCTGTGCTAATTCAATCATAGGACGTCATGCAACATCTGACGCAGAAGCAAGTGATTGGTTTAAATTGATTCGGAAGATTGCTAACGTCCCCAAAATTCCTAGCTACAAAACAATAAAAAGAAAAAGTCGTTTGTCTTCTAAGGAAAAAAAATGCCACGTCAAGCAGTGCGGCGATGGAGAAAAGTGGCAGTTAGATTTTGAGGTCGAGTTGAAGGAAATTGTTCAAGAAAACATTGAAAATATTTACCAGTACAATTTAGAACGAAACCCTATGACTGATATGAAACTTCCAGATTGTTTTGATCATCTTAAAAAACAATTGACAGTCTATTTAATTTTCAATTCTGATGGAGTAAAAGTCATCAAGTCAGATAATAGGCAATGTGGCCGGTTTGGCTTGCGATTGCTAACTTGCCTCCAATAAAACGATCAATGTTCCTAAATATTGTTCTAGCTGTTCTATGGTTTGGAAACAACAAGCCAGACTGGTCAGTTTTACTTCCCGACTTTGAAGAAAGATTGAAAAATTTTCCTTGCAACGTACAATTTCAAGGTAAAGAATATTCTTTGCGGTTCAAATGTGTTTTGCTGGTGGCTGATTTACCAGCTCGTGCTTCATTACTCAATATGATTCAATTTAATGGAACTTACGGCTGCAATGTATGTCTGGTTCAAACACAAGTAGACGAAGAAAAGGGAATCAGGTATTACCCGAACTTGTCGTTCAGAAGCAGAACAACAGAAATGCATAAAGATCACATAAAAGAAGTGCTGTCGATAAAATTAAATTCATACAAAGGTGTTAAAGGACCGAGCAAACTGTTAGATATAATAGATTTTTTGCCACTGACTGCTCCCTCAGATTGTATGCATCAAGTTTACCTGGGCGTTACAAAAGTTTTACTTCAAGTAATTGTCTCCAAATTGGCAAAAAGCAACCTGGTGAGAGTTCGAAGCATCATCGATGGAATTAAGGCAAGTATTTTTCATCATAGAGCTTGTTTTTGTAACATAAATGAAAAACCATTTCTAAAAGAAATAGTAGCTTACATGAAAATTTCTGTCACCCATTTGCAATCATCTGTTTTCCTTTTTTTCAGCTCACGAAAGATTTCAAAAGGCCTGTCAGGAAAATCAAAGACCTTGAATATTTCAAAGCCAATGAATTGAAAGTTTGGTTGCTCTACGTTGGACCTGTTATCTTTGAGGGCATCATAGATGAAGAGCTTTACACTCGTTTCATGATGTTCAGCTACTGTGTTCGTCTTCTAATGATTTCAGCAGAATATTGTGATGAAAGTCAAAGACTTCTAAAGTCCTACCTTGATAAGACAGAAACGGCGTATACGAAGACTGCTTTTTCCGCTAATTTGCATGCCGTCAGCCATCTTTCTGAACAAGTGAGAAATTTTGGGCCACTTTGGGTCTCTTCAGCAATGATGTTCGAATCGGCAAATTATCTTCTGAAATCGAAGTTTACTGGCACTGTTAATCATTTGCAGCTCATGATAGAACGATACATACGAAATAAAAAAAATCACAGAGCAGAAATTTGTACTGATTCACTTTTTGATTTATGTCATCAGCTGAGAAGAACTTCCAAATCTTTCAAAAAGAGTTATGTTAGTCCATTGACTGTGCCGGAGAGTTTGAGATTGTTTAATTCTTTTTCTAGTAACCAGAAGTTGAACTCGTGGGAGATAACATCCATTTTACATTCTAGCGATCGGGACAGTTACGTTTCATTTACAGAAGAGGGTTTTGAGGAATATGGACAGGTTCACGTTTTTTTTGTTCAGGATGGTGTTGAAATGGTATATATCAAGAAACTGGAAACTAAAACCTTATACAGGTGTGCAGATGCTAGAGTACGTGTCATTTCTTTTGTAACAGTAAATTTTAGCGATCGTTATGATGCAATGCCTTTAGCGTCTTTATCTGGTAAACTTTTACGAGTTGATGTGGGCGAAGCTGTACATCTAATACCTTTACTAAATGTGTTTGAACATGATTGAATGTGTTGTCGCCTAAATTTCTTATCAAGTTTATGCTGAATTATGCTTATGTTGGAAATATGGTTGGCAGTGCTCAGATGTATTTGCCTTTAAAAATTTTGAGCTATTATTTTGCCTCTCTTATATCTCTCTGTCTATTATTTTGGACTGAAGCTTATTTTCATACGTTATAGGTCGTTTTTTAATTTTGAAACTCTTCGTGTTTTTAACGAGGAAACGGTTACTTTTAATGAGGAAACGGTCCTACAGATCGTTACTTTACAAATGGAGTATAGGTATGCTATTCAGTCTGTGTAGTGCTTTACTAAATGCGCTGTTTACTTATTTCTGTTAACATAACGCGTGGAGAGATGGTTTTCAAATCTGAAAATTTTTTTTAGATTCCAAGATGCTACGTTTGTTATGTGTTATCTTTTAAATTGTTCAAAGAACTTATATATAAAGAGTTCCACAAAATTTGAAGCAATCATCTATCTGTATAGTGAGGCCCTTCTCCAAAATTGACTGCTCAAATCCCTGTATTTATCGAGATATGAAGTTTTTTGTCATTTTTCAAAAAGTTTTTAGAAAACACTATTTTTTTGGAAAAAAAAGTTAAAATTCCCAACGCTGTAGCTGCGGCTGTCAGATTACTCTAAAGACTTGCAATCCTTGATTCCAAATTGGACCGCTAAAATTTTTGTAGTTTTCGAGATGTCCTTTTGTTTTTTTATGGTTTTTCAAAGTTTAAAAATCCCGACACTATTGTTGGGTATTGAAAGAGTACTGAAGAATTGAAAATTTTGCGTCTGAATGTGTCTGCTCATTTGCATTTTGTTTTTGATTAAACTTGATTAAAAAGAACAGTAGAAAACGTGAAATCACGAACCCTGTAATTTGGGTGCTGTCTGAGTACACTGAAGGTATGCATATCTTTTTTTCCAATATTGCAGTTTTTTAATGAGTTGTTAAAAATCCGAAGACCTGAGGTGCGTTACACGCTAGTTTAATTTAGGGATTTCGCAGCGCAGTAAAAATTTTTCCTATTAGTCCAGTTCTTCTCAATTTTGTTTATTTGTATTAAGAAAATGTGCCAATATTGAATTTTTCACGAACTTCAAAGAGCTTTGAAGCCATCTTTTTTGAAATTCGAAAATTGATGTTTTTTCAAAAAAAAACAAAGCAATTTTTTTTCAGTCCCTCGGTGTTCATTGTGTCTTTTCCAACTGTCTCTTTGCAATATATAAATAGAAGCAGAAATTAATCAACCTTTCTGTATATATAAATTGTATGACCACCATTTTTTGATGGCGACAAAAAAAAGTAAATTTTTGTTTTGTTTTTTTTTTCAACTGCAAACCGAATTTTGTACTTGAACAAACACTTTCCAACAAATTTTTTTGCATGCAAAATTTAATTTTTTTTTGCGTGCATACTGTAGTCCTGAATACACAAAAATTGGATTTTTTCCGTTTCTCTGGATAACTTTCTTTAAAAACGCTAAAAGGCACCATTGGAGCGAATATGTACTAATCTTAAGGGGGTAGCGCGCGACGAAGAAACACAATCCCTTTCCTGCTGGTTGGCTAGGTTTTATGTTTAGTAGCTTGCAATGCTACGATTCCTTTGTATCGCAAGTGATGCGAGGCTCTGCTTTGCCTCCGTTGAATTATTATTTTTTTTGATGGTCATGATGTTTTTTGTATTGATAATTTTTCATATTTCTGAAATGCTTGTTTTGTTTTAGACAGTTTTATGAAATTTATTCAATCATCACCAGGTATGTTTTCCGGTGTCATCAGGTAAATTTTTTTGCATCAAATAATAATGTGCTTTGCTTAGGAACCAAATTTTTGCTCTGAACGGCGGAAAAAAGATTTTTACTACCAACGTCTTTGAGGTCGTTCAGAGCACTTTTTGGATGCCCACGAGAAAATTGAATTGATTTGATTATTCAGTTTCTATGTCGCGTCAAATATGGTTCTTTGTTAATCATATGTAGCGTCATATGTGTTTCCATGGTATCTTTTCTAGGGTTGATTTTTTACAGGGATAAAAAACAACAGGTGATTTTACGGCACTAATGAAAATTCTCGGAATTAAATGCAAATGAAATGAGAGATGGGAAAGAGTATGGGATGATGAGTGCCCTGGCAACACTGGTGGGGGGACTTAACACAACAGGATCGCATTCCTCCGCCACGCCCTACGCATTCATCACTCCCTACCCCCACCACCATCACCACAGTCTCTTCGGCGGCACCACTGTAGTCCCCACCCAGAACCCCACACGGGGGCAACAGCAGCACTAGCCCCACACACCCTCACAGACTACTACATAAACTACGCCACCATGTACAGCGACCCCTTCGGATCACATTATCACTCTTCGCTTACAATAGCTCAATTAAAAACGTCAAAATTTAGTTTTCTTTCGGTCAACATAAATTTTTTGAGTATTTTAATTTGAGTTTTCTAAAAATTGAGATTTTTTGTGAAAATCACCCTTCACACGCCATATGAAGTACAAAAGGATAGATTTCACTCCTCGTAACAAATTAATTACGGCAAAAAGCTTCGTTTAATCAATTTGGAACGATTTCTAATAGCGCGAAATATATCGTTTGCCAGGTTGGCCAAAATGGCAATCTTTAAACCCCATAATTTTATGAAAAATGATCACAGGTGAAATATCTTTTCAAATTTCAGCTCAATACAACAATACTTATCAATGATATTAAAGAACTCTGTCAAAAATGGCTAGTTAAAAAGTCTAAACATGTCTGAAGAAAAAAACCCACCCTGAGCACAAATATTTCATTGCTTTGGTTACGAAAGTCGGAGCAATGAAAAATTTTGACATATTTTTTTTTTTCCATTTGAAAGGTCTCAAAATACTGAGTTCCTTTGCTATCAATTAAAAGCTTATTTTTTCTTTTTAACCTTACGACCAGCGAAGATTTGGCTCTCAGGTGTCAGACTTCTTTCCCATGTATAACTTTGTTCACAGAATGGTCAACTTGGAAGAAATGTTAAACATACTAAAGTACCACTCAAGGCTTGGTACCGCTTTCGAGTTTTGTTTCGATGTTTATTTAGCACTCATATGTCTTCTTAGATCAGTTTTCTTTAAATTAACTTTAATTCAGACGAAACCAAGACAAATATATAAAAATTTTTGAAAATCTTGCCATAGTTACTCTTGTGATAAACAAGGGTACTGCAATTGTCTTCTAGACTTTTTTCTCGTGAAATTTTTTCCTAAGATTCATCTGCTGGACCTATTTATCTATTGGGCCTGTTGCAACAGTTATTTTTTGTGCATGTTAACTGTTTAAACGAAATTTTGATCGAAGTTTGCATTTTGTGTTGGTTATACTTTTGATCGCTTGCTAAGTGATTAGTAACTTCAAATATAAAAATTTGCAGGTGGGGGAAAAGGAAAAAGAGCCGTCATTTATTGTTCCGAGTACGCAAGCGGCGTTCGCAATCTGTATTGCCAGGGAGATTCTAATAGCGCGAAATATATCGTTCGCCAGGTTGGCCAAAATGGCAATCTTTAAACCCCATAATTTTATGAAAAATGATCACAGGTGAAATATCTTTTCAAATTTCAGCTCAATACAACAATACTTATCAATGATATTAAAGAACTCTGTCAAAAATGGCTAGTTAAAAAGTCTAAACATGTCTGAAGAAAAAAACCCACCCTGAGCACAAATATTTCATTGCTTTGGTTACGAAAGTCGGAGCAATGAAAAATTTTGACAGATTTTTTTCTTTCCATTTGAAAGGTCTCAAAATACTGAGTTCCTTTGCTATCAATTAAAAGCTTATTTTTTCTTTTTAACCTTACGACCAGCGAAGATTTGGCTCTCAGGTGTCAGACTTCTTTCCCATGTATAACTTTGTTCACAGAATGGTCAACTTGGAAGAAATGTTAAACATACTAAAGTACCACTCAAGGCTTGGTACCGCTTTCGAGTTTTGTTTCGATGTTTATTTAGCACTCATATGTCTTCTTAGATCAGTTTTCTTTAAATTAACTTTAATTCAGACGAAACCAAGACAAATATATAAAAATTTTTGAAAATCTTGCCATAGTTACTCTTGTGATAAACAAGGGTACTGCAATTGTCTTCTAGACTTTTTTCTCGTGAAATTTTTTCCTAAGATTCATCTGCTGGACCTATTTATCTATTGGGCCTGTTGCAACAGTTATTTTTTGTGCATGTTAACTGTTTAAACGAAATTTTGATCGAAGTTTGCATTTTGTGTTGGTTATACTTTTGATCGCTTGCTAAGTGATTAGTAACTTCAAATATAAAAATTTGCAGGT
This sequence comes from Symsagittifera roscoffensis, assembly GCF_963678635.1. Taxonomy (NCBI): domain Eukaryota; kingdom Metazoa; phylum Xenacoelomorpha; order Acoela; family Convolutidae; genus Symsagittifera; species Symsagittifera roscoffensis. The sequence continues at coordinate 38,388,859 of NC_087070.1, forward strand.
GGGGGGAAAAGGAAAAAGAGCCGTCATTTATTGTTCCGAGTACGCAAGCGGCGTTCGCAATCTGTATTGCCAGGGAGATTCTCTGTTTTAAAAAGCTGTCTGATTCTTAAATAGAAAACGACCAGGTCCATTGCTTTCCAATGCTGTGAAACTTGTTTCTAAATGGCAACGCAAGCAAATGACTCTCCTCGAAACTATGTTTATAAATTAATAAGATAATCAAGTTTTCAATATGCCTTTGTAAACTCCCTTTTTCTGGATTCTAACGTTGCATTTGCAATCACATCTCATTTTGTTGGATTTGAATACTGCTTACGCTTATAAAAAAACAATAAAAACCAAGGCTTTTTTTCCTTCCCCCCACCTCACACTAGCTTCAATATGTTAGTGTAACGAGTGGTATTACGAGGTTGAGTATGAAGAACAAATATGTCTGTTGTGGCCTTTTTTGTCTGTATGTGAATTTTCATAACAATCGGACAATGTGATCCACAAATTTGCATGTAAAAAGAAAAAAGAGCCAAAACCAAAAAACACTGCTCTTTTTAATCAACTCTTTTCAGACTCTTTTCCTCTTGCCCGCCTTTCAATTTCAATTTTAAAACCTACCTTGAAATTGTTATAATTCAATAAATTTTGGCATGGTGAACAATCTGTAGCAAGACTGCTCGTATCAGGGCGAAGCCTTGAAATTTCTGACTGACTTTTACGGTCTATCGAGCAATAATAACATGGAAAAAATAAGTGTAATGAATAAAACGAGATTTTTTTAAATTGAGATTTTTTGTGTAAATCATCCCCCCAAACGCCATAAGTGAAAAGTGATAGATTTTGCTCTTAATAACAAATAAATAATGGCAAATATGCTTCCTACAACCAATTATGAGTGATTTTTAGGACGGAATAAATCTCCGCTTACGCGTTAATAGCGCGATTTATATCGCACGTAAATTTTCCCAAATTGGCCAAAATATCAATTTTTAGACCCCCATAACTCTAGAAAAAAGATCACAGATAAATTATTTTTTCGAATTCAGGCTCAGAACAACAATATTTTTGATTGATATAAAAAACGGTTCGAGTAAAAAAAAACGAAAATTGTCTGAAGAAAAAAACACCTGCAGCACAAACATTCAGTTACTTTCGTTACAAAAATCGGTTTAATAAAATTTTGACAACAAGCAATGAAAAGTTGCCTGGTGAACAAAATTCTCTATTTGAACGTGTTGTTGTTCTGACTTTTGAAGAAAACGGAATATTTATGCTCGGCGTGGTTTTTGCTCAGTCAATTTTTGCTCGTGGAAATTATAGTTTTCAACGAAAATTTCTTACAGCACTTTTAAAATATCGACTTTCTGAGTTCAATTTTAAAAAGATAATTTACCTCCGATTAGTTTTTGTGAAGATTCATCTGCTGGACCTATTTATCTATTAGGCCTGTTGCAACAGACATTTTTTGTGCATGTTAACATTTTAAACGAAATTTTGATCGAAGTTTGCATTTTGTGTTGGTTATACTTTTGATCGCTTGAAAAAATTTTCGTTGGATTTTTTCTTGTATTTTTTTTGCAGAATCTGTTTTTTAGTTTGCGACGATTTCGTTGTTTTGCAAGTGATGTGAAGCTCTGCTTTGCCTCTGTTGAATTGTTTTTGTTGATGGTAATCATTTTATTTTATGTTTTGATAATCTTTCATATTTCTGAAATGCTTGTTTTGTTTTAGACAGTTTTATGAAAATTATTCAACCATCACCAGGTATGTTTTCCGGTGTCATCAGGTAAAACTTTTTAAATCAGATAATAATGTGCTTTGCTTGGGAACCAAATTTTTGCTCTGAATGGCGGAAAAAAGATTTTTACTACCAACGTCTTTGAGGTCGTTCAGAGCACTTTTTGGATGCCCACGAGAATATTGAATTTATTTGATTATTCAGTTTCTATGTCGCGCCAAATATGGTTCTTTGTTAATCATATGTAGCGCCATATATGTTTCCATGGTATCCATACGTCGCGCCATGCATGGTACCATAGTAACCATACGTCGCGCCATGCATGATACCATAGTACCCATACATTGCAAGCTTCCATGGTGACATATAATTTATCAACCGCCCTAGTAAAAGTATCAATATTGTCCAATTTGAAGTCCCCCATACTTTAAAAAAAGTGGAATCATACGTCGCGTCATGCATGGAAAATGTGTTATTTTAACATAAAAATACGTCGGCAATTTTCCATGGCTTCCATGGAACCATGCATGGTGCGACGCATGGTTGCACATTTTGGTCAACCCGGGTAGATTTCAATCAAAAATTCAAATTTTTTTTTGCTTTTATTGAAGTTTAAGCAAAGTTAGCAAAACATGTAATTTGCGTTGACTTGCCCTAGTATCTGCAAAATTTTTTAAAACAGCCATAAAATGAGTTTGTGATTATAAATCCTGCCAAATTTGTTCAGGTGTGGATAAAACCCTGTAAAAATGAAACATCCTCAGAATTTTGAAGCCAAAACTGCTTGATTGCCAAAAAACAGAATCAAAAATGTGCAAAGTTCTTAGTTTACGCGTTTATAAGCGAGAAATGGAGGATATCAATTCTTACTTTTTTTTTACTCGTTGGCCACAAAAAATAAAACAGTAATTATTCCGACAAACTTTTTTTCAGGTCCCTGGTCTTAATCCGCGTTCAAACTAAAGCTTGCATGTCTGCAAAATATAACGAGATTGCTCGTATCAGGGCGAAGCCCTAAATGTTCCGACTGCCTTTTAAGGTTTTTTGAGCAGCAGTAATACATAAAAAAATTAAAGGAAATAAAATAAAATGAAAAATTTTTTTTTTCCAAAATTTGAAATTTTTATGTAAATCATCCCTCCACACGCCATATAAAGTATAAAAAGATAGATTTCGTTCCTTGTAACAAATCAATTACGGAAAATAAGCGTCGTTCAACCAATTTGGGAGGATTTATAAGACGGATTAAATCTTGCTTATGCGTTAATTGTCCCAAATTGGTCAAAATGGCCGAAATGGCATTCTTTAAACTCTCATAACTTTACAAAAAATGATCACAGGTGAAATATCTTTTCAAATTTAAGCTCAGGACAAGCATACCTTTTGAATGATATAAAGAAATTTCGTCAAAAATGGCTAGTTAAAAAGTCGAAATTTGTCTGAAGAAAAAAACCCACCGCTAGAACAAATATTCCGATTGGGAATATGAGCAATCACTAAGCAAATTATTCTCCTTTTCACATAAATCAAGTTACACCCCGATCTGTGATGAATTGAACTGAAACTGCCCGCCAGGCAAATCATGAAACGTTGATGAAAATTGTGAAAAGGGTTCAGAAAAAACTCCAATTTCTATACTTTTTCATGGGCATAAAGATTCAATTCTCAACCATAGTTGAGTATTGTGCTAGAAATTTTATACGATTCAAAACTATTTTAAACTTAAAATATCATGTTTGCCGAGTTTTAAAATAGTCAACACAACGCCCATATTTGTGGAGTGGTTCTTTTCTCCATTAAAATTTCAGTTTTTGTTCCAACTCTCGTAACAAAAGTAACTGAACATTTGTTGTCGGGGTGGGATTTTTTTCTTCAGACAAATTTCGACTTTTTAACCAGCCATTTTTAACTAGCCACAAATTCAAAAGGTATTGTTGTCCTGAGCCTAATTTTGAAACGATATTTTACTTGTGATCATTTTTCATAAAATTATGTGGGTGTAAAGATTGCCATTTTGGCCAAATTGGGCAATTAACTCGCGATATATTTCGCGCTTTTAATTTCTCACGTTTTAGAAAAAAAATGCATTTATTTTATTAGATTTAAATTTTTTAATGTTATTACTGCTTCATAAGCCATAAAAGGTAGTCGGAACATTCAGGGCTTCGCCCCGGTACGAGCAGTCTTGTTTAATTTATCACTTATTTTCACGGATTTTGTTAACTGTATCCCCCCTTTTGGACCTTGTTAAATATCCCTCCAATGCATGTAAAATTTTTGACACGCCTTTCTGTATAAAATAAGCATTTAAAAAATGTCAAACATTAATTGTGTGTTCATTTTGGCGCGTTCGTATTTGTATTACTGACTTTTTATATAATACCTACATAAAAATTTTCAAATAATTATATTTTCTGAGAATTGTTTTTAGTTATTGAAAAAGTCGCAGCCAAAGTTGCATTTCTGAAAATCGAAATAGGGGGGAAATAGCTAACACGATCAAATTTGACTATATTGTTCAAAAGTATGTTTTTCCCGAGTTCACAAATATTCAATATGCATCTTTCCGCTTGTCTCAATCCATCTTGGAGTCGTTTTTAATTCTGATTATTTTACAGACAACGCTACGCGGTAATATATAAATGGAACACTAGACCGAATTAGTTTTCCCAATATGATCCAATCAATCATCCTTTTAATTTTGGGCCAGGGTCTGATATCCATCAGACTTTATACGAAAGTCAGATAAATTACAACTGGAAAAAAGTCACACTCGATATAAAACATAAAATCACAATTGGATAATAAAATCAACCAAAGCAGTATATTCCAAGAAAAATTTCACATCTTATACTTGAAAAACTAAAAAATAAAAGCTATAAAAGCGATAAGAGTTTTGTAATTTTTGCCCAAACCAAAAGGTTACTTTTTAAAAAAATTCCATTTACTTGAGCTTTCAGGTATTTTCTATAGCAGTCTAATTATCGAAAGCAATGCTGAAATTAGGTGAGCAAGCCAAAACCTAGCTAACTGTAGCTAAAACTTCTGATTACTTAGTCAAAAATTTGCATCGAATTGTATTTTGAGCTCAAGAAATTAATTCCCGAGAAACTCCCTTTTTTGCTAAATTGCCATAAACCTCAAAAGTTTCCTAAATTAATTAAACGTAAATTGCCATTTTATCTCAAAAGTTTCAAGTTTTTTTTTAGTTCCATGAATGATAAAATTTTGGAATAAATTGTTGAGAAAGTCTTTGAAAAATGACTCGTATGTTTAATGAAATTTTTTCAAAACTGAATAAATTTAAAATCCTGAAGTTTTGCCACCTATTGATCTGTTTTGAAAGATAATTTAAAAATTACGTCACACACTTTGCGCTATTCGTGCCTTAATAAAATTTTCATTGGTAACTGTTTTCAGCAAATTAAAACTCAACAATCGATAAAACTCAACCAAAACTTCTGCTCCATTGTTAATTTTTTTTGTTCTACATCAACGTACATCATATTTCTTTTATGTTTTGAATTTTCCTATACCAATTCATAAAAAAAAACAGTTTTACGTTCAGTTTTGATCTTACTTTGTTCAATTGTTTCATCAAATTTTTTCTACCATCACTCAAAAATTGTATTTTAATCCCGTTTCTTTTATATAATTCTAGACATTCTCGATTGGAATTCAACAAGCGGTTATTTTCAATTTACTCCCCAAAAACGTAAAAGAAAAAAATATTTACCAAAACAAAATATATAAATCTCTGCATCGTATCACAATTTATTAAAACATTAATTTTAATTGATTTCTTTTGTTAGATTTCAAAAAGAAGAAACGCTGAACAGATTGCTCAAAATCTACATTAATTATCAGTTTTTTGAAGATTCCTCTGAACTAAAAACTGAAATTTTTGTGGAGAAAAAACTCCTGCTGAACCTGCAGAAAAAAACTGGCTAATCGTGCGTGTATCATTCAATGTTTTTACTTTTGTTGTTTCAAGTTGTATTTCCGATAAAAAAAGTGGTTGCTGAATGCCTTGATCAGCTGGAAATGATCAAAGATAATTGTTTTTAGGCTCAAAAATTCTTTCAAAAACCTGTGCGCGAGAAAAAGTATCCATCTTCGCAGCTACTATTAGCTAAATTATATCTGGAACTTTTAAAAAATGAACCTTTAAATTTACATTTTACATTAAAAAATGTATACTTGCAATTGGATGTAGTTTCTCTAACGTTCCGAGCACAGGTCTCAATTTTTTGAAGTTGATTTTCAAAGAAAAAAAAAGCTACATTGAACCAGTAAAAAATTTTTGGATTTCCAATTATGCAGCATTCGTTTCCTGGAATCTAAGTTCTAAAAAAGTATAATTACCTAACTAATTAACTAACTATGAAACTATACCAAAACAGCTATTTTTAGTAGCAACCACACAAACAAAATATTATAGCGACTGTCCCAATGTGCTCAATATGGATGTTCGGTGGTCTTTTTTGTCCACTATATTCTGATTAATTTAACTGCTAAGCAGCATCTTGAAGAAAATCAAATCAAATAATAGAATGTAGTGCTTTTGAAACTCCTCCACAGGAAGTTTTCAAAAGCTTTCGTTGAATTGTATTTGTTCAGTTGTTGTAACATAAAGGAGAAAATGAAAACGTGTATCGAATAAAAAAGAATGCCCACGACCCTCAGAATTCCAAATGGAAATGCTGATACATGAAAGATTTGCATGTAATATTCCACACCTAATGGCATCCTAATAAATTCCCAAATCTGTAAAAATTCTATATTCAAAACAGCTAAACTTATGATGAAAATTGTTTCTTTTTTGCTTTTAGGCAGAAAAAAAAAGATTAAAAGTCGAACAATGCATATTTTTGATGTAAATATCATTATATATAGCAAAACAATAAGTTGGTGACATGACCAAGAGTGCATGATCTGGGCGGTTTGGTACAGCAAAACCCTAAATATTTCATTTTTGTGAGGTTGATTTAAACGATCCAACAGAGTCATGTATGATTGCATGAAATCCAAGAATTTTAGAGATGGCAAAAAACTCATGCACCGTGAGTTCCCATGACCAATCAGTCCACGATCAGGAATGTTTTTAGTTCATTTTTAGCAAACTGGTATCCAAACTTGCAAATTTAATTTAAAAAATTATATATTTCTTCTCCAAATGTTTGAGGGAACATCTATTCAAAAAAATTTGAATTTCAACCAATTTCTGAACGTTCATTTGTCACTGTATGTTCGTTAAAAATTGCAGAATTACTTTTTTTCTCTATTCAGTTTTTTACACGAATGAAAAGTTGTAAGCCAAGGTTATTGCCTGTCTATTCTCAACTTCTTTAATTCTTGATTAATTGTAAATTATAAATAATTCCAGCTGAACCATCTTCGAACCAAAAACTCAATGATTGTTTAAATGCTATTTCACTTGCCAAAATTTGATTTTTTCTTCACTCTTCACAAATGATTAATTGCACAAGAAGAGAAAAAACACAGAAAAACTGTTGTGCAGAAAACTTGAAAGACATTGAAAAAGTTCTGAGCAAATCATGAACTGTGTGCAACATCCTGGCTCAATATTTCTTGAAAAAGTTCATTATACACATAACTCAGAATATGAGCCTGACTTGTAGAAGAAAATTGGCTGCTACAATTTTGATAATGGTTGATTAGGAGAACATGGAAAAATTTCTTCAATTCTTATACAAGATGCATTGTTAATTTTTTTAACAAGATGTAATAAAAAATTCAATAGTTTCAAAATTGAGTGAAAGTTTTCTAAAGTTCGTCAACAAGATGAGAAAAACTTTTCCCGATTTTTTTGAAATTGCACAAACCAATTAAAATTTAAAAACAAGACTGCAAAAAAAATCAGAAAACCAATTGCTGAAAACAAATCTTGTTACATTTTTTTGTACGGTTTCTTTGTTTTAGTCCTAAAATAAAAGAAGACACATTTTAGAAAAATTGATTCGTTTGTACAATTATGATTTTATATACATGAAAAAAATTCCAAAATACTAATTTACAAACCAAAAAAATTTGCAGCAGAGGTTTGCATATTCTCGAAAGAACGCAAAGCTGGTCTAGCTTGCATTGCTGGAGACTTTTCAGGAGATCGCTGATTGGAGCCGTATTTTCTCAAAATCCATCATCTTGGATACTGGTGTATGAACTTTCCGCGGATCTTATTTTTTTTCACAAAAACTAGCCCAGAGAGACTTGGAAAAATTTCAAGGAACGCCAGTCAACAGAAAACTTCAACTTCAAAGAAAAAATTAGATAAACCAAATATTTATACAAATTTTTAGGTTTGTCATTGTTTGGATCAGTTTGAAACCAATTTGAGAAAACTGGGTTATTAGGTAAAATATTTAATTCACTTGGAAATCGAATAATTAAGATCTGTTTTTGAAATTAGAAGTCAATCTAGTTTTTCATGATTTCAACTGCTTTGTTTTTTGGTTATGAAAGTTTTTTTCCTTCTAACAATTGACTAAAACTAATATTTAAGGAAATCAAAAATCAAATGGCGAAAAAGTAATTTGAGCCGAGTTTTCCTGACAGGAAAAAAAACTATCACGACAATGAATAGAGTTTGCATCATATGATGCTTGTTGAAGTCCCTTTGTATAATTTTAACAATATGCCCGAATTTTTTGGGAGATCCAACTGACCTAAAAGCAAACAAAGCACTTCAGTTTTGATCACATAGGTTTGGAGAAGATTTTTTAGATAGAATGATTTCAATTATTTCTTTTCTTTTCTGAATCTTTTTGATGTAATGGGGCATCTGTAAAACTGTGTCTTGTGTTCAAAACTATCTAGTTTGTAATTGCTTTCGAAGAATTTTTCCGAGTGTTCTGATATCATTGTCAGTTGCATCGAATTCAAAGTTTTACTAGGATCCGTTTGGCTTGTTTTTTGTTGTCTACTGAATTTGCGCTGTTACAAGTAGTATGTTGAGAGTATTGTTTTTCAAAAGTTATCCATATGACTTTGATTTATTTGTCTCTCAAAGTATTGATTTTTTTATGTGTCTGATTTATTACTTTCCTTATTTTGCCAAAAATGATAATTTGATAATTTTCTGAGGTATTTAATTGTCGCTGAATAATTTTATTGCCCCTGCCTGAATTTTTTAAAGCTTGTTGAAGTTTTTTGTCCGATTTGGATTATGATAAAGCGGCAGCGATGATAAGCGGTATTGTTGGTGAGTTGGAGAATCTTTAATCAAAACTAGATTGCCATAGTTTTCACTGATGGATTACTTCTAGAAAAGCTTGATGAAAAATTCGGATGAAAAATAAAAAAAAGCTCAACCAAATATTAGAAAGTTGCGAATGCCGATTTCATGCTTTTAACATGATGACCAGAAACTCATAATTTTTTTACATGTTGCAAAATTGAAATTAATTTTTCTAACTCGGAGCGACAACATTTGTTTTTCAACAGTTGCCAAAAAATGGAAATTTTTAAGATGCAAAACACGTTATTTTAAAAAGATTAAAAAAACCGCTCTTTATGTGCTCTTTATTTTTTCAAAAAAGAGCACAAATCGTTATTGCTTTTTTAAAGAGACGCAAAAATTGTTTCAATTAAAAATTGTGAGTTGCGTTTCAAAAGAGTGATTGGTTTTACTCTCAAAAAATATATACATATGATCAGAAATTGAATTAATTAGAAAAGGTGAAAAATTACAAAAACATGAAAATTCAAATATCAAAACATGCGCAACAAAGAGCTGTTGAAGAGCAGAGAGTTGCAAAATTTCGAAAGAACACGAATCTGGCATAGAGTCTGGGGACTTCTTGAGACGCTTCCTCTGTGGGCGATGGGTTCAAAGAATGCTCACATTTGTCGATTGTGATGGAGTTTTTAGGTAGTTCCGTTTCTTCCAAAGGAAACTGGAATACTTCAACTGTTTGGGAATCAAAATACCCATCCAGAAATTTGGGATAGTCCATCCCATAATATCCAGACACTTGTTGTATAAATTGATTTTTTACAAGTTGGTTCTCTTTGATAGGGATTTGCATTATATGGTACTTGTTGAAGTCGCTTCAGATTAGCTGAAACATGGGCCCGACTTAATTTATGGGATCAGCCCACCTAGGAAAACACCGGAGATTGTTTTTTGCCTTTTGATCATCACGAAATTTTGTTTCAAAAAAATCCAGAGAGCGCTGATTATTGTTGTCCTAAACTACGAATTACATCTCATAGATTATTGAGTTTATATTGAAAGAAAAAAGATTCAATGAGAGATGCAGCAATTAATGCTAGTTGGCTAAAAAAAAACTTAAATAAAAATTAGTGATACCCTCTTTTTAGATAGGGTGATTTGAAATATTTCTTTTCTTTTGTGATCATGTTTGTTTTAATGGCATATTTCTAAGTTCTGGTATTCTAATCGAAACTATCTTTTCTGCTACTGCTTTTTGTTCCGACTTTCGCAACGAAAGTAACGGAATATTTGTGCTCGGGGTGGTTTTTTTTCTTCCAGACTAATTTCGAATTTTCAACTAGCAATTTTTGACAAAATTTTTTAAATCATTTAAAAGGGATTGTTGTCCTGAGCTCAAATTTGAAAAATGTTTCACTTTCGATGACTTTTTGTAAACTATTAGCGTTTTAAAATTGCTATTTTCGGCCAATTTGGGACAATTAACGCGCGATATATTTCGCGCATTTAACGCGTAAGCGGAGTTTGAATCCGTCTTATAAATCGTTCCAAATTGGTTGAAAGAAGCTTTTTTGCCATAATTGATTTGTTACAGAGAGTGAAATTGATTCTTTTGTAGTTTATATGGCGTGTGGGATGATGAATTTTACAAACATTCTCAAATTTTAGGAGAAAAAAATTCATTTTATTTTAGTACAGTTAATTTATTTATGTTATTACTGCTCCATTAACCTTGAAACGCTGTCAGAACCTTCAGGACATCGCCCTGAAGGTTTATATGGCGTGTGGGGAGTTGATAATCACAAAAAATGGCGTGTTGTTGTCTCAGTTTGCGCTGCTACATGCAGTATGTTAAAACTATTGCTTTTCACATCGTCTATTATTGATTATGATTAAATTGGCTCTCAAACTAGGGATTTGTTAATTGTTGGTAAGGGTATTGCGCTTTATTGAAAAAAAACTTCGAACTTGATTTCATCATTTTGCCAATAAGGACAGAAATTTGATATCTTTCTCCGGCATTTGATTGTTGCTTAAGTATTTGTTTGTCCTTGCTTGAAGCATTTTGAACTTGTTGATAAATTTTATTTCTGTGGTATTTTCGATTGTGGTATTTCCTGATTGAGAAAAAACGGTTTGATTTGATGTTGCTAACAGGTTGATTAAATTTGTACGTGTTCCAATCATGTGAAAAGTTTGATTTTTTAGGATCTTCCATTTCGAGAAATACGTTCATTGTAAAAATGTCGAACGCTAATAAAATGAAAGCTAGTAAAGTTTTTGGATTTAAGCTGACCGGTAAAATTGTCAAAAATAAAGCTCTAAAAATTGTTTCGATTTGAGATGTTTAATGTTGATTTTGCAAGTAACTAGGCTGCAATTGATTTCGTTCGGTTTGTTTTTTGTTGTCTACTGCATTTGCGCTGTTACAAATTTTATGTTGAGAATATTGTTTTTCAAAAGGTTTCCCTTTTATTTTGATTAAATTGTCTCTCAAAGTTTTGATTTTGTCGATGTGTCTGATTTTAGTAAGTCTAAAGCGTTTCATCAAAAAAACCTTCGAAATCTGTTTCGTTATTTTGCCAAAATTGATAATTTGATATCTTTTCGGTGCATTTAATTGTCGCTGAAGAACTTTATTGTCCTTGCCTGAAACTTTTTAATCACGTTGAAATTTTTTGCGGTATTTCCGATTTCGATTAAGATAAGAGCGGTAGTGATGATGAGCGTTAGTGTTGGTGAGTTGGATAATCTATAGTCAGAACTAGATTGTCATAGTTTTCACTGATGGAATATATCTAGAAAAGCTTGATTAAAAGTTCGGATAAAAAATAAAAAAGCTCAAGCAAAATGTAGCAATTTGCGAGTGGCGATTTCATGCTTTTAACATGATGGCCAGAAACTTTAGCATGACGGCCAGATAAAAGCGGTAGTGACGATGAGCGGTAGTGTTGGTGAGTTGGAGAATCTATAACCAAAACTAGATTGTGATAGTTTTCACTGGTGGAATACTTTTTAAAAAGCTTGATGAAAAGTTCGGATGAAAAAAATAAAAGCTCAACCAAATTTTAGAAAGTTGCGAATGCCGATTTCATGCTTTTAACATGATAGCTAGAAACTCATAATTTTTTCTACAGGTTGAATAACTGAATTTAGTTTTTCTAACTCTGAGCGATAGCGTTTCCTTTTTTAACAGGAGCAAAAAAGTGAAAATTTTAAGGATGCAAATCACGTTATTTTTCAAAAGATTCAAAAAAATGATTTTTGTAAACGAAATAAAAAAACGTGGGAATTTTTATGAGATTGAAAAAATATTTAATTTTTTCCCCATCAAAGAACACAAATCGTTTTACTTTTTTTAAAGAGACACAAAAATTGTTTCAAATAAAAGTGTTGTGTTTTGTAAATTTGTGGATTTCTCTCTATGTCTCAAAAAAGTGATTGTTTTTTTTGCGAAAAAATATATACAAATGATCAGAAAATGAATAAGCTGGGAAAATTGAAAAATTACAAAATGAGAATTCAAACACCAAAACATACGTTACAAAGAGCTGTTGGAGAGCATAGAATTGGAAAATTGCGAAAAAACGCGAATAGCAAAATCTGGCATAGAGTCTGGTGACTCCTTGAGACGCTTCCTCTGTGGGGCAATGGGTTCGGACAAACTTCTCACATTCGTGAACTGTGATGGAATTTTTAGGGTAGTTCCGTTTCTTCCAAAGGAAACGGGAAGACTTCATTTTTTCGGGCACCAAAATTGACATCCAGAAATCTGGGATAGTCCATCCCGTTATATCCAGACACTTTTTCTATCAATAGCTTTTTTACAAGTTGGTTCTCTTTGATATAGGATTTGCATTATATGGTACTCGTTGAAGTCGCTTCAGATTAGCTCAACCATGGGCCAGACTTAATCTATGAGATCAGTCCCACCTAGGTAGACAGCGGATACTGTTTTTTGCACTTTGATTATCGCCAAGTGGTGTAAAAACTCCACAGTAATGATGATTGTTGTTCTAAACTACAAATTACATCACATAGATTATTGAGTTTTGATTGAAAGAAAAGATTCAATGAGAAAGGCAGCAGTTGATGGTAGTTGACAAAAAAAATTAATTTTAGATTTTAAAAAATTAGGGATACCCTCTTTTTAGTTGAGGTGATTTGAATTATTTCTTTTTTTTGTGATCATGTTTGTTTTAATGGGATATTTGTAAGTTCTGGTCTTCTTTCGAAACTATCTTTTATGCTACTGCTTTTTATAAATTTGTTACAGAGTATTCTGAGATCATCTTCTATTGCATCGATCTTAAAGTTGTCTGTGGATCAGTTTGATTTGTTTTTTGTTGTCATCTCAATTAGCGCTGCTTCATGCAGTATGTTAAAAATATTGCTTTTCACATGGTCTCCTGTTGATTATGATTAAATTGGCTCTCAAATTAGGGATTTGTTAATGGTTGTGCCCAAAATTGGGTTTTGCACTTTATCGAAAAAAGACTTCGAACTTGATTTCATAATTTCGCCAATAATGACAGACAATTTGATATATTTCTTGGGCATAGTCTTCTTGCTTAAGTAATTTGATGTCCTTGCTTGAAGCATTTTGAACTTGTTGAAAAATTGTTTTATTTCTATTGTAGTTTTGATTGATGTTGTTTTTAAAGGATCTTCAGTTTTGAGAAATACGTTCATTGTAAAATTGTCAAAGGCTATAAAAATGAAAGCTAGTTAAAATTTTTGGATTTGAGCAGATGGTTAAAAATGTCAAAAATAAACTCTAAAAATTGTTTCTATTTTGGGATGTTTGATGCTGATTTTGCAAGTAACTACGGCTGCATTTTATTTCCAATTCCGTATTTGAGTTAAGTCTGCTGGTTTGTTAGGAAAATATCTTTGTAGCCATGATTTGTAAGTTTCGAGAAAAGAGTAAATCATAATTGTTCCCAATTTCGCTACGAAAGTAACGCAATATTTGTGTTCGGGGTGGGTTTTTTTCTTCAGACAAATTTCGACTTTTAACTAGCCATTTTTGACGGAGTTTTTTTTATATCATTCAAAGAGTATTGCTGTCCTGAGCTGAAATTTGACGGTTTCGTAAGGTTTTGAGGGTTTAAAGATTGCCATTTTGGCCAATTTGCGACAATTATATTAAGCGCTATTAACGCGTAAGCGGAGATTTAATCCGTCTTAGAAATCGTTCCAAATTGGTTGAAGGAAGCTTTTTTGCCATAATTGGTTTGTTAAAAGGAGCAAAATCTATCTTTTTGTACTTTATATGGCAAGTGGCGGGATAATTTTTATTTAAAAAAAATCAAATTTTAGAAAAAAGTTTTTGTTATATTTTATTACATTTATTTTTCTTTATGTTATTACTGCCCCAAAAACCTTAAAAGGCAGTCGGAACATTCAGGGCTTTGCCCTGATGCGAGCAGTTTTGTTTTGTTAGGTTTCTATGATTTGGTGGTGGTGTTACAATGAAATCTTCATGTTAGTGGATGTCTGTCTATACATTGTAAAATTTAGATTAATGTGTTTTTGTTGGTTATAAAACACTGTTTTGTAATTCTTTGGTGTGGCATCTTCTGTTATTGTTCCGACTTTGGAAACAAAACAACGAATATTTGTGCCCAAGTTTTTTTTCTTCAGACAAATTTCGACTTTATTACTAGCCATTTTTGATGGAATTTTTTAAAATTCTTCAAAAGGCATTGTTGTCCTGAGCTTAAATTTGAAAAATATATTTCACCTGTGATCATTTTTTTTCGTAAAATTATAGGGGTTTAAAGATTGCCATTTTGACCAATTTGTGACAGTTACTGCGCGATATATTAACGCGCGAAATCTATATTTTTGTATTTTATATGGCGTGTGGGGGGATGATTTTCAAAGAAAATTTCAAAATTTAGAAAAAAAAATTTTTCATTTCAATTTATTACATTTAGTTTTTTTTTAAGCGTTATTACTTCTCCGCAAGCTTTAAAAGGCAGTTGGAACATTCAGGGCTTCACCCTGACACGAACAACCTTGTTAAGAATATAGATTTATAGTTTTCATGAATTTTAACTGGTTTTAATTGGTTGAAGTTTGCTGCAGACATGTTGATGCATTTATGTCGATCCGACGTATCGCACCAATTTTTTTCTGTTCAATCTTAAACAATGATGTTTCTGTACAATATTGTTTGAAATTTATTCTTGTTTCTTTTTGTCTGAAAGTTTCAAGTCTTGAAGCTTTAATCGACTAATAACAAAAAAATTGTGTAAGAAACTGTTTTTTGGTTTCTTGTTGGAGTAAGTAAAAAATTAATCTGGTTGAAATTGTTAGTCATGCTCCGTATAAAATGATTATGCATGGTTTAAAGCAATTGTTTAAAAAAATTCCGTAAACTTTGTTATTCGTTTCGTGTTGAATTATGTGATGAATGCTATGGTAAGTTATGGAATATATATTAGTTGCGCATAGCTCAATCCTATTTTGAGAACAAAAAATGTGAAGATTGAGTTTGCTTCCAAAGTTCTTCTTTGTGAATTGTTTTTAATTGTGAATTATTTATTCTGTACTGGAAATTGCTTGCTTTTTTTCTATATTGTTTTTTTTTCTATTTTGCTTCGATTATTTTTCCCGACCATATCCGTTCCGTCTGCAAACAATGATGCTTCTGTACACTTTCGTCTGAAACCTATTCTTGGGTTTTGTATAATGTACACGTTTTTTGGTATGTAAAACAATTGATGAGTGGACGACGCTAGTGTTCTGAAAATCTTCTGCTGCATTTTGGATAGTTTTCGCTCTTTAAATTCTTGCAATTATACACAAAAAAAATTATTTTTGTTTCTTTTTCCATACTGAATTGTGTAATGATTAATCTGGGGGAGGGCGTTAGATAAGCTTCTTATATCTAGTTGTTGTGCATTGTTTAAGACAATTGGGAAAACAAAATTTGTGAAAAAATGACTTTAATTTTAAATATTTTCTAATTTTGTATAATTCGTGTGTGGATTTTAGTTGTTGTGCATGGCTTAAGACAAATGGGAAAACACAACTTGTGAAGGTTGATTTTACCTTCTACGTTTTCTAATTTTGTATCTTTTTATGTGAAGTATGATTAAAACATGTGTGTTGTACTTCGTCTTATGAAATTGGTTTTTCATTTAATTGTACTTAATATGATCTTGCAATGATCAAACTGTAGTATGTCGATATCTATCAATCTTTTTTGATATTGACTTCTGGAAATTTATTTTTGCTTTGTCAAGGTTCGACTCTTCTAGAAATTTATTTTTGCTTTGTCAAGGTTCGACTCATTTTATACTTTTCCTGGTATCGGTATTAGTGTAAATGTGTAATTTACTTCATATTTGATCAGATAACAATGTTTTTTGTAATTTTGTTCCATGTCTGATAAAGTTTTTCTTTTATCAAATATTTTCTAAACATGCTGGTCAATTCCATTTCGTATGTATAGATAAGTTAATTAAAAGATCATTACAATACTCTTGCAAAGTTTTTTGGTTGAATTGGAGATCTTAAGAACAAGGACATGGTGAATCTTCAGAGGACGATGACTACACAAAACAGTTTCAAAAAGTAAATTTTTTGTAAAAGTTTTGTTTTTCTGAACTTGGGTATATATATTTTAGTTTCGCATGGCCCATAGCTATTGTGAGAACAAAAGTTGGGAAGATCGAGTTTGTTTTCAAAGTTCTTTATTTTAGTATATTGTTCTGTGTTGGAAATGGCTTTTTTTTTCTATGTTTACGAATTTGTTTAGCTTAAATTTTTTTTCCAAACATATCCGTTCCGTCTGAAAACAATGATGTTTCTGCACACGTTCGTCTGAAACCTATTCTTGTTATTTGAGTGATGTACACGTTTTATGGTATGTAAAATAATTGATGGACAGCGCTAGTTTTTTTGAAAACCTTTTGCTGCGTTTTGGATAGTTTTTGGTCTCTAATTTCTTACAATTACAAACAAAACAATATTTTTGTATCGCTGTTCATAGTGAATTGTGAAATGATTAATCTAGGGGAGGGCGTTAGATAAGCTTCTGATATCAAAATTTTTGTACATGGCTTAAGACAACTGGGAAAACAAAATTTGTGAAGATTGATTTTAACTTCAAACGTTTTCTGATTTTATAAATTTAGTATGTGGATTTTAGTTTTAGTTGTTGTGCTTGCTTTAAGACAATTGGGAAAACAAAATTGTGAAGACTGATTTCCACTTCAAACCTTTTCTAATTTTGTATGCTTTTCATGTGAAGTATGATTCAAAATTGTGTGTTGTACTTCTTCTTCTGAAATTGGTTTTTCATTTATTTGAACTTAATATGAACCTGCAATAATCAAACTGCAGTACGTCAAAATCTAACACTTTTTTGAACTTGACTTCTAGAAATTTATTTTTGCTTGGGCCAATTTTTGGTAGAAAACTTTGCAAAGGATATTAGGGCATTTTTGTCAAGGTTTGACTCAAATTTAAGTTTACTTGGTATCGGTATTAGTGTGAATAAGTAATTTACTTCATAGTTGATCAGATGACAATTGAATTTTGTAATTGAGTTCCATGTCTGATAAAAATTTTCTTTTATCAAATGTTTTCTAAACATGCTTGTCAATTCTATTTCGTATGTATAGAAAAGTTAATTAAAAGGTCATTACAACACTTTTGCAAAAATTTTTTGGTTGAATTGGAGATTTTAAATTTTTAAGTACAATTATATGGTGTACAATGACTACACCATATATCAGAGGACAATGACTACACAAAACAGTTTCAAAAACTTAATTTTTTGTAAAACAAACTTTGTTTTTCTGAACTTGTTGTTCTCAGATGTTTGTGTTTCTATATAACTTTTTTCTTACTTCTATATTAAAATTTGCCTGAGGTTAGAAGAATCAACTTAAACAATTTAGGATCTTTTCAGTTTTTTGAGAGAGAGCTCAAAAAATTAATTTGATCGACCTAAAAAATCCCGCCTCCCGTGTTTTTTAGCGAGAAAACAATAATTACATAACTTTAGATATGTACAATAGATAATTTTTTCTTACATTTATATAGTCAAAACTATATACTTTTCTGTGCTGGTACTTTGTCAGAATTTGAAATTTGAAGTAAACTTGAAAAGACTTTTTCGATAAAATGGATAATTGGGTAAAAGTTTTAATTCGCTGGGAAATCTGATAATTGAATTCCATTTTTAAAAATGATTGTCGATCAGGTTTTCCATGGCCATTACATTTACGCTGTTCGATAACGTAAACGGTCTGTTTAAGTTAACCAGAGAGAGTAACCGTCCTATATTTCCAATGATGTGTTTACTAGACGCTCAATGTTGAAGATCAAATAAATTCTGCTCAATTTTAAAATGGTCTGACTAAAAATAGTCAGAAATTACAGTGAGAGCTGAAAGAGTTCATTGATTTATTATCGGTTAGAAATAAGCACTTTATGAGCTTAATCCAACTTTTATTTAAATTATGTGGACTTAAAATATATGTAATTAAATATAACAAAGAAACAAAGTTTGTAAGCCAGCTGGGGGTGGTTTCTGAATCATAGTTTGTTTACTTTCTGTCTAACGAGCTCTGCGTTTTTGGTTTTTCCCGATCTTTAGTTGAGCTGAAAAGCTTTGTAGAAGAAGAACACACAGCTAAAAAAAAAGATGTCAGTTTTGCTTCGCTAGCTGAAACAATTGCTGCAAACTGAAGATTTTTACTTTCCGATTGAAATAAGTTCGATAACGCTAATAAGTTCGAAAAAACTAAGTTTTCATATTTTTGTAGATGTCCAAACAAGCAATATCAATGCTGATCAAATCGGAGTGAAACTGATAATGTTTATTATGAGGGTTTTCAAAAGAAGAAAAGCTTTTGTTTCTTATAAATTTTTTGCAGTAGAAATTGATATATTTAAAAGTTTGTCTGGGCGAATATAAATTAAAATTTGCCTGAGGTTAGAAGAATCATCTTAAACAATTTAGGATCTTTTCAGTTTTTTGAGAGAGAGCTCAAAAAATTAATTTGATCGACCTAAAAAATCCCGCCTTCCGTGTTTTTTAGCGAGAAAACAATAATTACATAACTTTAGATATGTACAATAGATAATTTTTTCTTACATTTATATAGTCAAAACTATATACTTTTCTGTGCTGGTACTTTGTCAGAATTTGAAATTTGAAGTAAACTTGAAAAGACTTTTTCGATAAAATGGATAATTGGGTAAAAGTTTTAATTCGCTGGGAAATCTGATAATTGAATTCCATTTTTAAAAATGATTGTCGATCAGGTTTTCCATGGCCATTACATTTACGCTGTTTGATAACGTAAACGGTCTGTTTAAGTAAACCAGAGAGAGTAACCGTCCTATATTTCCAATGATGTGTTTACTAGACGCTCAATGTTGAAGATCAAATTAATTCTGCTCAATTTTAAAATGGTCTGACTAAAAATAGTTAGAAATTACAGTGAGAGCTGAAAGAGTTCATTGATTTTTTATCGGTTAGAAATAAGCACTTTATGAGCTTAATCCAACTTTTATTTAAATTATGTGGACTTAAAATATATGTAATTAAATATAACAAAGAAACAAAGTTTGTAAGCCAGCTGGGGGTGGTTTCTGAATCATAGTTTGTTTACTTTCTGTCTAACGAGCTCTGCGTTTTTGGTTTTTCCCGATCTTTAGTTGAGCTGAAAGGCTTTGTAGAAGAAGAACACACAGCTAAAAAAAAGGTGTCAGTTTTGCTTCGCTAGCCGAAACAATTGCTGCAAACTGAAGATTTTTACTTTCCGATTGAAATAAGTTCGATAACGCTAATAAGTTCGAAAAAACAAAGTTTTCATATTTTTGTAGATGTCCACACAAGCAATATCAATGCTGATCAAATCGAAGTGAAACTGATAATGTTTATTATGCGGGTTTTCAAAAGGAGACAAGCTTTTGTTTCTTATAAATTTTTTGCAGTAGAAATTGATATATTTAAAAGTTTGTCTGGGCGAACATAAATTAAAATTTACCTGAGGTTAGAAGAATCAACTTAAACAATTTAGGATCTTTTCAGTTTTTTGAGAGAGAGCTCAAAAAATTAATTTGATCGACCTAAAAAATCCCGCCTTCCGTGTTTTTTAGCGAGAAAACAATAATTACATAACTTTAGATATGTACAATAGATAATTTTTTCTTACATTTATATAGTCAAAACTATATACTTTTCTGTGTTGGTACTTTGTCAGAATTTGAAATTTGAAATAAACTTGAAAAGA
Source organism: Symsagittifera roscoffensis (assembly GCF_963678635.1). NCBI lineage: Eukaryota > Metazoa > Xenacoelomorpha > Acoela > Convolutidae > Symsagittifera > Symsagittifera roscoffensis. The sequence goes on from NC_087070.1 coordinate 38,409,047, forward strand.
CTTTTTGATAAAATGGATAATTGGGTAAAAGTTTTAATTCGCTGGGAAATCTGATAATTGAACTCCATTTTTAAAAATGATTGTCGATCAGGTTTTCCATGGCCATTACATTTACGCTGTTCGATAACGTAAACGGTCTGTTTAAGTAAACCAGAGAGAGTAACCGTCCTATATTTCCAATGATGTGTTTACTAGACGCTCAATGTTGAAGATCAAATTAATTCTGCTCAATTTTAAAATGGTCTGACTAAAAATAGTCAGAAATTACAGTGAGAGCTAAAAGAGTTCATTGATTTATAATCGGTTAGAAATAAGCACTTTATGAGCTTAATTCAACTTTTATTTAAATTATGTGGACTTAAAATATATGTAATTAAATATAACAAAGAAACAAAGTTTGTAAGCCAGCTGGGGGTGGTTTCTGAATCATAGTTTGTTTACTTTCTGTCTAACGAGCTCTGCGTTTTTGGTTTTTCCCGATCTTTAGTTGAGCTGAAAGGCTTTGTAGAAGAAGAACACACAGCTAAAAAAAAGGTGTCAGTTTTGCTTCGCTAGCTGAAACAATTGCTGCAAACGGAAGATTTTTACTTTCCGATTGAAATAAGTTCGATAACGCTAATAAGTACGAAAAAACAAAGTTTTCATATTTTTGTAGATGTCCACACAAGCAATATCAATGCTGATCAAATCGGAGTGAAACTGATAATGTTTATTATGCGGGTTTTCAAAAGGAGAAAAGCTTTTGTTTCTTATAAATTTTTTGCAGTAGAAATTGATATATTTAAAAGTTTGTCTGGGCGAATATAAATTAAAATTTGCCTGAGGTTAGAAGAATCAACTTAAACAATTTAGGATCTTTTCAGTTTTTTGAGAGAGAGCTCAAAAAATTAATTTGATCGACCTAAAAAATCCCGCCTCCCGTGTTTTTTAGCGAGAAAACAATAATTACATAACTTTAGATATGTACAATAGATAATTTTTTCTTACATTTATATAGTCAAAACTATATACTTTTCTGTGCTGGTACTTTGTCAGAATTTGAAATTTGAAGTAAACTTGAAAAGACTTTTTCGATAAAATGGATAATTCGGTAAAAGTTTTAATTCGCTGGGAAATCTGATAATTGAATTCCATTTTTAAAAATGATTGTCGATCAGGTTTTCCATGGCCATTACATTTACGCTGTTCGATAACGTAAACGGTCTCTTTAAGTTAACCAGAGAGAGTAACCGTCCTATATTTCCAATGATGTGTTTACTAGACGCTCAATGTTGAAGATCAAATTAATTCTGCTCAATTTTAAAATGGTCTGACTAAAAATAGTCAGAAATTACAGTGAGAGCTGAAAGAGTTCATTGATTTATAATCGGTTAGAAATAAGCACTTTATGAGCTTAATCCAACTTTTATTTAAATTATGTGGACTTAAAATATATGTAATTAAATATAACAAGGAAACAAAGTTTGTAAGCCAGCTGGGGGTGGTTTCTGAATCATAGTTTGTTTACTTTCTGTCTAACGAGCTCTGCGTTTTTGGTTTTTCCCGATCTTGAGTTGAGCTGAAAGGCTTTGTAGAAGAAGAACACACAGCTAAAAAAAAAAGGTGTCAGTTTTGCTTCGCTAGCTGAAACAATTGCTGCAAACTGAAGATTTTTACTTTCCGATTGAAATAAGTTCGATAACGCTAATAAGTTCGAAAAAACAAAGTTCTCATATTTTTGTAGATGTCCACACAAGCAATATCAATGCTGATCAAATCGGAGTGAAACTGATAATGTTTATTATGCGGGTTTTCAAAAGGAGAAAAGCTTTTGTTTCTTATAAATTTTTTGCATTAGAAATTGATATATTTAAAAGTTTGTCTGGGCGAATATAAATTAAAATTTGCCTGAGGTTAGAAGAATCAACTTAAACAATTTAGGATCTTTTCAGTTTTTCGAGAGAGAGCACAAAAAATTAATTTGATCGACCTAAAAAATCCCGCCTCCCGTGTTTTTTAGCGAGAAAACAATAATTATATAACTTTAGATATGTACAATAGATAATTTTTTCTTACATTTATATAGTCAAAACTATATACTTTTCTGTGCTGGTACTTTGTCAGAATTTGAAATTTGAAGTAAACTTGAAAAGACTTTTTCGATAAAATGGATAATTGGGTAAAAGTTTTAATTCGCTGGGAAATCTGATAATTGAATTCCATTTTTAAAAATGATTGTCGATCAGGTTTTCCATGGCCATTACATTTACGCTGTTCGATAACGTAAACGGTCTGTTTAAGTAAACCAGAGAGAGTAACCGTCCTATATTTCCAATGATGTGTTTACTAGACGCTCAATGTTGAAGATCAAATTAATTCTGCTCAATTTTAAAATGGTCTGACTAAAAATAGTCAGAAATTACAGTGAGAGCTGAAAGAGTTCATTGATTTATTATCGGTTAGAAATAAGCACTTTATGAGCTTAATCCTACTTTTATTTATATTATGTGGACTTAAAATATATGTAATTAAATATAACAAAGAAACAAAGTTTGTAAGCCAGCTGGGGGTGGTTTCCGAATCATAGTTTGTTTACTTTCTGTCTAACGAGCTCTGCGTTTTTGGTTTTTCCCGATCTTTAGTTGAGCTGAAAGGCTTTGTAGAAGAAGAACACACAGCTAAAAAAAAGGTGTCAGTTTTGCTTCGCTAGCTGAAACAATTGCTGCAAACTAAAGATTTTTACTTTCCGATTGAAATAAGCTCGATAACGCTAATAAGTTCGAAAAAACAAAGTTTTCATATTTTGTAGATGTCCACACAAGCAATATCAATGCTGATCAAATCGGAGTGAAACTGATAATGTTTATTATGCGGGTTTTCAAAAGGAGAAAAGCTTTTGTTTCTTATTAATTTTTTGCAGTAGAAATTGATATATTTAAAAGTTTGTCTGGGCAAATATAAATTAAAATTTGCCTGAGGTTAGAAGAATCATCTTAAACAATTTAGGATCTTTTCAGTTTTTTGAGAGAGAGCTCAAAAAATTAATTTGATCGACCTAAAAAATCCCGCCTCCCGTGTTTTTTTAGCGAGAAAACAATAATTACATAACTTTAGATATGTACAATAGATAATTTTTTCTTACATTTATATAGTCAAAACTATATACTTTTCTGTGCTGGTACTTTGTCAGAATTTGAAATTTGAAGTAAACTTGAAAAGACTTTTTCGATAAAATGGATAATTGGGTAAAAGTTTTAATTCGCTGGGAAATCTGATAATTGATTTCCATTTTTAAAAATGATTGTCGATCAGGTTTTCCATGGCCATTACATTTACGCTGTTCGATAACGTAAACGGTCTGTTTAAGTAAACCAGAGAGAGTAACCGTCCTATATTTCCAATGATGTGTTTACTAGACGCTCAATGTTGAAGATCAAATTAATTCTGCTCAATTTTAAAATGGTCTGACTAAAAATAGTCAGAAATTACAGTGAGAGCTTAAATAGTTCATTGATTTATTATCGGTTAGAAATAAGCACTTTATGAGCTTAATCCAACTTTTATTTATATTATGTGGACTTAAATTATATGTAATTAAATATAACAAAGAAACAAAGTTTGTAAGCCAGCTGGGGGTGGTTTCTGAATCATAGTTTGTTTACTTTCTGTCTAACGAGCTCTGCGTTTTTGGTTTTTCCCGATCTTTAGTTGAGCTGAAAGGCTTTGTAGAAGAAGAACACACAGCTAAAAAAAAAGGTGTCAGTTTTGCTTCGCTAGCTGAAACAATTGCTGCAAACTGAATATTTTTACTTTCCGATTGAAATAAGTTCGATAACGCTAATAAGTTCGAAAAAACAAAGTTTTCATATTTTTGTAGATGTCCACACAAGCAATATCAAGGCTGATCAAATCGGAGTGAAACTGATAATGTTTATTATGCGGGTTTTCAAAAGGAGAAAAGCTTTTGTTTCTTATAAATTTTTGCAGTAGAAATTGATACATTTAAAAGTTTGTCTGGGCGAATATAAATTAAAATTTGCATGAGGTTAGAAGAATCAACTTAAACAATTTAGGATCTTTTCAGTTTTTTGAGAGAGAGCTCAAAAAATTTATTTGATTGACCTAAAAAATCCCGCCTCCCGTGTTTTTTAGCGAGAAAACAATAATTACATAACTTTAGATATGTACAATAGATAATTTTTTCTTACATTTATATAGTCAAAACTATATACTTTTCTGTGCTGGTACTTTGTCAGAATTTGAAATTTGAAGTAAACTTGAAAAGACTTTTTCGATAAAATGGATAATTGGGTAAAAGTTTTAATTCGCTGGGAAATCTGATAATTGAATTCCATTTTTAAAAATGATTGTCGATCAGGTTTTCCATGGCCATTACAATTACGCTGTTCGATAACGTAAACGGTCTGTTTAAGTAAACCAGAGAGAGTAACCGTCCTATATTTCCAATGATGTGTTTACTAGACGCTCAATGTTGAAGATCAAATTAATTCTGCTCAATTTTAAAATGGTCTGACTAAAAATAGTCAGAAATTACAGTGAGAGCTGAAAGAGTTCATTGATTTATAATCGGTTAGAAATAAGCACTTTATGAGCTTAATCCAACTTTTATTTAAATTATGTGGACTTAAAATATATGTAATTAAATATAACAAAGAAACAAAGTTTGTAAGCCAGCTGGGGGTGGTTTCTGAATCATAGTTTGTTTGATTTCTGTCTAACGAGCTCTGCGTTTTTGGTTTTTCCCGATCTTTAGTTGAGCTGAAAGGCTTTGTAGAAGAAGAACACACAGCTCAAAAAAAGGTGTCAGTTTTGCTTCGCTAGCTGAAACAATTGCTGCAAACTGAAGATTTTTACTTTCCGATTGAAATAAGTTCGATAACGCTAATAAGTTCGAAAAAAAAAGTTTTCATATTTTTGTAGATGTCCACACAAGCAATATCAATGCTGATCAAATCGGAGTGAAACTGATAATGTTTATTTTGCGGGTTTTCAAAAGGAGGAAAGCTTTTGTTTCTTATAAATTTTTTGCAGTAGAAATTGTTATATATTTAAAAGTTTGTCTGGGCGAATATAAATTAAAATTTGCCTGAGGTTTGAAGAATCAACTTAAACAATTTAGGATCTTTTCAGTTTTTTGAGAGAGAGCTCAAAAAATTAATTTGATTGACCTAAAAAATCCCGCCTCCCGTGTTTTTTAGCGAGAAAACAAAAATGACATAACTTTAGATATGTACAATAGATAATTTTTTCTTACATTTATATAGTCAAAACTATATACTTTTCTGTGCTGGTACTTTGTCAGAATTTGAAATTTGAAGTAAACTTGAAAAGACTTTTTCGATAAAATGGATAATTGGGTAAAAGTTTTAATTCGCTGGGAAATCTGATAATTGAATTCCATTTTTAAAAATGATTGTCGATCAGGTTTTCCATGGCCATTACATTTACGCTGTTCGATAACGTAAACGGTCTGTTTAAGTAAACCAGAGAGAGTAACCGTCCTATATTTCCAATGATGTGTTTACTAGACGCTCAATGTTGAAGATCAAATTAATTCTGCTCAATTTTAAAATGGTCTGACTAAAAATAGTCAGAAATTACAGTGAGAGCTGAAAGTGTTCATTGATTTATAATCGGTTAGAAATAAGCACTTTATGAGCTTAATCCAACTTTTATTTAAATTATGTGGACCTAAAATATATGTAATTAAATATAACAAAGAAACAAAGTTTGTAAGCCAGCTGGGGGTGGTTTCTGAATCATAGTTTGTTTACTTTCTGTCTAACGAGCTCTGCGTTTTTGGTTTTTCCCGATCTTTAGTTGAGCTGAAAGGCTTTGTAGAAGAAGAACACACAGCTAAAAAAAGGTGTCAGTTTTGCTTCGCTAGCTGAAACAATTGCTGCAAACTGAAGATTTTTACTTTCCGATTGAAATAAGTTCGATAACGCTAATAAGTTCGAAAAAACAAAGTTTTCATTTTTTTGTAGATGTCCACACAAGCAATATCAATGCTGATCAAATCGGGGTGAAACTGATAATGTTTATTATGCGGGTTTTCAAAAGGAGAAAAGCTTTTGTTTCTTATAAATTTTTTGCAGTAGAAATTGATATATTTAAAAGTTTGTCTGGGCGAATATAAATTAAAATTTGCCTGAGGTTAGAAGAATCAACTTAAACAATTTAGGATCTTTTCAGTTTTTTGAGAGAGAGCTCAAAAAATTAATTTGATCGACCTAAAAAATCCCGCCTCCCGTGTTTTTTAGCGAGAAAACAATAATTACATAACTTAAGATATGTACAATAGATAATTTTTTCTTACATTTATATAGTCAAAACTAAATACTTTTCTGTGCTGGTACTTTGTCAAAATTTGAAATTTTAAGTAAACTTGAAAAGACTTTTTCGATAAAATGGATAATTGGGTAAAAGTTTTAATTCGCTGAGAAATCTGATAATTGAATTCCATTTTTAAAAATGATTGTCGATCAGGTTTTCCATGGCCATTACATTTACGCAGTTCGATAACGTAAACGGTCTGTTTAAGTAAACCAGAGAGAGTAATCGTCCTATATTTCCAATGATGTGTTTACTAGACGCTCAATGTTGAAGATCAAATTAATTCTGCTCAATTTTAAAATGGTCTGACTAAAAATAGTCAGAAATTACAGTGAGAGCTGAAAGAGTTCATTGATTTATTATCGGTCAGAAATAAGCACTTTATGAGCTTAATCCAACTTTTATTTAAATTATGTGGACTTAAAATATATGTAATTAAATATAACAAAGAAAAAAAGTTTGTAAGCCAGCTGGGGGTGGTTTCTGAAAAATAGTTTGTTTACTTTCTGTCTAACTAGCTCTGCGTTTTTGGTTTTTCGCGATCTTTAGTTGAGCTGAAAGGCTTTGTAGAAGAAGAACACACAGCTAAAAAAAGGTGTCAGTTTTGCTTCGCTAGCTGAAACAATTGCTGCAAACTGAAGATTTTTACTTTCCGATTGAAATAAGTTCGATAACGCTAATAAGTTCGAAAAATTAAAGTTTTCATATCTTTGTAGATGTCCACACAAGCAATATCAATGCTGATCAAATCGGAGTGAAACTGATAATGTTTATTATGCGGGTTTTCAAAAGGAGAAAAGCTTTTGTTTCTTATAAATTTTTTGCAGTAGAAATTGATATATTTAAAAGTTTGTCTGGGCGAATATAAATTAAAATTTGCCTGAGGTTAGAAGAATCAGCTTAAACAATTTAGGATTTTTTCAGTTTTTTGAGAGAGAGCTCAAAAAATTAATTTGATCGACCTAAAAAATCCCGCCTCCCGTGTTTTTTAGCGAGAAAACAATAATTACATAACTTAAGATATATACAATAGATAATTTTTTCTTACATTTATATAGTCAAAACTATATACTTTTCTGTGCTGGTACTTTGTCAGAATTTGAAATTTGAAGTAAACTTGAAAAGATTTTTTCGATAAAATGGATAATTGGGTAAAAGTTTTAATTCGCTGGGAAATCTGATAATTGAATTCCTCTTTTAAAAATGATTGTCGATCAGGTTTTCCATGGCCATTACATTTACGCTGTTTGATAACGTGAACGGTCTGTTTAAGTAAACCAGAGAGAGTAACCGTCCTATATTTCCAATGATGTGTTTACTAGACGCTCATTGTTGAAGATCAAATTAATTCTGCTCAATTTTAAAATGGTCTGACTAAAAATAGTCAGAAACTACAGTGAGAGCTGAAAGAGTTCATTGATTTATAATCGGTTAGAAATAAGCACTTTATGAACTTAATCCAACTTTTATTTAAATTATGTGGACTTAAAATATGTGTAATTAAATATAACAAAGAAACAAAGTTTGTAAGCCAGCTGGGGGTGGTTTCTGAATCATAGTTTGTTTACTTTCTGTCTAACGAGCTCTGCGTTTTTGGTTTTTCCCGATCTTTAGTTGAGCTGAAAGGCTTTGTAGAAGAAGAACACACAGCTAAAAAAAAAGGTGTCAGTTTTGCTTCGCTAGCTGAAACAATTGCTGCAAACTGAAGATTTTTACTTTCCGATTGAAATAAGTTCGATAACGCTAATAAGTTCGAAAAAACAAAGTTTTCATATTTTTGTAGATGTCCACACAAGCAATATCAACGCTGATCAAATCGGAGTGAAACTGATAATGTTTATTATGCGGGTTTTCAAAAGGAGAAAAGCTTTTGTTTCTTATAAATTTTTTGCAGTAGAAATTGATATATTTAAAAGTTTGTCTGGGCGAATATAAATTAAAATTTGCCTGAGGTTAGAAGAATCATCTTAAACAATTTAGGATCTTTTCAGTTTTTTGAGAGAGAGCTCAAAAAATTAATTTGATCGACCTAAAAAATCCCGCCTCCCGTGTTTTTTAGCGAGAAAACAATAATTACATAACTTTAGATATGTACAATAGATAATTTTTTCTTACATTTATATAGTCAAAACTTTATACTTTTCTGTGCTGGTACTTTGTCAGAATTTGAAATTTGAAGTAAACTTGAAAAGACTTTTTCGATAAAATGGATAATTGGGTAAAAGTTTTAATTCGCTGGGAAATCTGATAATTGAATTCCATTTTTAAAAATGATTGTCGATCAGGTTTTCCATGGCCATTACATTTACGCTGTTCGATAACGTAAACGGTCTGTTTAAGTAAACCAGAGAGAGTAACCGTCCTATATTTCCAATGATGTGTTTACTAGACGCTCAATGTTGAAGATCAAATTAATTCTGCTCAATTTTAAAATGGTCTGACTAAAAATAGTCAGAAATTACAGTGAGAACTGAAAGAGTTCATTGATTTATAATCGGTTAGAAATAAGCACTTTATGAGCTTAATCCAACTTTTATTTAAATTATGTGGACTTAAAATATATGTAATTGAATATAACAAAGAAACAAAGTTTGTAAGCCAGCTGGGGGTGGTTTCTGAATCATAGTTTGTTTACTTTCTGTCTAACGAGCTCTGCGTTTTTGGTTTTCCCGATCTTTAGTTGAGCTGAAAGGCTTTGTAGAAGAAGAACACACAGCTAAAAAAAAGGTGTCAGTTTTGCTTCGCTAGCTGAAACAATTGCTACAAACTGAAGATTTTTACTTTCCGATTGAAATAAGTTCGATAACGCTAATAAGTTCGAAAAAACAAAGTTTTCATATTTTTGTAGATGTCCACACAAGCAATATCAATGCTGATCAAATCGGAGTGAAACTGATAATGTTTGTTATGCGGGTTTTCAAAAGGAGAAAAGCTTTTGTTTCTTATAAATTTTTTGCAGTAGAAATTGATATATTTTAAAGTTTGTCTGGGCGCATAAACATTAAAATTTGCTTGCGGTTTGAAGAATCATCTTAAACAATTTAGGATCTTTTTCAGTGTTTTGAGAGAGAGCTCAAAAAATTAATTTGGTTGACCTAAAAAATCACGCCTCCCGGGATTTTTTAGCGAGAAAACAATAAATACATGCCTGATATCGAAAATTACGCCAATCAATTCTAAGCCGAACCAAATTCTGACGACCCATTTAAGTTCGATGAAAGGGAAAGTTAAAAAATGTTTGCGTCTTTCCTGAAAAAAAAAATCTTTGCAAATCTATGAGGTAAAATTGTTTTAAAAAAAGTTTATACAAAAGAGGAATTCCCGAATTCCTCAGAAGTTGACCATCATCGAAATCCAGGTGTCAAATAAGTTTTTTAAAAAAACGCATCTGGATTAGATTCATACACCAATTTTACTTTATTTAGCTCTATTTTATTTACCATTACGTCAATGGCCAATTAATAGTCGCAGCTAGTTGGTGTCAGTCCAGAATGGTAAGTTTTGTCGGAATTGCACATTTTGTCTCGAAGCTTTTTGACTGCATCGATTTTTGGTATACTTACTTTTCGGATAATGAATCAATTAGATAGGTTATTAATTGCCATTTCTTCATTTTTCCAAATACTATATTGGCTTTCCATTTCTGAAAATCAATCGTCTCTTGATTTTTTTAGTTTCCGGCTCCGACGACAATTTTTTTGATTGACTGGGACCCCTTGCCCTGTTTTCTCCCCCCTTTCTCCCCGTCTCCCCGCGTAGCCGCTGTTCTCTCGATCACCGTGGGGCTCCTGTACCTTTTTTTCAGTCCCTAGTTGCCCTCTTAAAATTATTTAATCAGACTAAAAATTTTCTAAGAAAGTCTAAAAAAAGTCTGAACATTTTATATGGCTTCAGCAAAAATTTTCAAAATTTTGGATTTGAACACTCTGTCATACCGCTACTGCAGTAGCAGTATTTGTCTATGTATGTACAGCAACCTATGGTGCTTAATCATTACTTTTATGGTATGCTCAAGGTCATAGTGAGTGATGACATTGAGAATAAGTGAGAGATCAGAGTTCGTAACATTGATCTAGCTCTCAGTAACAAAATAAAACAAAAGAATAAGAAAACCCTAAATTCAATATTCCAAATACATTATTGAATTACAACTTGTTTTCAACCGATATCGCAACGCATATCACACACTCGGACGAAAAAAAGGTTAAGATTTCTTTTTGTTTTGATAAATCGACCTCGTCTTCAATAATTTTGGATAAAAATGTATAACCCACCTTGGTTTCGAATATCACAATTCTTCTTCAAGAATCTCATAACAGAACAGTTTCAGAAAATATGGCTAACATAAGCTGGAAAAATATCAATGCACGCTGACAATATTTTTGAAAAACTGTTTTTTTTTCTGAAGCACTTTTTGATAAAACTTAGCTCAGTTTGAGAAAACTGTGTCAATAATTTTTGGTATTTGGCTAAAAATTTTCAAAAGTTGACATCCATTTTTAAACCTACAAAACAATCACGTCATTTTTTCGCTTTTTTAATCAGTTTTTATCATCTTCCATTTGGGTAATGAATTTGAACTGAACGTTAAACGAAATCATCAACTTCAAACCGCAAAAATTCTACTTTGAACGAGAACAAATTAAAGAATTTTTTCCTGAAAAAATTGGGGCCTTAATTAGGGCCTTCACTTTGATGATTTAAAACTTAAGAATCATAGACGAGAGGGAGTGAAAAAGAGACGCTCCTAGTAGTGGACTCCCGGTCCCCCCACTGTCGCATCTGACGGTGGATCTTCTCCATCTCCAGGTGGGTGACACTTTGACCTGAATAGGTCAGAGGTCAACCAGTAGGATTCACTCCAAACGGAGCACAAGCTCAAAAAGGACGCAATCACTTCTTAAAGATGAGAATGGGTTGGTGAGAATTTTCATATCAGAAAGAATTTTAAAAACAAAGATAGCCGGTTATTATGCAAGTAGCACAAAATGTTCCGACCATTTTATAAAAAATAATTAACAGTGTCGTTTTTCAGTGTCGTGTGGTGTGATACAAAAAGATCTGAACAAAAAAACAAATAAGTTAGACAAATCCGACAGTCATAGTCAGATCGGCTAATTGGAAAACACTTTTTGCAAAAAAAAATGACTAGAAAAACTTTTAAAAATGGTAAAATAATTTAAAAAATTTCAAACTTTTCATCTAAATTTTGTGCTTGCAGGAGTTAATTGAATTCCCAGAAATTTATTTTTGCTGAAACTTATTTAATTTAGAAATTTATTGATTCACACAATGGCGCTAAAAAACTGCCGAAACTAACTTTACTCAAGGAATAGTTTCCACGGCCTAATTTAAGTTCAAATAAGCTATTGCAAGCCTTTACGCTCACTTTATTAGATCTAAGTCAGACCAAAAATCAAGAATTGCAAAACGATTTCTCTCGACACCGAGAAAAAATTTCAATGTCGTTCCAATTGAGACTGAGAGGGCTGTAATATGATGTATAACTAGTTCCATTCCGATAATTATTTGTGGTACCTGATTATGCATGGAAAACACAAAATAAAGTAAAAACAAGAATAGCCGGTTGCTGTGCAAGTAGCACAGTTTGTTCCGATTCCCACCATCTTCAAAAAAAAAGAAAATAATTTTTTAATATTTCTTAAAATTAGTTTCTTTTTAAGTGAGTAGTAAGATTCGAGAACTATACGAGCGCGTAAAAAGTTAATGAATGAGGTAAGATTAATAAATTTTGTTTTATGAAAAAGAATACCAAACCAAAAAAGGGAAAATAATTAAAATTTTACTTAACTTTTCTACAACAAAATAAATTTTATTTGAAAATGTTTATTGTCAAATAAGCCCTGAATGAAACATTTTTGATAGTAAAATCTTGTTTTGTGAGCCTAAAAAAGTTAAGCATAGACAATCGAAAATTGGAAAAGAGTAACGAACGCAAGTAAACATGAGAAACGATTAGAGAAATGAAGATAATAAAACCCATACATAACCCATACCCAACCCACTGAAAACAAATTAGGTTAAATGCAGTAAAAACAAAAAGTTTGAAACAAAAAAACGCAGTTAAAATCATTTCAAAAAACGAACATAGCCAATCGAATATTGGAAAAAAGTAATGAACGCAAGCAAACATAAAAACACTGACTTTCGTGAAAAAATCTCAACATTCGAATTTCAAAGAAAAAAAAGATGCCCTTTAAGCTTTTTGAATTTCTAGAACAATTTTTGAGTGGAGCTTTTCGATAACATTAACCCAACTAGAGAAAACTGGGACAATAAGTAAAGTTTTTATTCGGCTGGAAATTAAAAATTAAATTCCACTTTCGAAACTAGGAATCATTCACGTTTTTTGCGCCATTTCAGCAGGACCTACATAAGAGCCGTCACTACGTTCAATACTCTTAATTTCGGTATAACGCACGTTACTCGATCGCATTTATCTCGACATTGGTAGATTTTTTTTAAATTTCGTTTGAATCACGACTGAACTGAAAGGGCTTTAATATGATACACCACCCAACCCTCTCCGATGATTTTTTGAGGTAGCTGGTTTTGCGAGGAAAACAAAAAAAAGAAAAAGCTAAACCGACTTGAATACAATGTTCCTCCCCATTTTCAATGGCCGGGAAAAAAATATAACTAAAACGCACCCGAGTGCAAAATTCCTCTACGTTTTTCATATGATCGGAACAACAAAACCTATTCTGATAGCAGTCACACCCAACAAAACACATGCAATACAGGAGCACAGGATCGTTTCTGTCCTAAGACACATACTGGTCGTTACGCTATATCTATTTTTGGCCGTATATGTTCGTGGAACTAGGTCATATACAAAGCTAAAGACCTTGATTTCCCAGTATCAAAAGATCTGGGTTATTATGGGTAAACACCAGTCAATAAAATGGTCTGATCAAATAAATTGATCACAATTCACATTACATATTGAACAATTGTTATTTGTTAGATAATAGTTATTTGTTAAGAGTAGTGACTACGAAATGCTTCAATGGGTCATAATCCAACATACAACATGAAAGAAGCTACAATCTGAAAGAAAATGAGTTCCAATAAAGATTCCTTATTGTTCCGACTTTCGTAATGAAAGAAACGGAATATTTGTGCTCGGGGTGTTTTTTTTCTTCAGACAAATTTCGACTTTTTAACTAGTTAATTTTGACGCATAAGCGGAGATTTAATCCTTCTTAGAAGTCGTTCCAAATTGGTTGAAAGAAGCTTATTTGTCACAATTGATTTGTTACTAGGAACGAAACCTATCACTTAAAAAAATTTTATCTTTTTGAGAAAAAATTTTTGTTACCTTTTTTTTTTTACTTTTTTCATGTTATTAAAGCTCCATAGACCTTAAAAGGCGGTCGGAACAATCAGGGCTTCGCCCTGATACGAGCAGTCTTGCTCATATTTAAATTTGCTTATGAGCTTTAGCAATTAGTTTGAAATTATTGGTATCTTAACCAATTTCCTCTGGTTCTTTTGGTGTAAGGAGTGGTTGCAGTATGTTTATTGTTTATTCATCTAAAGTCTGGAGTTTCAAGGGATAAATTGAGACACTGAACGTATCTGTGAGGTTCCTCGAGTAATGATGTGATTAATGAAAAACCGGACTATTCCCTCCACAGCCAAAACTCACCTGAAAAACTGAAACTCCCCTACAAACTACGTTAAGTTTGAAGTTATGTATTCAGCGTCCAACAACCTAATAATAGTTCCAAAAAGCTTGCCTCAAATCAAACTGGAATATATTTTGAGCCGGATTAAATTGCCGTTCAAGCATTGATAGGACAACGTATATTGCGCGGTAATAGTCCGAAGTTAGCTAAATTGGCATTTTTCAAAACAAAATACCTTAACGAAAGGAGAAACTTACCTAACTTAACTAACTCAGGGTGAAAATACCTATGGTATAAAAACTCCGTTCAAAAAAATCTAGTTAAATGTCAAAGTTTGTCTGAAGAAAAAATACTTATTACAAATGTCCCATCCTTTCTCCAAAAATCGAAACAAAATATTTCAAAATATCAAAAAACGACTGAGAAGAGCTTCGTTGCCTCCCAACCAAGAGTTACTTGCTTCAATCTATTAGCCTTGATATCTTGTACACTGCATACTTTCAATCATACTTTATTCTCAAATACCAGAATGCGCTATCCTAAACCTGTTATAACTTGGCATAAACGTGGCATAAAATTGATTCTTTTTAAAAATTGACTTTCGGCTACTTTTGTTTTCGGTCTTTTGCCCACGATTTTTTCTTCCATTCGGCCTTTCGCGCATGAGAATAGCCCCCGGCACAATGTATTGATTGATTTCGAGAGAGCAATTTTTGGAGAGAAAAATGTTGGCGTGGGAATAGGGAGTGAATTTGACCTGTTGCTGTGATTTGGATGCTGCTGCGTCTTTGCTTTATGTTTTTTTGCTGCTGCGTGTTTGCTTTGATTTATGTTTGCTTTGTCTATTTTCATTTAGAAAATTCATTTAACGATATGAGGCAAAATCTGTTACCGCAAATTTTAGAGATATAGTTTTTTTGAAACTGAATTAGTCAGACGGGACAGAAGAGAGCGGTTCCCAAGGGATAAAATCAGGAACATGAAGCAATGCAATCCTTTGCAATTATTTGCAGTACATTGATTTTCAACTGATTTCATTGCAATGAATTGATTTTTGCTCAAACAAAAATTGGTTTTTCATTGTACAATCAATTATTGAGAGGCCCTGGTTCCATTCTAGTCGAGAAAATAAGTTGTTTGTAATCCAATATTAAGTGGTTTGAGTTCCTAAATCTTGTTGTCTGTCCTGATATCTTTTAATGTTAATTTAATGGTAATTGATTTTAGCTGCCGATGATGCTTTCAAACTTTGTATATTATATATTTATAGCGTTAATGTTCAAACTTTCTTAAGTAAAGTAACGTAACATTTGTGCTTGGGATGTTTTTTTTTCTTCAGACACGTTTCGACTTTTTAACCAGCCATTTTTGACGTAAGTTTAAAAATATCATTCAAAAGGTATCTTTTCAAACTTAAGCTTAGGACAACAAATTCGCCTGTGATTTTTTTTGTAACAATACGGGCGCTTGAAAATTTCTAATTTGGCCAGGTTAGGATAATTAAGTGCGATGTTTTACGAACTTATTTCACGCGTAAGAAGCAAATAATGCGTTCCAAATCAAATTGAGGCCAAAAACTTAGTCCTTTTATCACAGTACGAGACGCTAAACACACCCCGTAGTATTTTACAGAGCAAGTGGGGGATAAAATAAAAAAAAACTAAAAAAAAAAAACTAAATTTTTCTCAATTACTTCGACAATTATTCAACCAAAAAAAAACCTTTCAATTGGCCTTAAAGTGCTGTTGCCCTGATATACGAGCATTCCTGATTGCAAAAAATGATTTGTTACTAGGTGCGAAATTTATCACTCTGTACTTTATATGGGCTGTGGGGGATGGTTTTCACAAAAAATCTCAGATTAAAAAAAAATATTTTTTTGTTTTCGTTACATTTATTTTTTTCGTGTTTTTACCGCTCCATAGACCTTAAAAAGCAGTCGGAACATTCAGGGCTTCGTCCTGATACGATCAGTCTTGTTGATAATTGTGTTTTCTTTAACCGCTGATCCATTTAGAAACATTTTCAATGGAAGTTTATAGAACCAGAACAACCAAAACCTCAAAACCATTTCAAAATTCAAAAGCATATCAGCAGTTCAAAAAGGGTCCTTTAAAAAACTATTTTGATTATCTGAATTTGAACTGCCGACCTTTGTCTTTTTTAGCACGTCGGCCACTTCTCCAGTGATGTACAAAACACACCAGCGCCAAAATATTACAGACAACTGGGACGAAGAAAGACACAATAGGCACACTAAAGCCAGCAATGGGTGTAGTTTTCACTGTCAACTGGTGAAGATTGCTGAAATTTTCCAGATGGGTTCCCACGCCAGAGACCAGAAGAGCAGCGCAGATGTACAAGATGAACTTGCAAACTGAAACTCATCCAGAGTCGAACTACTTTAGTCATTGTAAATTTGTCCTAATTAAAATATTGATGTTTTGCCTTATTGGGCATTTTAATAGTTTCGATGCTGAGGTGTTCAATTAAAGGAAACAGATAGCTCATCTTAATATTTTTTTGTTATTTTGACTGAACAGAACAGTTTTGAAACAAATGGCTTTTTGGTAATAACTTTTTGGTAATAAAATAATAAAGACGTTTTTTTTTGCTCAAAAAATTTACCTCAATTACCGCCAACTGACGTCTGACATAATGAAATAATCTTCGAGAAAGTTTGTCTTATCGATGAAATTGTTTTGGTGATTCTTTAAACAAGTAATTCGTGCTAAAGAGCCAACTAAAAAGGATTAGGGTATAACTAGTTTGCTGCTCAGCAAAACATTGAAGAAAATCAGTAAGGAACCATATCATTTTTAGGACTTTTTCTGAGTATTTTTTGTTTCAGGAGTTAAACAACAATGGCACCATGAAATTGAACCACAAGTCTTAATGATGTCATTTTAAATTCTTTCATATTCATAGAAATTTACAACAACAAATATGTTCGGATGAGAGAAGACAATTAAGACAGCACAGCCAGTTTTTAAGTGTCAAATTAAGCGGAGAACAAAAAACAACATAAAATTACTACTAGTAAAAATTTATACTCTCCTGTCAACTCTTCTTTTTCTTAGAAAACTATTTTTTTGTGCGTTCCCGAGTAGTCTTTTTTACCCATAACCTAGAAACCAACAGAAATAAATTATAATAGCCATCAAAAACAAATCTCAAAGCATGCTCAATTATATCGTATTTCTTAGAAAGTGGTTTTTCAGAAATTTAAGATTAAAATATTGAATTGAACCCGAGAAGCTCTTGTAAAAAACTGAACCAGTCAGTACAACAAAAAACTAAATTAAAATTTTAGATTGATAAAAACACTGGAATTTCTTGAGAATCTCTTTCCTCGATGTCTCTGTTAACCACCTGATCTGTATGCAAATATCTCTAGTTTGGTTTCTTCACTTCTCTGAATATCTTTTGTTTTGAGATATCCATTTTTGGCCGACTGACCTCAAAAATTTTCTAAAGTCGCTTTGGCGCCAATCTATTTTAATTTAAGGAGGGGAGCGCTCGCCATAAAAACGCGGTTTCAAATTAAATTTTTGTCAAATTAGGTTCTTTATAGTGATTTGAGGGAGCTCAGAAAATCAATTTGGCTGACCTATAAAAAAAGATCGACAAAAAAGGTCAAAATTTTTTGAAAATCTGCCCCCCCCCTCGAGAAATTCCTAGATCCGCGCGTGGATCAATAGCTACTTTTTCCGTTCTGCTAGGAAATCTGAAATGAAAATCCACTTGTCTAACTAAAAAAGTTTTTTCGCGTTTTTTTTTCTCGCAGTTTTCACGTTCGCAGTTGGAGAGCATTATTTCAGTTACCAATTGAATTTGAAAAAATCAAAAACTAAAAGCCAAAAATAAGAGTGAATAAACTACAAGACTAATTTCGCACGCGTAAGCAGACATAACCAATAGACAGCTAGAAAAAAAATCAAGGAGCGCAGGTAAATGAAAAAAAAGAGTAGTTTTTATGAAAAATCTCAGCTTCAAAGTTTCAAAAGATTTGTCAATCAAACTTCTTTTTCGAATTTTTGGAACGATTCATTATTAGATCTATTTCTATAAAATAAAGCAATGTGAGCAAATTTTTCATTCCGCTAGGAAATCTGAAAATTAAATTCCACTTTTGTAACTAGAAGTTAATCACGTTTTTTGTGACTTTTACACTTTTGCTGTTCGATAGTGGAGTTTGCATTTCTTTTAAAAAAGAGCTGGACTTAAAACAAATGAAAATTCAAACCTCGAAAAACTAAATTTGAGCCTGAACAAATTTTAAAACTTTTCCTGAAAAAAAAAACGAAAAAAAAAATCATCGCGACCGATATAAGAGTCTGAACTACCTTCCTCGACTCTTAAAAAAACGACCTTAATTTTTGCCTTCATTTCGTTCAGTGAGCGTTTTTTTACCATGCTGCAACTAACTTTTCGACCGCTGCGACTATATTTTCGACCGCAGGACTTATTTTTTTTTTACCATGCCGCGACTAATTTTTGACCGCCACGACTAATTTTTTGACCGCCACGACAAATTTTTTGACCGGTGCGACTAATTTTTTGACCATGCCAAGACTTATTTTTCGACCGCCGGGACCATTTTTTTATCGGTCGCGCCGGTCGCGGTTTTTAAAGCCCTCTGCTCACTTCAATATTTGAAAGATTTAAAACTTACCGATGGCTACAATTCCCACGGTCAGTGGTATTATCTTCCGATTGAAGCTTGTGGGTGCTTTGTCCTTGACAGCCAACAATATTTCCACAAAGGAAGCCACTCCAAAAAGCAGAGATGCGCAGAAGCAAACAAAAGCCATCAGCTGCGAAATCTATCCGGTTCATAAGGTGAAGTAACGTCAGTTAACTTAACGTTGTTCCGAGCTAGTTTACAATTCAAAAAATTACTAAAAAGTTTAGAGATTTTGAAGAAAATGACAAAAACAATAGTTGTTGGATATTTTATTGAAAAAGGGAAAACTTTTCTATTGACTCTATAAAGAAAAGAAATGCTGATGAACAAAGTTTGCTAAAATCGATCAAAAACCATATACATATCAAAGGCATATATAACAAGATTGCTTGTGTAAGGACAACGCCCTAAATGTTCTGATGGTTCTTTAATTGATCTCGAACAGTTTTTGTTAAATTAAACATTGGCAAAATCAAGAGATATTTACCCGACCTCACAGGAGCGTATTTTTTTGGTGTCACGAAAGGTTTTACAAGGTTGGTTAAGAAGACTCAACGGCTGCCATGGCCTAATTAGTGTACATTTTTTCATAGCAATTGGAAAATATGAACAAAAAATTCACTTTGCATATGGGGGACAAGAAAAAAGAGCCAAACTAAGAATTTTAGCTTGAAACCATCAAATTTTTCAGCGTTACAATTTGAGTCGTGGTTGTGTATCGATTTATTAAAACCAATTAGCTCCTTAATTTGATTTGGAACGATTTGGTAGTGCGTGATAATTCGCAGCTTGTAAATTTTAAACCAGCAGTTTAATCAGACTTGGGGCAGGTTACTATAATGGCGTGGACATCGTGCTGGACACATGCAGATCAAGAGATCGATCAGAGATACCGACGTTTTGTAAAAACTGATCTGAATAAAAGACGCGGGCATAAACTCTGGAAAATGAGAAGCTGACAACTATCTTTTACTTGTATTTTTTCCAATTTCCAAAACCATGAAAGAAAAAAATTATTGAAATTTTTATTTAATTTCTAGGTAATTTTGGATGAAAAAGTTTGTAGTGAAATTCACCCGAAAAAAAAATTGTATCAAAAGTTACTTCTATCAAAATTACCACTATGTTTATTGTTTCGATTTTTTTTTGATGAAAGTGACGGAATATTTATGCTCAGGGTGGTTTTTCTCCTGAAAATTTTTGACTTTTCTACTAGCAATTTTTGACTGAATTTTCTATAGTATTTGGAAGGTATAGTTGTCCTCAGCTCAAAAATAAAAAGATATTTTAACCTGTGATTCACTTTTGTTAAATTATGGGGTTTAAAGATTGATAATGTGGCTAATTTTGGACAGTTAACGCGTGATATGTTTCCCGCTTTCAATGCGTAAGCGAGATTTAATCGTTCCGAATTTAATAATTTAATAATTTAATAATTTAAAAAATCGTTCCGAATTGGTTGAAGCAGGCTAATTGTCTTAATTGCTACGTTACTGAGAGCAAAAATTATCACTGTGTACCTAATACGGTGTGTTGGGGGACAGTTTTTGAACATTTTATCACTCTGTACTTAAAAGGCATTGGCTGCTCCAATGACCTTAAAAGGCAGTCGGGACATTCAGGGCTTCGCGTTAATCCGAGCAATCTTGTATTTTAATTGTGTGCACCTCTAATTTACGCAAATTGCTTGTATAATAACTTGCAGCTGAGTTTTGTATGAAAAAAAAACATCAGTCGTATCAGTACTGGAATTTTTTACTCGCTTTCAATAAATTACACGATAAAATTTATTTGTTTTTCTTTGTTTTTTCCACGATTTTTTAAATTAGAATAAATAAATAAACATACTTCAAGGTTTATTTTTGCAACCATCTAAAAAATAAATACGGTGGCAAATTAAACAATTGAAAGAACATATGTATCTCTATATCTGTTAGCACATCCTGAGAACTTTTAAATTCTCAGGGTATGCTAAACTTCTTTTAAACTCAAACTACAATTGATTGAAAAAAAAATGTACAAAAAACTCGTGATTTCTGAGGAGAACAAAAAAAAGAATCGTACAGTTTCATTTAGAACATTAAAAGTAATTTTTGACGAAGGATCAATTTATGACCAAAATCTGATAAAATTTTAATAAACTCCATCTCTATGAAAAATTCAAGTTTAGTTACCAGCAAAATTATTGCCAATCACTCCCTACTGCTGAAAATGTACCATTTCCAAACTAAACGCTTTGACTTTTCATAGCTTTTATAATTGAAAATTATAATTGAAAATATTTTATAATTGAAAATATTTTCAAAAGCCAAATGAGAGTTATAAAACTGTCAAAAAACTCATTGAAACTTGAAAAAACATGGGTGCCTGCTCTCTCAGGTTTTTTAACGAATCATAACAAGGTCAAACAATGTGTTTTCTGATTTTTAGGGGATCCTGCAACAGGGTGGAAAAGTATAATCCTTCAATCAGGTTGTTTTTTGCTTTAAAAAACCCAGAGATTGATGGCTTAACCATGGCGCAACTCAAAAAACTGAGAACCTTTGTTGCTCAGTTTTGCTCGTGTTTTAGATCTTTGACCCAATACGTATTCCGCTAAACATTGAAGGTGAAAAAAATTATATTGAAATTATCTGTTTGTGGATTCCGCAATATTTTGGTTATGGTGATTTCCATTTTCAAGATTTGACGAATTCCGAAAAAAAAACGAGATCTCCTTTTTTCTGACATAACTAACAAAATCTGCAAAAATTGAATAATTAGTAACGTTTTCATTCATCAGGTAAATCTTGAATATAAAGTTCAACTGAAAAAAAGTCACTCACTTGCATCACTTGCACAAGTATTACATGAGAGCAATTGTGATTTCTTTTCACTTAATAAACTCGAAGCGAACTTAACAAGAATCTGAAATTTAACTGCCAAAACATAATGTTTAGTGTCAAAGCCGTGCGCAGAAACCTTTTTAGGGGGGGGGGGGGCGTTTTTTTGACGCGCGCTTACCTCTCAAAATTAGTTATATTGGCGCCAACGGCGCTTTTAGAAAGTTTTTGAGGTTGGTCAGCCGAAAATGGATGTCGTAAGGTTGTACCAAAGAGGGGACCCTTTGGAAAAATTTGGCAACCAGAATTGAGAGGGGGGTCGCCCTATCGGCACGCTACTGTTTAGCGTTATTTTAAGATAAGTTCTAGAAGAAAACTAAAAAAATATTCAAAAAACCACGATTTAAATATTTGAAAGATCATTTTATTTATTAACACTCAAAAAATCTTTCTATTAAGCAATTATATTGATAGTCTTTAAACTTATAAGTTAATTTTACCAATTTGACATTCAAAACTTAAGAAACTTAACTGTGGTATAATCTGGAAGCTTTTTTCCTAGTTTTTTGAAAGCATGGTGGTCAGAATAACGCTAGATGGGTCTGAAGGCTTATAGCTATTTAGGTTTTCAACCAAATGGGTTTCTGGTGATTAAGTTTTTAAACTGTTCGATAACTTCAATCATTATATTACTTCACCTTTATCATTTCAGCAGCTTCTCCCAAATCTGTAACAAAATGCTAGGTTAGTGGTCACTCAACCAAAATTCAAAGAAAAAACCTTTCAAAAAGTAAAAACTTCATCAGTTTTTCTAAACCTGTCTGACATGAACAAGATTCAATTCATAACCTAAAGTCAAGAAATAAAAAAAATTTAACATTTAAAAATAATAACAACCACAATAGCTGTTGGATGGTCACACAAATTTAAGTTGTTGGTCACAAAAATTTCATTGAAGCATAAAAACCTTCGAAAAGATTTCTACAACTCTGCTGAGACTGAAAACGGTCCATGAGCTCAAGAATGCCAAAAAAGATGGAACATCGAAAAATTGTCCCAAAAAGAGTTCCCTTGCGGCTCCTTGAATTTCTTGATCATTTAAAAAAATGTTAGTTTTTAGATCAAACCGACTCGATTTGAAAAAATATATATATTTTAGAGAGATGAAATTTTGATTTCTTATTCTTCTGGGTAATCTGAAAGTTATGGTTTAGTTCTGATTTAAGTTTTTTTTTGTCATTCACATACTTTTGCGCCAATTGAAATTTAGTTCATCGAGAACAGAATTTACATTTCGTTTTTACAAATGATTTCGACTTGAATTTGAAAAAATCAAAAATCAAACTACGACAACCATTTTTAGCGTGAACATTTTTGAATACTTTTTCTTGAAAAAAATTATTACGACCTATTCAGGGTTACATGGAAACCGAAACAATACAAACTCAATGAGCAAAAAAAAGGTTCACGAAGTGTTTTTTGTGAGTTTGCAAAAACCTTACAATTTCAATGATATGTAACATCAAATTGTATCGAATTCTTAAAAATGAATAAATTTCATTAAAAAAAATCTTTTTGGGCCATAACGGAAAACACAGCGTTCTCGTTGAACATTTTATTTCATTAAATTTTGGTTTGTATCTTGTTTTGGCTATAGTCCCTGCTTTTTTAAGATATTCATTGTGAAACAATTGGAGCATTCATTATAAATAAAAATGAACCAAAAGCAACCAAAACTGCTCGAATATTAGCGCAAAGCCCTGAACGTTCCTACTGTCCTTCAATTTAAACCGATTAGTTTTTGAGAAAAGAGAATACTGAAAACCTATGCATTTTGGAAAATATCCATGTGTAAAACATTGAGTCGTACGAAAATAATACGACAATTAACTAGCCTCAATTCAATTTGGAATGCGGGATAATCTCAGCATTATAAAAAATGCGTTACAGTCTCAACACTAAAAATAAACTGTTCAAAGTGAGCATAATTTATTCCAGAACATGGCAAATTTGGAAATTTTCAAACCCCCAGAACTTTACAAAGAGTTATCCGAGGTGAAATATCTTTTTACATTTGAACTCAGGACGTCAATATCTTCAATGGAGTTTAGAAAATAGGTCGAATAATTTTATTTTGATCGGTGAAAATTGACTGAATAAAAAAAAACCACATCGAGCATGAATATTTCGTTTTCTTCGAAAGTCGGAACAATTAGCTGCTGTGATCAGAATTGCTTCAAAAATCTTTTTTTTTGCCAATTGTTACAATCTTTTTTACATTGACGAAAGCTCCATTTCAGTTCTTCACGGTGCGCTCTTACTTTCGCCATCTAAATATAAGAGTCTTACTAAGTTCATTTACACGTAAAAATTAAAGCTTCCATTTTTATCAAACCTAGGCTATTCGATGATTTCTGCGATCAAAGCATTTTCCAGAGATAATATCAGAAACTTACTTTTCAGATTTAAGATCCAATCTAAAATCTGATTATGGCAGCTGTTTGCTATTGAAATTAGAATAAAACAAGTCTGCTCGTATATCAGGGCACAGCGCTGATTGTTTCGACTGTCCCTTAATTCATATCGAATAGTTTTTTGGAAAAAAATTTATTAAAACTTGTGTATCATGGCCAAAATTAATACAACCAATCCAATAAGCTAGCCTCAATTCAATTTGGAATGATTTTGTTGTGCGGGATAACTCGCCACGCATGAATAATTCGCGTTACGCTCTCAGTAATCACATGGCCAATTTGCGAAATTTCAAACCCACAGAAAACAAATATTTCAATCAGCGAAAATTGACTGAATAAAAAAAACTACACCGAGCATAAATATTCCGTTGTCTTCGAAAGTCGGAAGAATTAATTGCTCAAACTTATCGGCTTGTTTCATTTCAAATAACATTCTCCTGGTGAAATCGAAAGATGTAGAATGCTTTATGAGGCTGGCGGTGTATCAACTAGCGTATAGCTCGATTAACTATCATAGGAAAAATAAAATTGAAAATCGTATCGATTAGCACGAAAATCGGGACAAAAGTTCAAAAGTTGTCAAAAAAATTATTATACACCAAAAAGACGCGATCACAGTTTTTCACCTTTTTTACAACTTGTGAGGCAATAGGTACTCAGGTCAAGCCATTACAGGTCGGGGCGTGACTGATAACGACTTATGTGGCAAAGAATTTCTTTTTTTGTGAGCTGCTAGGTTTCTCAATTTTATATTTCTCAGAAGTCTTAATTTGTAAAAACTATCATTTTTTTGTTTTTCAGAGAAAAAAGTTAGCAAAAGTGGTCGATACATTTTACCTTTTCAAAACTTAATGTTAGTCGAGCTTTACACTAGTCGAGCGGTTCCCATAAGTATGACTACAGTTTATAAACCAATTTTAATACACTATCTGGTATCAAACATAGTCTCAAGAAACATAGCCAACAGTCAGTTGGAAAAGAGATATGAACAACGCAAAGAAAGAGAAACAAGACTTGTTTTTTTTTAAAAACTTCAAATTTTGAATTTCAGTTTAAAATTATAA
Organism: Symsagittifera roscoffensis; assembly: GCF_963678635.1. Taxonomy (NCBI): domain Eukaryota; kingdom Metazoa; phylum Xenacoelomorpha; order Acoela; family Convolutidae; genus Symsagittifera; species Symsagittifera roscoffensis. The sequence goes on from NC_087070.1 coordinate 38,434,082, forward strand.
GTCCATCTAGCCCTTTATGTTTCTAGAACAATTTATGTTTAACATTTTTTGATAAAATTAACCGAATTTGGGAAAACTGGATCATTGGGGGAAATTTGCCAATGAGAGTCTCATACAGCTGATCGATTTAGAAGAGTTGGAGGGGAAGCAAAGTGTCTTCGCACAGGAGAGCCCTCATCAGCCCCCCCCCCCCAAGCTACCGAGGAAATTGAACCCAGCCATAAATATGAAGAGCTTAAATCATGCGTTTATATAGTTCAGTATCAGTTACTGGAACAGTTTTCAGGAATATCAAATAGCTCAGCCAGCAGTTTTCTTCTTCGGACGACATTACGAGGCCAAACTGTGCACTGGATAGGGACACAATTTTTTGTCTGTATGTTCCTGGATTCCACAGACAAGTTTTTAAACATGTTAAAATTTTGTCGGAACGATCAAAGGAAAGTAAAGAACAAAAGAAGAACAAAGGGAGCGTCCTTGTTGCTGAATCCACTTACAATGCACAAAATGCACAGTTTGGATGGCCTCGTAATGGAGAGAAGAGAATGGACCGGGGTACCAGCTTTTTGGGCTTAAAATTCGTCAGAGCCCTTGTATCCGTGCTTATCTGGATCTCTACCTGGAGTTATGCCGTATCTCGACTGAAAATTGCGATCCAAATAAATTGTTGTTAATTTCAGGACTTAACCATGACAAAACACCAGAAAGGTCAAAAATCATTCGGTTGTTGACTGAAGTTGCCAAGCCTTAGTCAATAGCCTTAAACAAACTTTTTTGCACTCGGCATTGAAGAAAAGAAACGTTTGTTCCATCAAAGCTCATGTTAGTTCAGGTAATAGTTGCTGTGAATGACTATTTATGAAAAATGTATAATGGTGAAAGAAAACATCTGCAAAATCCATGCCACGGTGAAATTAAGGCCGGAAGGAACTTTCCTTAGACTATTCTTCAAGCAGCAAAATGAGGCTGAACAAAAAAAATTTGGATGACTTGTTTTTTTGTCAGACTGAAGTTTGTAGACATTCAATTGGAACAGTGCATCAAACCTAGTGTCATAGTCGACAAAATTTCTTGCCAAAATTACTGCAGAATAAAAGATAGTGGGCCAACATATAGCAAAACAAAATTTTTTAAAAGTATTTCTGGAAATATAATGAAAAAAAGAAATAAGGAGTCGGCTATGTCAGCTCAGTCAAGGAAAATTGTTCAGAATGGAATTAACAGAGCTTCACACGACAAAAGCAAATGACAAAGCTCAGGAAAATATTTGTTAAACATATCAGATACCTAATGTCAAAAAACCTGAAAAATCACACTGGCACAGTGACATATATCCAAAAAAAGTAGCAAAAAAGTAGGAAAAAAAGCTGCAAATCTTCAGGACCCATATAAGAGTCATCACTACGTTCATTACTTTTAAAAGCGTTATCGAATGAACACGTTCAAACTGGACAATTGCACAACCAAAAATTTTGTATTTTGCGTGACTGATTCGGTAAAGAAAACGCATCAGTTAAACCATTCAAGAACGCTAAATCGCTGAAGGCATAAAAATTCAAACAAATTTTAAATACCAAAAAACAAGTTTTAGCAGCTCTAATCGTCACATTAAAATCGCAAAAAAGTGTCTAGGCCCCCTCATTGGAAATTTTATCCTCGAAATCGTTTTTCTCACAAGACTTTCGAAAAATGATGGCCAGGACAAACTACAGCTTATTGGGCGTAATATTTGTTCTATATAAAATACTTACCGAATCAAAGGCATCATTCTCAGTTCACAACAAAACAGTAGACGTAACTTTGAAAAAAAATATGGCAGAAGAATTGTTTTTTATTTAGTCGAATTTTCTTGTTTTTAAACTACGTTCGTCAAAATCTTTTTAATTCTTGAGTATCTTTTAACATAACATTGATTTTTGATTTTCTGTTGTCGAATCACTGTGAAAATGTGTTACCTGCCAAAAAGAAGTCGAAACGAAACCGCTCAGTAACGGAAAAAGTAAGTCAGGCAAAACAATTAGAAGCTATATCAAAAATATGCATGAAATTATAAACATAGCCAACTGACAGTTGAAAAAGACTGAAGAATGCCATGAAACTGAAACAAAAACGGACTTGTTTTTCTTTCAAAAAACTTCAACTTTTGAATTTCGAAGAAAAAAATAGATGGCCTTAAAGCTCGTTGCATTTGTAGAACAATTTATGATGGACATATCCGTGCTTATCTAGATCTCTTCCTGGGGTTATGCCGTATCTCGACTGAAAATTGCGATCCAAATAAATTGTTGCTAATTCCAGGATTAAACCATGACCAGGGGCGAACTTGGGGGGGGGGGGGGGTGGGGGGTTGGTGGACGCTTCCCCTTTCAGGGATTCGGCCCCCTGCCAACCCAAAGGGTCTCCCTACGCACTATTTTCCAATATCAATTTTTGATGATGGCCCCTAAAATTTTTCTAAAGAGTCTTCAGCGCCAAAATATACTAATTTCGAAGGGGGAGCGCGCCCAAAAATTTTTTCGTCAAACTTTTCCAAAAAGTGCCTGAAAACGCCTTTTTGGCCTTTTTATTCAACATTTTGCCAGCAGCGCAGAAAATTTGGCCAAAGCAACAGGGACAAAAAAGTGCTCCAGGAGAGCTCGAAAAATCAATTTGATCGACCCAAAAAAAAGGTCGACCAAATTTTCGAATTATTTTTGAAAATCCGCCCCCTCCTCGACAAAATCCTGGAACCGCCCCTGACCATGACGATACACCAGAAAGGCCATAAATCATTCCGTTGAACGAAAATTGCCAAAGCCTTAGTCAATAGCCTTAACCAATTTTTTTGCACTCGGCAATGAAGAAAAGAAAGTTTGTCCCCCTAAAGCTCATGTTAATCTCAGTTCAGTTATTAGCTGCTGTGATTGACTATTTATGAATAATGTATAAAGTTGAAAAAAAAATCTGCAAAATCCATGCAACGGTGAATTTTAGGCCGGGATGACTTTTCCTTAGACTATTCGTCAAGCAGCAAAGTGAGGCTGAACAAAAAAAAATTGGATGACCTGTTTTTGTCAGACTGAAGTTTGTAGACATTCAATTCAAACAGCGCATCAACCTAGTGTCATAGTAGACAAAATTTCTTGCCAAGTTTACAGCAGAAAAAATGATAGTGGGCCAACACATAGCAAAACATAATTTTTCTTAAAGTGCTTCTGGAAATGTAATGAAAAAACTATTTAAGGAGTCGGCTATGTCAGCTCAGTCAAGGAAAATTGTTCAGAATGGAATTAACAGAGCTTCACACGACAAAGGCAAATGACAAAGCTTAGGAAGTTATTTGTTAAACATATCAGATACCCAATTTCAAAAAACCTGAAAAAATCACACTGGCGCAGTAACAGATATGCAAAAAACGTGCGATAAAGTGAGAAAAAGGGCCATTCGCAAATAGTTGTAAATCATCAAATTTCAACGAGTCAGAGGATCCCTTGTACAAAGAAAAAAGTGGGCTTCTTATTGCAAAAAGATTAAATGCGAAAACATTATGATTGAAAAACTATCGCATTAAAACAAAAAGTGTCAGTTTCAGTCATCATTCAAGTTAGCTATTCGGGACTCTGGTGACTTATTTTCTGATTAGTGATTGGATAATAAAGTTTCAATGCTGTTCATCTCAAAATAAAACTGAAATTAGTTTCTCAATCACCCGAAAAAAATTTTGGAGGGAAAATTTTAGGTGAAATTAAGTTGGCGAGAACAATGAGTCCCAATATTCAAAATGAGGATTTTTACGAGAAAACACAATGATAGTAGTGCTTGTGTCTCGCAAGATCAAAAAACGAGAAGCTAACACTTTTCAAATTTTCTTTGGTACAAACTCAAGAAAAGGCCTCAGAGTATCGAATGTTGGAAAAGTGTAATGAACGCAAGTAAACATAAAAAAAACACAGACTTTCTTGAAAAAAATGTCAACTTTCAAAATTCAACGAAAAAAATAGTGCCCTTTAAGCTGTTTGGATTTCTAGAACGACTTATGATTGGCGCTTTTTGATAATATTAACCCAACTTGAAAAAACTGGATCAACAGATAAAGTTTTTATTCCACTGCAAATCTGAAAATTAAATTCTACTTTCGAAACTAGAAATCGTTCACGCATTTTTGCGCCATTTGTACGTTCGTATTTGGAGAATGCAATTTACGCCACTTTCAGCAGATGAATTAAAATTGAACTCAAAGAGTGCATATATACCTAACGCATCAATATTTCAAGACTTTTTCCTGAAAAAAAATCAGCAAGACCCAAATAAGAGTCATATTGAATTAATATTGTATTCCTCGTTGGTGATAGCGCGAGTGTCGATAAAAAACTGGCCTTCTTTTTGGAATATTCTTTCACATCGGGTGTGCTTCGTACTGCATTAATCTAGCAGTTAATAAGTTTATGACTTCCGGAAAAGCAGTTTTTTTGTAAATTTTTTTTTGTGATGAAAATCTTGCTTCAACTGAAAAAATCGGCAAAACTGAAAACAAATTGGGCCCAGTTTTGCAAAATATGACAAGATGGTGGTGAACGTTCGGAATAGTTTAAGGATGTGATAAATCTAGCCTGTATCCTGCCTTCACCACCGGAAGACTTCAAGATAACAAACTCATTTCAAACTATGTCCAAACTAGATTTAAAAACGAAAAAAGTTCAGGGAGAGAAAATCACGCTTTTCGACATTCGACTCAGTTTAGCTAACGTCGAAAAAGACTTCGATGGCGTTGAACACTATCTGGTTGTCATGGGGCGACCTTCGGTACCTCACTCTATTCTATTTATTTATGTATATCTTATATAACTATGTCTTATTATCTATTCATCATAGTGCTGTAATTTGACTCAAGGGTAAATCTCACCAGCCTGATCGTCTGTCACTTGAGAATGTGAAAAAGCCAGTTGCGAAAGCCTGAGGTGTAAAATCATGTTGTGAATTCTGTTAATCTTTATTCAAGTCTGGAAACGATTATTCTATATACATTACTCTATTCTATCTATTTATATATCATATCTAATTCAGTATTCGGATTTTATGAACAAGTTTTCCCTGCACTAATTGAGGGAAATCTCATGGCACAGCCAGCAGTTCCTGTGAATGAAGACAGGGATGATCTACTCGGAATACCCCCATTTTGGGCTAAAACATCGGTTAACTCACCATTTATTTGGGAGACATGGGTGAGACAGTTTTTCTTGGCCGTTAGTCTCAAAGACAATGTCTCGCCGGGGGAGGTGTTAGTTGCCCCAACGGAGTTGGTTGATGAACCTCATTATCCGAAGCCTGAAGCCCCAGGAATCGATGAAAATGCAGGAGACGTGGCTAACAGGACTCTTCGAATTGCAGCAGCGAATAGAAGAATTGACGAGTACAATCAAGAAAGGAGACGGAAAGGCCCTCGTATAGGGCATAACTTGTGCTATCACGAGGCAGAGGCGCGTCTAAAATCTAGACTCTTCTTCGCACTAGGAAATGAGGGAAAGAAGCGATTTTTGTATTCTTCTACTCGTGTGGACTTGAATAAATCCTCTTTCATTGACTTTCACAAATGTTGTGAAGATCTATTTAAAGGAGAGCGTGATTATACATTCGAACAAGTTAAGTTGTATAACACAATTTTTATACAGGAGAATGGTTCGTTTGCCTCGTTCTACGCACGACTAAGCGCTCAAACCGCGTTATGTAATTGGCCGATCGACCAAGAAAGAGCCATTTTGAAGGACTTATTTATTGGTCGTATTAGGGATGTAGAGGTCCAACGGCAACTAACCAGGGCGAAGGCTATACTTGACGACACTCTTCAATTGGCATTGGAAAATGAGAAAGGGCTAAGTCATCAGAGCAGTTCCAGAAGTTACTGCCAGATAACAACTTTTCTTCGACAAACGGCAGTTCCATTCGGGTCAAACAAGAACCGACTTCTTCGGTCCAGCAATCCAGGAATCAGGGAAATAACAGTCGCGGAGGAGGCCCAAATCGTTCCAATCAACGCCAGAATCAAAACAAACATTGCTACTTTTGTGGTAACCCATTTTCCCTCGAATACCGTCGGACGTGTCCGGCCAGAGAAGCTACTTGTAATGATTGTAAAAAAAGATCATTTCACCAAGGTATGTAACACTACAAAGCGCCGAGTTACCTTGGTGCAACAGGACGAGACAAGGCATCTTCCGATCAAGAGTGCAATTTTATCGATGCAAACGATGATAGCGAACCGGAATATGGAGTCATGGCAGTGGATGTCGTACAAATCAACAATGTAGAACTCTTAAAAGCGGAGGGAGGACAACCGAGGAGCCTCAGTATTCAATTACGTTCCGGTAACTCTTTTTTATGCTGCGGTGGATACCGGTAGTCCCGTTTCATTCCTGAACAAGAAAACGGCGGAAATACTGATGAGACGACTTCCCCATGTTACGTTTAAGGACGTCGGGAGATATCTACTAGGTGTCACTTACGTGGCTTACAATAAAAAACCAATTAAACTGTTTGGGTCATTGGAAATTCCGATTGCGTCAAAAGGGTGGAAAATCGACAACGCGTGTTTCATGGTGTCCGAAAATCGGACTCGAAATTTGCTTGGATAAAACATTCACGAACAATTGGGAATTGAAACAGTTCAACGAGGACCCACAAAAGTTAACTTCACAGAGGATGTGGAGGAATTGGACCCGACTTCTCAGTTCTGGAGGGACCACTTTGTGAAAAGGTACTCTAATGTATTCAACAGGCTGGGGAGGTCGAAAAACCATGAAGTGTTCACCAACTTTAAAGATCCTTTGATACCTAGGCAAGTTAAAGGTCGCAAAGTCCCCATTCATTTACAAGATCGAGTCACGGCTGAGATCAAAAAGTTAATCAAAAATAAACATATTGAAAAGTTAGAAAAAAGTAGGACGGACCATTTTATTGCACCCATAGTACTAACTGCTAAAAAGGACGGGACAATAAAACTTGCACTTAATGCTAAACCAATGAATGCCCAAATCTGGCAAAACAAGTACCAAATGCCTAATATGCATGAATTGATTGACTCGGCTGCTCAAGTCATCACTAGAGACACACCTGGAAAAGTGTATTTTACATCTCTTGACATCAAATATGCTTTTAGTCAGCTACCATTCTCTGATTTAACCAGAAGTCATTGTAACTTTAGTATTTTGTGTGGAGAAGCAACCGGCACATATCGATTCAAAACTGGTTTCTACGGATTGACGGATATGCTCACGGAACTTCAGAAAGCGATGAATTGTACTTAACAAGGATTGGAAGGAATCATATTTGATATACTGGTGGTCACTAAATGAAGAATTGAAAATCACAACACTCTAGTCGAAAAGGTCATGGACTGATTGAATGAAGAAGGATGGGCGCTAAAACTAAGCAAATGCGAGTTCTCGGTTAACAAGTTAGTCTGGTTAGGGAATGAAATTGATGAATCTGGTTACGCCCCGAAGTTTTCAAAAATCGAGGCTATCAAATCACTTATGCAACCGAAAACTCTGAAGCAATAAAGATCATTCATTGAACTCTCAATCATCTTCAACGTTTCCAGAATTGCATAATTACACGGTCGCATTCCGAGCATCTTTGAAAGCAAAAAATAAGAAATTCTTTTTGTGGAAGGAAGAGCAAGATACTGCTTTTCAGAAAATTTTAGACCTCATTGCAACAATTCCTAACTTGTATCACTATGATGCCTCATTAGCTTCTCGAGTGAAATGTGACGCGAGTCACAGTGGATTAGGAGCTTGTTTGGAACAGCAAGTAGCACCAAATGTCTGGGCCCCGATTTCGTTTGCCTCTAGGTTTCTTAATTCCGCAGAAATCAAATATAGCACTAATGAGTTAGAGCTTCTGGCCATTGTGTGGGCGTGCGAACACCTCCGTACATACTCACTAGGTAAAGGTTTTGTTATCTTAACCGAGCACAAAGCTAATATCTCAGCACTCAATGAAACGTATGGCAAGAAATCTTATCAGTCGCGGTTATCTCGTTGGGCGGATTGTCTCATCCCGTTTGATTATGTAATTGAACATGTACCAGTTCCCTCTTTGGGTATTGTAGATTATATGCCGAGACATCCGACATTTAAACTCCTCTACCGTCGTCGCATGACAAATTATTTGTCATTAAATCTATTCAAGACTTTCATAATGCTTTAAACTCGATCTGCACTCCGTTCAGATCACAAATCGTGTCTGTAGGGCAAGTTTCATATCATAATCGACTTCAAACGACCAAACAGTACGGTAAAATTGGAGGTAATATTCGCCACCTCCAAACGAAAACAATGGACAAATCATCTGCTGTCTTAATTGACCAATCGGATTCTTGCAAGTGTCGCTCGTCGCCCATAGAGGGCGTCGCGTTTAATAACCAACTCATTAACCAATCCCTAGAGGTTAGTTTGTTATCTAGTTACGATATCTCGTCGCTAGAGGGCGTTAAATCATGCTCTCAGTCAATCAGGCAATCACAGGCTCGTATGCAAAATCGCGATTTTGCATTCTCGCCGCGAGAGGTCGACTCTTCATGCTCTAGTCCACTCGACCAACCACAGCCTAGTATGCAAATAAGATACGCTAAACCGGAAGTTTGTGAAGGAAATAATTGTCTCTGACCTTACATCTCAAGGTCAAGTTACCTTATGGATGCTTCAAATAATCTTGCTCAAAACTCTACTCTAAACTCTACTCTAAATAACTCTAATACTTCTACTAATTCTACTGATCTCGCAAACAATACATTTAAACAATCAAATCTCCTTAACTTCGCTGAAAATTTTTCTACAAATTCCGCTAACTTTCGTGCCCCAAGTCAACAAAGATGCGGACTCTCAAGAGCTAACTCCATGAATCGCCCGAGTCGATTGGATCAGATACGGACCCGAAATCTGGCCAGGATGAAACCTTCTTAAGACCGTTTTGTGGTCACTCGGGGACAGTCCACACGGAAGGTCCTTGCCCAATTTCTAGACAAAGGCCGGAGGCAGAGACTGTCGAAGCAGGCCCGACAAAAAGAAGTGGTTAGATTGGTAGTTCATCACAAACCGTTGGTTACTTCAGACAAGACGAAAGTTGTCGGCTTACCAGGACTTTTTGACGTTGACCTGTTAAGGGAGCTTACGGGAGAAGACCCGTTCCTCGGACCGATGCGGACGGCGATCATCAACAAGGACGTGCAATCCTTTAACAAACTGAGGGCGAACATGGCCCAATTCTGGACGAAGGCGGCGGTGGTGAATAACTGCGTCTTGATAGAAAACAAGTTGGCTATCCCTGAGCATCTGCGGAGTGCCATCCTGACTCGACTTCACCGATCGAATCCTGGACAGGCGGCTATGATGGACGCTTCTGAATACATATGGTGGCCGTTTCTTAATCGTCAGATTGTTAATGTCTGTTAAAAATGCCCGGAATGTACTCTATTTGGTCAGAATATCAAACTTTCAACAAGTTATAACTCTGCTAAGCCATTACCACCGCTGTCAATCCCGAATCAAGAAGTACAACTTGATTTTGCCGGTCCGTTAATTGATGATAAAAAGAAGAAGATTCATTTTCTAGTCGCAATTGACCGCTTTTCTAATTACCCTTCGGCGATGTTAACTAAGACAACGAGTGCAAAAAAATAGTCAAGTTCTTAAGATCATCCAATCGTAATCACGGCATTCTGGAAAGCATTAGAACGGATCACGGCTCTGGGTTTACCTCTGACATTGTTAAAGAGTTTTGCAAAAGTAAAGGCATAAAACATGTTCTCACAGCGGTGGGGGATCATCGCAGTTGCGGGCTGGTTGAACGGTCCATTCAGACCATTAAACAGAAGTTGGGAACCAGTAAATTAGATCCTAATCTTACAAACTTGAAATCAACATAACAACAAGTCGTTGACGATATTCGGAAAACAAAACACTCTACGCTAAAAACATCTCCTTTTGAGCTACTTTATGGTAGAAATCCTAATACTGAGTTCTCGATAGCACGTGATAATGTTGTTAACTCTCCTACTTCAGCGCAAGGACTGGAAAGAAACCTACTGACACCGGAGCAGCGATCAAGCCAAGACTATAGCAGGGACAGGGCTAAAGTTGTGCCTCGAGGAACGTCACGTAGTCCGAACATTCCATGCAAGTTCAAACCACTTTTTGGGGTGGGCAATCGGGTAGCAGACAGTCAGCCGTACAAAGCTCTGGAGAATCTTGCTAAGGCAGCTAACGCTTGCAATCAGTTGAAACGAAATGTGCAACCGCAACAGGGACGCGAGCTCCTTCGGGAATTGACCGAGCGAATTAGCGATCTTGTCACCTCGCTGAAATCTGGGAATACAAAGGGGACGTTAAGCTTCTACGATCACGTTAGAGATCCGTCAGCGCCAGCCCTATTGCATTCTTAGCGAATGAATGTGTAGTCTTCAACGAGGCCAAAAAGACTCTCAAAAACACGTAAATTAGAAAAACTAGTTTTGCAAGATCCTCTAGGAGTCCAAAATATTTTGGAAAGTGCTTGATCAAAAATCAGGAAAACCTCTATTCAAACTAGCTAAAATCAAGATTACTCGTATTACGGACCACACTTACATAACAAACAAGGAAAAATTCTACCAAAAAATCATCTAAGCTTAAGACATAAGTTTTCAGCTACGCCTGGCACAGTGGGAGAGAGAATCCAAAAACGAGTTGCTCCTCGGCCTCACTCTCAACAATCTACTTCACCAATTAGAAGCACACGAGCGATCCTTCCAAGGGCAAGGTGATCGATCTTACTGCGGAGTCGTCGAGTGAGGACTCATTGATCACTGGACCACAGCTTGAGTTCATGGAGGCACCCCGTTCAACGCCGCAGGGCGTGGCTCAGGAGATTGTTCCGCCACAGATAACGACTATCCATTGACTACTGTAACAGCTTCAGCATCGACAACGGAACCCTTGGCAACGCCTCATGAGTCATCCACTCAATCGGGGCCCCATATGCCAGGAAGAGAGATCAGCAAGAACAAATTCGGGGCGCGGCTACAACAGTTCCTCCTGAGGTCACTGATTCTGCCACGAGTGACTCAAACCGGTCTTCAGGGCGTTCCGAGAAACCTATGAAGTTTTTTGGCGGCCCTCTTCGCCATTCAGTTAAGAGTGTCACGGAGTCTGTGCCTACTGAATCATCGCCACAAGAACCTGTCCTAGAGCAGACGATTGCTACTCCATTCGCCCCAATTGGTCGCAAAGGAATCCAGCTGCCTTCCCGAGGACTAAAGACGCCGTTCAAGAGGATTAGATTTGAGGAACCTAAGAGTGACTCCTGAAACTTAACACTTACTCAAACTTTATCTTCTTTTTGCCTTACTGTTCGACCGTGTACATGATAAAATACATGATAAAATTTCTTCCAGAGGGGGGAATGTCATGAATGAGGCGACCTTCGGTACCTCACTCTATTCTATTTATTTATGTATATCTTACATAACTATGTCTTATTATCTATTCATCATAGTGCTGTAATTTGACTCAAGGACAAATCTCACCAGCCTGATCGTCTGTCACTTGAGAATGTGAAAATGCCAGTTGCGAAAGCCCGAGGTGTAAAATCGAGTTTTGAAATATGTTAATCTTTATTCAAGTCTGGAAACGATTATTCTATTTACATTACTCTATTCTATCTATTTATATATCATATCTTATTCAGTATTTGGATTTTATGAACAAGTCTTCCCTGCACTAACTGAAGGAAATCTCACTGGTTAGTAAAAAAAATGTACTTTAACTCACTTTCCAACTTTTGAAAGCGCGAGTGTACAAAGCATGTCTGGACCAAATCTCTGCTTGGACTACAGAGAAATGAAATCTTCACACAAGAAAACGCAGAACTAACATCTACATTTTCGAGCACTAGTAGTTACGCTGCCGAAACTATCGCAACAAAAGTGATCCGAACGTATAATTTTTTGATGGGTTGCCGGCAACTTGGAATATTTTCAGACGTACAAAAAATGGTGTTCGACGACTACCGGAAGAAGTTTGAGCTTACCAATCTGTAACTTCAGCTCTTTCTGTTCGTAAACATACGTTTTTGGGACGTTTATCGTGTGAACGAACTGCGGTTCACATTTGAGCGCCCTGATTATATGTAGACAATTTTTCACCGCAATCAATCATGTCATTATTGTTCCGACTTTCGAAGAAAACGGAATATTAAAGCTGGGTGTGGTTTTTTTATTCAGTCAGTTTTCACCGATCAAAATAATTATTTTCAACAAACATTTTTCATACCCTATTGAAGATATCAACTACTTGAAATAAAATGTTTAAAAAATATTTCACCTCCGATTTTTTTTGTATAGTTCTGGAGGTTTGAAAATTGCCAAATTTGCTATGTTCTGGGCGAAAATATGCGCTTTTGAAGAATTTATTCATAATGCGGAGAGCGTAGACAACTTTGCAACTTTTAACTAGCCATTTTGACAGAATTTTTGTTTAGTTTTCATTTAAAATTTATTGTTGTCCTTAGCTTAATTTCGGGAAAATTTTTCATCTGTGATTATTTTTTTGTAAAATCATGTGGCTTAAAGATTGCGGTTTTGGCCAATCTGGGACAATTAACGCGCTATATATTTTGCGATATAAATTTTGCGAAAATTATCACCAATTTATCACTTGGAGCTAAATTTGTCACTTTGTACTCGGAGCAAAATTTATCATTTCGTACCTTAAATGGCGTGGGTGGATAATTTTCAAATTGTAAAAATTTCAAATTGTAGAAAAAAAAATAATTTCTTTTTATTATTTTACATATTGTTTTGCATGACAATACTGTTCCATGAACTTTAAAAGGCAATTGGAACATGCAGAGCTTCGCCCTGATACGAGCAGTCTTGTATAGATTTAACTCAAGCTGATACTTATTAGAGCCGTTCATTAAGATTAACAACTGAAATAAACAGACAAGATACTCTGAAAAAGCCCTTTTTGAAAAAAAAATATGAGCTAAGATACTTCATCTTTAAATTATTTGTAGTTCTTGAGCCTAAAGCCTAGCAAACCAAAAAACTGAAAGGTCCATGAACTCACAAAAACTGAGAGCAGAAACATGTTTTAATTGAGAGTTTTTCGATTTTTGGGTTTCGGAAAAAAATATATATTGCAACAAAGCTCTTCAATTTCAAGACTTTCAGGATTGACACATTTTTTCCATAAAATTAACCTAATTAGAGAAAGCTGACTCACTGGTCAAAATTTATTTTTACTGGAAGTTTTAAAATTTACTTTTGAAACTAAGACCTATTCATGTTTTTGTGCCTTTCGTTTTCTATTGCAGAGCATATATATTCTTTTGAACTCAAAATGAAGTCAAAAGTCAAACCGCGAAAAATTAAAATTGAGCGTGACAGGAAATATAATTTTTTCTTTAAAAAAAGCACGACCTTGAAAAGTGAGAAAAAACTTTCTCTTCAAAATCCAACAAATCCTTCTGATCATTTTTTTGGAGCCGTTTGTCAAAAATTTGATTCCGTTTTTTAAGTTTTGGGAAAATCGATAACTTCAGACAGTTAAGTCCTTGGTTGGCTGAAATAATTTTAGCTTCGGTGCTTTTGTCAAGAAATAATTAGTAACATTTTGGGTGGTTTTTGTAGATAATATACCTGCTTTTTTGAGGTATTTAGTGTTGAGTGAGTAGCACTTGGAGCATGACTCATCCTTCTGGGAATCCGTTGTTGTCACTGTGTTCATGCATATGAAGAACAGGCCGAACGTCACCACTTGTGTTGTGACTAAATGAACGGTCACCCCATTAATATAAAAATTATGTGAATATTTTGTAATATATGAACATAATTTCATAGAATTCAGAAATACTTTTTACGTATACAATTATGTTTGTTTATAACTAATTAATTGTTGTTTTGAACACCCATAGATCAATATCGTATCTCATACAAATTTAAGGTTCCGATGATTTCAACTACTAGAGAAACATCTTGTATCGAATCGCAAATCCATGTACTCTCAGCCATCATTTGGATTCACTAGTAAATATTGGTTTTTTAAAAGAACTTTCTCTTGTTGTTTCGACCATTCAAAATGGTAAGGAACTATGTATTAGGGCAGGTGAGTTTTAGTTTTTTTGATTTTCACGCAAAATCAGTTACCACAAATAATCATCGGAGTGATTTTAGCGATATATCGTATTGAAACTTTTCAGTCATGATTCGAACGACATTGAATGATCATAACAAAAACTCAGAGAAGAAACTGCGCTTTGCTAAAACAAGCGAGGAAAATGCAGAAAAGAAATCTAAGCAGGCAAAACAAAGTGAAACAAGGAAAACGTTAAAGTTATTCCTTGAAAAACATTATTGAGATTAAGAGTATCAAGGTTTCACATCTGTTCCATGACCACTTGTAAATTTGATAAAACTGGCCACTAATAATGCAACATCAGTTTCTATCAAATAGCCAATATTATGCAGCAAAAATTCGACCAAGAAGTGAAACTAATAAAATTTTCCGCATTAAATATCCGCCCTGCTGATTAGGAGTCTGACGTCCTCGCATTTGCGCTACGGTCGCTTGGAAGTAAACAAGTTGCCCAGCTAATATCATATTTAAATAATTATATGTTCAACTGATACGGAAATTTGTTATTTTCAAAATTTCAAAAAATTGGGTTTTACGCTAATTCATAATGTTTCTCTGGTTCAGTAGGGTATTAACCGCTTTTTTAAAGGAAAATACTACAGCAGCGCTTTCAATTGAAGTCATTTATCTCAGAATTGTCTGGGTAGTTTTCGAAAAAAAAATGAAAAATATTTCAAAAATGGATCAAAAATTCAAAAATTTGACTTTTCCTAAATCCATAAACTTTTGTCTGCTAAATCATCGAAATAGCCCTAGTTCTTAGATTGAAGATTTCCGTATCCCTTTTTTTTTAAACAGGGTAAAACAGGAGAAAAAAACTGGATAAAACAGATTAAGCAGGGAAAAACTAAGCAACAGGCTGTTTTTAATGAACCATCAACCTCAGAATCAGCAGGTTAGTTTTCGAAAAAATAAACAGCCTTCTGAAATGAGCCAGTTTCCAAAGTGAACAATTTTCCGAAAAACTGAACAAGTTTCCAAAATGAAAAAATTTGCAAATTAACAACTCTCCAACTTTGCGCAGTTAAAACTCGCATAATCAAGTTTTTTTTTCGGTGAAACTTTTAGTTCTGATTTGGCTGGGTAGTTTTCGAGAAAAGTCAAAATTAAACGAAATGTCAAAAAATGGGCTTGTTTGAGGCCATAACTTTTTTACCGATGTAGGGAATAGCCGGCTGAGAAGGGGATATCCCCATATTTTGTTCTTTTGAATGAATTCTTCATCGCAGATTTGTGCATTCAATACTTGAGAAAATAGAAAAAAATCACAATTAATTGGCCAAAAATCTCCCTTCTGAAACCATTGAAGTCCGTAGAACGTGAAAAAAATAAAAGAAGCTTAGCGAAATATGCAAGCACACAGAAGAGCAGCCAGTTGTTCCATTGGTACTATTTTATTTACAAAATATCGATTCAGTTGTTTATGAGATATTGAAACTTCTGCGAAAAGTGCAAAAATTTCCCAAAGCGTGGCAAAAAAAATGAAAAACAGCAAATTCATTCTTGTTGCATTCTTATAATACTTGTTTTTTTTTCAACTAGAATCTAAGACTAACCAAAAATAAAGCAGCAACTTCAATATGCGCCATTAAATTATTTTTGCTTAATTAAGCTTAAATATGATTAAATTGAAATATACCAAAAACAACACCAAATGAGCACTTTTATTTGCGACTTTGGTTAGAAAAAACATTCTTCGTAATAATACAATACATTTAGCTTGTGTATTAACTAAACAACAATTTTTATCAAATTAACAATCTTTTTATTCTAAATTAAATTAATTACTTTGATATAAAACCATCATAACTCAAAAGCTAGTAACTTAACTAGTTTAAACATAATTAATAATTTATTCATCATAACTCACAGGGGGGACTGTTCTCAACTCTGAAATTGCGGGCACCCTGAGAGTAGAATCCCCAAATCTGACTGCACACATACATCAAAGTCGACACATCCAGTCCAGTCAAACACATGGACGCCCAGATAGGCCCAGATAGTTTGAAGTTAGACCAGATTTTCCTTTTTTGGCTACTTAAAATTCATGCTTTTTTTCTACCATTTTTTCCCGTGCTTAACAAAATAGCGATCAACAAAAAAAACTTTCGACTCGGCGCCCATAACCACTCCAAACCAGTAGCGCAATTGAGGGATTCGAATTCTGACGGTGCAGTTTGCACCGAAATCCATTAATTTTGAGGGGCGATACGCGATTTTATGCTCCGAACCTTCCAAAGAGTGCTTAAAATAGTCATTGTTGGGCTGTTTTTTGTTCAGAATTTGCCAGCGGCGCAAAAAAAATTTAGGTCAAAATAGGCTCTATGTTATGTTTTGGGAGAGCTCGGAAAATCAATTTGGTCGGGTAAAAATGTTCGACAGACTATTTTAAAAACTTTTTCTGAAAACCCTCCTCGTGAAAATCCTATATCCATCATATTTTTTATCATCCTAACAATTACTCTATTCCGTATTTGGTTATAAAACGCGGGTGGAAAGGGGTTCAAAAGAGTCATGATTCCTTTTCCTTTTCGTATCATCGAAGAACTTTTGCTGGTTCGGCACTCTTTCAATCTTCGACCCAAATTTGCGAGGCTCGATTGCGTATGGGTTGGTGCTGGCTTTTGCTGCAGAAAGTCTGGCTTCTTTTCTGCAATAAATATCACAAATTGCACAAATTGTGAATGCTTGCAGAATCTAAAGCTTGGCATAGCAAATGAATTTCAATGAAAGCTGAAATTTAAAATTTTCAACATAATAAAAAGAATAGACGGCTGCTTTGCAAACCAAACAGAATGTTCTGACCGCAGCAATCTAAGTGAAGCCATTAAATATCATCAAAACAATAGAAAGAAAATCATAAATTCTCTCATTTTTGCTTATTTTTTGAAGAAGGTGGAAAGGTGTTCGATTACATTATAAACTGCTAAAATTAGTTAATTAAAATTTAACCTAAATTTACTCATTTTAGCAGGTTTTGATCTAACTTTTTAAACTTAAAATCATCATAAAATGCAGCAGAATCAGATAGAAAGTGCTATCTCTCAATAATTCATGACTCGTGTGAAATAGAATGAAAAATGTAAGAACTTAGATCAAATTCTCTTGACACTAAGACAACTTTCCTGAGTATTTGAAATCCGAATCACGACTAAAAGGGCTAGCATATGATGCCACTTTTCAGGGGCGGATCTACAATTTTCTCGAGGGGGGGGCGCGGATTTTCAAAAAATTTTCGAAAATTTCGGCGAACTTTTTTTAGGTCGACCAAAGTGATTTTCCAAGCACACCCGAACACTATAAAGGCCGTATTTCGACCAAAAATTTAGCGCCGCAGGAACATTTTTGAAAAAAAAAAATCAGGAAAAAAAGCTTTATTGGGCCTTTTTCGGAAAATTTTTCACCAGAAGTTTGCGTTTTTTTTGGCGCGCGCTCCTCTTCAAAATTAGAATATATTGGCGCCCTTAGAACAATTTCAGGGTTAATAGGCCTAAAACGGATGTCATAAAATAATACCAAAGGGGATATTTTTATGTTCGTAAGGGCGTCCGGAACTAAAAATCACTTTCATGCTCATTGGTTCGGGCGCACTAAAACATCATAAGCGAATTCCAAAGTTGCGTCTAGTTTTTACTTCAATGAGTTTCGATTGTTACGTTTTTTAATTCAAAGCAAAACCCCAACTTCATGGCTTGAATTAATCAGCAAAACAAAGTTATTGTTCAAGAAAATTGTGGAATTAATCAACACTTATGATTTTTAGCACCTAGTCGCTAACAGTGCCGAAGTAGTACAGTGCCGAAATCAAAACTGCTTTCAATAATGTCGAAAATTTGATGATATCTGAAATTTTGTCAATTCTGTTTGTGAATTTTTAGCAATTTTGCGTGAATACGGTTTTGTTCTGGAGCGAGTCCAAGAATAAACTTTGACAAATTGTTGATCTAATTGTTCGTTCAGAAAAGTTTTTGACGCTTGGGGAACTTTTGTTTAACGAGTGTCAACAACTAAAATGGCCACTTTTGTATTTTAACTTCGGTCAATTTGAATTTAACTACTTGTCAGTGATTTGGAGAGTGCAAAAACAATATTCAGAAAAAAAATTCAGCACTGCTGAACAACATTTTATATTTTGCACTTTTGTACTTTGACAACGAAACACTTTTTATATTTTAACTTTCATATCTCATTTAATTCTCGAATTTTTCTTCACCTAATATTACATCTAATTGCCTAAACCACTAAGCAGTGTTTTGTCTCTATCTTAATGAATTCAACAAAATCATGCAAAATTTACTTTAAAAATTGATTACCATCCGAAAAGAAGCCTTAATCAACGGGTTGTCAATTTTGCAAGAGTTTAATGTATTCATCAGCGTTTTATTCAGCGCAATTTTCTACAATTGATTTTGAATAAAATAAGCAACCAGGATGATCATCGATTTAAAGAAAGAATCAAAGCTAAAGAATCAAAGCAACCAGGAGCGGATCTAGGTTTTTCTCTAGGGGAAGGGGGGCAAATTTTCAAAAAAAATTGAAAATTTTGTCGACTTTTTTTTAGGTCAACCAAATTGATTTTCTGAGCTCTCCCAAAGGACTACAAAGACCCTGTTTTGGCCCAAACTTCTGCGCCGCAGGCAAAATTTCGAGTCGGCAGGAGGTCAAATCCCTAAAGGAGGGGAAGGCGTCCGCCCCCCTAAATCCGCCCCTGAAAGCAACCACTAGTGATAAATAATAACCTCAACAGGATTGCTCGCCAGCTCATGTTAGGCCGATAGTTCCGGTTACCGATAGACTAGTGGTCGACTTTTTGAAACAAAAGTTTTTAAAAAAGTTTTTTTTTGTCAAATTCATCAGCCCACACGCTATTTAAGGTACAAAATGAAATAAGACTGCTCGTACCAGAGCGGTGATCTGAATGTTTTGACAGCTTTTTAGACTAAATGGAAAATTGTTTGCTTCAAAAAGATCGATAAAATTTTCAAAAAAAAATGAAAACATGTTTTTTTTTGGAGATTTTCCCCCCGAAACAGTATGTTAAGCACAAAATGATATATTTCTCGAAAAGCGCAGTACTAAAAAAACAGAATCGAAAGCCTCTTCTTACGAGTTGATATTTCAAAATATCACTCATTAATTTTTCAAAATTGTACAAAATCGCATTTTTTGAGCCCCTTCATAAGTTTGGGGAAAATGTCCCAATTTAATTTCAAACTATTTCTAGGACGGCTTAAATGTTCTTTCATTCGTTAACGGCACAAAATAATTATAGGAACGCGCCAATTATCATAAATTGGCCTAATTGGCAAACTTTAAACACCCATGCATTTACACACATTAACCGGAATAAAAACTCTGTTCAAACTTTAGCAAAAGACAACAAATTTTTGAATATACGAAAAAGTACGTCGAAAATTGTTGCTCAAAAAGTCAAAATTTATTTAAATGAAAGCCCTCGAGCCCAAACACTTGGTCAGCTTTTCGAAAATTGAAGCAACAAGACTATTCATCCCAGAGCAATCCCTGAATAATCCCAACGCAATTTAAAGTCAACTAAAAATTTTTTTTCTGGCTGAAAAATAATGAAACAATTGGAAAAAATCCAAAATTTTTTCTAATGTTAACCCTCTTGCGCTAAGTAAAATTTTATTTAAAATGATGTATTTTGAGCCTGGTAACAAACTAATAATAGCAAATTGCTAGCCTAATGTCAATTTGGAACAGTTGAACCCGCCGCTAACGCTTAAATATCACGAAGTGTATCCTGTGTTAATTATCCTACATTGACCAAGATGGTAGTTCTCAGACCCAACATCAATGAAAAATGGTCACAGATAAGTTTTTTTTGAGCCTTAAGCATTTGTTCTTTTCAGATGATGGAAGAAATTTTTTTCAAAATTAGCTACTTAAAAAATCGATTGTAATATAATTTAAAATAATATAACATAATATAATATAATTTATTATGATATATTATGGAGAACTGGAGAACTGGAGAAAAAAGTCATCCTAGCTAATAAACTATTCTGATTCTATGGTTCTATATGTACAAGTTATGTACATAAGCTTAGAAGGATAAAACGGTAAAAGGAAGTAGTTGAATTATGATCGTTAAAATGGACAACTGAACTTCCGTTCATATCGACCAATGGTCGTAACTAAAATGTTTAACAGGTACTAATTAAAATATCGAAGGTCATTTTAAGATACTAAAAACAAATCACAACATTTCCCACCGGGAAAAAAATGAAACTGCAAACTAACTACATAACTCTATATACACCAGAATTTTACAAACTGTACCCAGAAGGTAAATATACAGAAGCAAAATAGAATCCACAATTTGAAAGAGAATGTAGCAATGTACAGGGTGGCTATACAGAATTACAAAATTTACAGTATACAGTAACTAACTAAATAGAACTAATCCACAACATGTACATTAACATGTACAATTGTATCTACAGGTAAGATTAAAAATTCCGGCGGTAAAATATGGATTAAAGAATTGTTTTGTTCAGTTTAACTTGATATGTCGTTTAATTGAATTGATCCTCAAACTCATCCAATTTAGCCCTCACTTCCGAATCTATAGTCAATGAGATCTCGCAATAGTTGTCCACCTCGAGCGTGGGGCCCTTCGAGGTCGGGTAAGTTAGATTTGAGTCCGAAGAATTGTCGTGAAGGTGAGTCTTCGTGGTAGAAGTTGCAAGTCTGACCGTCGGGAGGGAGTTCCTTGAAGACCAGGACAACGTAGTTTCCGCGACGAGAATCTGTCTGGGAGGCGCCTCCGCTAAAGGAGTCAATAGGTCAGATGGAGAGTTGACCGAGAAAGTAGTCCTGTGGGAGTCCGGTGCCGGAAAGAATATGGAAGTTGACGCCCCTAGGTCGTCTTTCTCTTGAACCACGTCTATAAATCTGCGATTTCCGTAAAATTGTGGGGGGGGGCACATTTCTGCGTGGTCTAGAACTTCGGGTCTTTGGGGTCGCGCTGTTCATCTGTTCCGGAATACTGTCTACCAGAATTGGATTCTCTTGTGATCCTTCAGTAGTAGTCGCATCGTGGATAACAACAATCTCCCGGGGGTCATTATTCGCTGGCCTTTCTGAGCTCTGTTGTGGAGATTCGACAGCACCTGTAATTTTTAAGCCCTGATTGGACTCGGTATGGGGGTTTTGAGGTACGTTATTATTGGTCACATCGTTGAACTAATCCTCGATTATCCCGTCCCACGAATCTAGATTTAAGGAAGATGAACCTGAAGAAAATCTTGGAGAGTCTTGAGTGGCTGTGCTCGCGGACGGTGCACTAGTCCCTGCTCTGGAATTATCCATTCTTGGGGTGCCTTGACTCGAGTGACCAGCGGGTGTCGATCCAGCTTTCTTCGGTGGAGAGAGTTTCCTTTTCCCAGCTAAACTCGAATGAGTATGAAGATTATGCCCAATGGGTGTCTGATTCACTATTATCTTTTCGGGCCCTGGGAGTATTTTTCCTTTTATAGCCAGATCCGATTTACGTAAAACGTGACCGTTGTCAAGAGTAACTGTGTGCTCTGAAGAATCGATGATATCCTTCTTAACCAGATTAAAATATCTGTCGCTATTTTTCCTGTTAGACACCTTTCTAAATAAGTTACCTCCCATTACTGCTTTTCTTTTTGCCAGAGGTTCTGAAGTTCGGATAGTGACGTCCGGGGTTGTGTGTAGGTTGAAAGTCCTAGCTAGTGGCATGTTTTCTTCTGGATCCGACGTGCTGTCCTTTTCCTCGTCCATATAACCATCTTCTGCCCCGTCGTGGAATTCCCAGTTCGTTGCCCGCTCTTTGGACTTTATAGCCTTCCCTTTATCTGAATGGTCAATATTGGACTTAAGATTTTTCCACCTAGTGTTCGCTATTCTATTAAAATGCTTTTGGAAGGGAGTACAGCCAATCGCAGATTGTTTTGTGATTCTCAAATTCAAGATGATTTTCTCGATCGATTCGTTTAGAGATGGCTGGGTAATTTGAAGGACATTGCCAGTAATTTCGACTTAATTGTGTAAACTAATCTTTCCACTAGCCCATTGGATCTGTGGTCTCCGACAGTGCAGTAAATAATTTCCATATTAAATTTATCGCAGAAGTTTTTCAAATCATGTGATAAGAAACATGACCCATGGTCGACTCTAATTTTTCTTGGGAATCCGTGTAGGTGACAGTAATCGTTTAAAATGAAATTACGTTTCTTGTAGAGGGGTTGTTAACTATCTTGGCCGAAGGAAACTTTGTGTAACGGTCGATGCAAAGAAGGATGTATTTGTTGTTACCCCAGCACGCGTCCAACGAGCCACAAAATCCAAATTAATTTTTTCGTTCGCGAATGTCAACGTCGGGAGTTTTGATATATTATGGGTGCCTAGTAACACTTTAATGTTCTTACCCGCTTTTAGACATTGGCTACATGTTCTCCCGTGATGGTAAATTTCCCGGTGAATATGCGGCCACCACAAGTATTCGGCGAAAGATTTCTTCCCAAACTGTCCTGGATGAGTCTCATGTAGCATCGAATTAAAAGTTTCCCTGATGGTAGCTGGGCGACTAATTTATTGTCTAAGAAGAGTAGCTCATCTTTCACGTGGAGATATTTGGCATAGTTCTTCATGTAAGTCCCGTGTATGCCCATAGGTCGATTCCTCTTTATCGTCTCTATCAAATCCCACAGCACCTTGTCTTCTCTAGTCATGATCTGAAGCAATTTCTTCGAACAGTGGTTTTTCGGGCAATTTGGGGAATTTGGTAAATTCAGGTCGGCCTTATATCTTCTTACGAGGTCTGCGTGGTCGGGTGGAAGTCGGTCGTCTCTGAATTTGAGGGCGATATTATGTTCTTCGGGAATGATCAAGAGAGGTTCGTTCACTTTAACCATTGGGAGTTCTGGTTGTTTCTTGCTAGATGGTATGAAGTGTCTGTTTAGTAATAAAAAATGTAGATGGACTTTGTCCGAAAAGGTAATACTTTTAAAATTAAATTTCGAATTATCGACAGGTTGGCAAATTGTAGTGCAATTTTCTGTCCGAGAGTGTTGATTGTGGCAAACTTTTATCGACTGAGCGATACAAGATATGATAGCAGCAATAATCTTGAGATTAAGTAAAGCTAAAGAGCTATTGAACCGATTCTGACCAATCACGTCGCTTGAATTTTCGTTTCCCGACCGGATTGTATTAACTTGTGTATTAGTATTTACAGCGACCGCTGGTCTATCTACAGAATTTACAGTAACTATTTTAGAATATTGTTTAGTCAATAAGAAGTTCTGAATTTGTCGATTGAAGCGACTACAAATTCGTCGTCATAGTGGATAATTGGAAGGGTTTTGCCCGAAGGAAGTCTAGAAAAAAGGTCTGTAAAGCCCATTTCCTTTCCTGGTAAATGTGAAATTTTAAAATTGAATGGTAAAAGTCTGTTTACCCAACGGGTCAATCGGCTATGCGTCGTTTTGTTTCCATGATTTGCCAAAAGTGCTGATAGTAATGCTTTGTGATCTGTTACTATTTGAAATTCCGTTCCGTACAGGTAGTTTCTGAAATGTTCTGTAGCCCATACGACTCCCAGCAACTCTAACTCGTTGGTAGAATATTTCATTTCATGGTTATTTAAAAATCTGGATGCAAACGCGATTGTTTTCCACTGGTCGTCCTGTAATTGTTCTAGGGTTGCCCCTAGTCCGTTATGTGAAGCGTCCGTTTTCAATCTTGTCTTCTCTTTTATATCGAAAGGGCTGTTTTCTGTAATATTTACAATTTCCGCTTTTAACTTCTCAAACGCTATTGAATGGCTAGTATCCCATTTGCATACCAATTTTTTGTTTAGAAGAGGTCGAAGAGGAGAGCTTAAAGTCGATAAGTTAGGGACAAATTTTACGTATCGGTTTATAATGGGCTTGTTTGAGGCCATAACTTTTTTTACCGATGTAGGGAATAGCCGGCTGAGAAGGGGATATCCCCATATTTTGTTCTTTTGAATGAAACCTTCATCGCAGATTTGTGCATTCAATAGTTGAGAAAATAGAAAAAAAATCAAAATAAATAGGCCAAAAATCTCCTTTCTGAAACCATTGAAGTCCGTAGAACGTGAAAAAAAAATTAAAAAAAGCTTAGCGAAATATGCAAGCACACAGAAGAGCAGCCAGTTGTTCCATTGGTACTATTTTATTTACAAAATATCGATTCAGTTGTTTATGAGATATTGAAACTTCTGCGAAAAAGGCAAAAATTTCCCAAAGCGTGGCAAAAAAATGAAAAACAGCAAATTCATTCTTGTTGCATTCTTATAATACTTGTTTTTTTTTTCAAACAGAATCTAACACTAGCCAAAAACAAAGCAGCAACTTCTTTATGCGCCATTAAATTAGTTTTGCTTAATTAAACTTAAAAATGATTAAATTAAAATATACCAAAAAACAACACCAAATGAGCACTTTTATTTGCGACTTTGGTTAGAAAAAAAATTCTTCGTAATAATACAACACATTTAGCTTGTGTAATAACTAAAAACAATTTTTATCATATTAACAATCTGTTCATTCTAAATTAAATTAATTACTTTAATATAAAACCATCATAACTCAAGAGCTAGTAACTTAACTAGTTTAAACATAATTAATAATTTATTCATCATAACTCACAGGGGGGACTGTTCTCAACTCTGAAATTGCGGGCACCCTGAGAGTAGAATCCCCAAATCTGACTGCACACATACATCAAAATCAACACATCCAGTCCAGTCAAACACATGGACGCCCAGATAGGCCCAGATAGTTTGAAGTTAGACCAGATTTTCCTTTTTTGGCTACTTAAAATGCATGCCTCTTTTCTACCATTTTTTCCCGTGCTTAACGAAATAGCGATCAACAAAAAAAATTTTTGACTTGGCGCCCATAACCACTCCAAACCAGTTGCGCAAATGAGGGATTAGAATTCTGAGGGTGCGGTTTGCGCCGAAATCCATTAATTTTGAGGGGCGATACGCGATTTTATGCTCCGAACCTTCCAAAGAGTGTTTAAAATAGTCATTTTTGGGCTGTTTTTTGTTCAGAATTTGCCAGCGGCGCAAAAAAATTTATGCCAAAATAGGCTCAATGTTATGTTTTGGGAGAGCTCGGAAAATCAATTTGGTCGGGTAAAAATGTTCGACAGACTATTTTAAAAACTTTTTCTGAAAACCCTCCTCATGAAAATCCTATATCCATCATATTTTTATCATCATAACAATTACTCTTTTCCGTATTTGGTTATAAAACGCCTGTGGAAAGGGGTTCAAAAGAGTCATGATTCCTTTTCCTTTTCGTATCATCGAAGAACTTTTGCTGGTTCGGCACTCTTTCAATCTTCGACCCAAATTTTCGAGGCTCGATTGCGTATGGGTTGGTGCTGGCTTTTACTGCAGAAAGTCTGGCTTCTTTTCTGCAAATAATATCACAAATTGCACAAATTGTGAATGCTTGCAGAATCTAAAGCTTGGCATAGCAAATGAATTTCAATGAAAGCTGAAATTTAAATTTTTCAACATAATAAAAAGAATAGACGGCTGCTTTGCAAACCAAACTGAAAGTTCTGACCGCAGTAATCTAAGTGAAGCCATTAAATATCATCAAAACAATAGAAAGAAAATCATAAATTTTCTCATTTTTGCTTATTTTTTGAACAAGGTGGAAAGGTGCTCGATTACATTATAAACTGCTAAAAATAGTTAATTAAAATTAAAAACTTTAACCTAAATTTACTCATTTTAGCAGGTTTTGATCTAACTTTTTAAACTTAAAATCATCATAAAATGCAGCAGAGTCAGATAGAAAGTGCTATCTCTCAATAATTCATGACTCGTGTGAAATAGTATGAAAAATGTAAGAACTTAGATCAAATTCTCTTGACACTAAGACAACTTTCTTGAGTATTTGAAATCCGAATCAAGACTAAAAGGGCTAGTATATGATACCACTTTTCAGGGGCGGATAAAGGATTTTCTCGAGGGAGGCGGATTTTCAAAAATTTTTCGAAAATTTCGGCGAACATTTTTTAGGTCGACCAAAGTGATTTTTCAAGCACACCCGAACACTATAAAAGACCGTATTTCGACCAAAAATTTAGCGCCGCAGGAACATTTTTGAAAAAAAAATCAGGAAAAAAAGCTTTATTGGGCCTTTTTCGGAAAATTTTCACCAGAAGTTCGCGTTTTTTTGGCCTAAAACGGATGTCATAAAATAATACCAAAGGGGGGTATTTTTGTTCGTAAGGGCGTCCAGAACTAAAAATCACTTTCATTCTCATTGGTTCGGGCGCATTAAAACATCATAAGCGAATTCCAAAATTGTGTCTAGTTTTTACTTCAATGAGTTTCGATTGTTACGTTGTTTAATTCAAAGCAAAACCCCAACTTCATGACTTGAATTAATCAGCAAAACAAAGTTATTGTTCTAGAAAATTGTGGAATTAGTCAACACTTATGATTTTTAGCACCTAGTCGCTAACAGTGCCGAAGTAGTACAGTGCCGAAATCAAAACTGCTTTCAATAATGTCGAAAATTTGATGAGATCTGAAATTTTGTCAATTCTGTTTGTGAATTTTTAGCAATTTTGCGTGAATACGGTTTTGTTCTGGAGCGAGTCCAAGAATAAACTTTGACAAATTGTTGATCTAATTGTTCGTTCAGAAAAGTTTTTGACGCTTGGGGAACTTTTGTTTAACGAGTGTCATCAACTAAAATGGCCACTTTTGTATTTTAACTTCGGTCAATTTGAATTTAACTACTTGTCAGTGATTTGGAGAGTGCAAAAACAATATTCAGAAAAAAAATTCAGCACTGCTGAACAACATTTTATATTTTGCACTTTTGTACTTTGACAACGAAACACTTTTTATATTTTAACTTTCATATCTCATTTAATTCTCGAATTTTTCTTCACCTAATATTACATCTAATTGCCTAAACCACTAAGCAGTGTTTTGTCTCTATCTTAATGAATTCAACAAAATCATGCAAAATTTACTTTAAAAATTGATTACCATCCGAAAAGAAGCATTAATCAACGGGTTGTCAATTTTGCAAGAGTTTAATGTATTCATCAGCGTTTTATTCAGCGCAATTTTCTACAATTGATTTTGAACAAAATAAGCAACCAGGATGATCATCGATTTAAAGAAAGAATCAAAGCTAAAGAATCAAAGCATTCAGGAGCGGATCTAGATTTTTCTTGAGGGGAGGTGGGAGTCGGCAGGAGGTCAAATCCCTAAAGGGGGGGAAGGCGTCCGCCCCCCTAAATCCGCCCCTGAAAGCAACCACTAGTGATAAATAATAACCTCAACAGGATTGCTCGCCAGCTCATGTTAGGCCGATAGTTCCGGTTACCGATAGACTAGTGGTCGACTTTTTGAAACAAAAGTTTTAAAAAAAGTTTTTTTTTGTCAAATTCATCAGCCCACACGCTATTCAAGGTACAAAATGAAATAAGACTGCTCGTACCAGAGCGCTGATCTGAATGTTTTGACAGCTTTTTAGACTAAATGGAAAATTGTTTGCTTCAAAAAGATCGATAAAATTTTCAAAAAAAAATGAAAACATTTTTTCTGTTTTTTTTTTGGAGATTTTCCCCCCGAAACAGTATGTTAAGCACAAAATGATATATTTCTCGAAAAGCGCAGTACTAAAAAAACAGAATCGAATGCCTCTTCTTACGAGTTGATATTTCAAAAATATCACACATTAATTTTTCAAAATTGTACAAAATCGCATTTTTTGAGCCCCTTCATAAGTTTGGGGAAAATGTCCCAATTTAGTTTCAAACTATTTCTAGGACGGCTTAAATGTTCTTTCATGCGTTAACGGCACAAAATAATTATAGGAACGCGCCAATTATCATAAATTGGCCTAATTGGCAAACTTTAAACACCCATACATTTACACACATTAACCGGAATAAAAATTCGGTTCAAACTTTAGCAGAAGACAACAAATTTTTGAATGATACGAAAAAGTACGTCGAAAACTGTTGCTCAAAAAGTCAAAATTTATTTAAATGAAAGCCCTCGAGCCCAAACACTTGGTCAGCTTTTCGAAAATTGAAGCAACAAGACTATTCATACCAGAGCAATGCCCTCAATAATCCCACCGCCAATTAAAGTCAAACAAAAAGTTTTTAGTTTTTTTTTTGGCTGAAAATTAATGAAACAATCGGAAAAAATCCAAAATTTTTTCTAATGTTAACCCTCTTGCGCTAAGTAAAATTTTATTTAAAATGATGTATTTTGAGCCTGGTAACAAACTAATAATAGCAAATTGCTAGCCTAATGTCAATTTGGAACAGTTGAACCCGCCGCTAACGCTTAAATATCACGAAGTGTATCCTGTGTTAATTATCCTACATTGACCAAGATGGTAGTTCTCAGACCCAACATCAATGAAAAATGGTCACAGATAAGTTTTTTTTGAGCCTTAAGCAATTGTTCTTTTCAGATGATGGAAGAAATTTTTTTCAAAATTAGCTACTTAAAAAATTGAAATTGGTCTGGAGAACTGGAGAAAAAAGTCATCCAGCTAATAAACTATTCTAATTCTGTGGTTCTATA
This sequence comes from Symsagittifera roscoffensis, assembly GCF_963678635.1. Taxonomy (NCBI): domain Eukaryota; kingdom Metazoa; phylum Xenacoelomorpha; order Acoela; family Convolutidae; genus Symsagittifera; species Symsagittifera roscoffensis. The sequence continues at coordinate 38,462,840 of NC_087070.1, forward strand.
TGTACAAGTTATGTACATAAGCTTAAAAAGATAAAACGGTAAAAGGAAGTAGTTGAATTAAGATCGTTAATATGGACAACTGAACTTCCGTTCATATCGACTAAAGGTCGTAACTAAAATGTTTAACAGGTATTAATTAAAATACCGAAGGTCATTTTAAGATACTAAAAACAAATCACAACAGCTCCCACCGGGAAAAAATGAAACTGCAAACTAACTACATAACTCTATATACACCCTTTTTCCCCCTCCGAAAATGGAAGAATTTTACAAACTGTACCCAGAAGGTAAATATACAGAAGCAAAATAGAATCCACAATTTGAAAGAGAATGTAGCAATGTACAGGGTGGCTATACAGAATTACAAACTTTACAGTATACAGTAACTAACTAAATAAAACTAATCCACAACATGTACATTAACATGTACAATTGTATCTACAGGTAAGATTAAAAAGTCCGGCGGTAAAATATGGATTAAAGAATTGTTTTGTTCAGTTTAACTTGATATGTCGTTTAATTGAATTGATCCTCATACTCATCCAATTTAGCCCTCACTTCCGAATCTATAGTCGATGAGATCTCGCTATAGTTGTCCACCTCGAGCGTGGGGTCCTTCGAGATCGGGTAAGTTAGATTTGAGTCCGAAGAATTCTCGTGAAGGTGAGTCTTCGTGGTAGAAGTTGCAAGTCTGACCGTCGGGAGGGAGTTCCTTGAAGACCAGGACAACGTAGTTTCCGCGACGAGAATCTGTCTGGGAGGCGCCTCCGCTAAAGGAGTCAATAGGTCAGATGGAGAGTTGACCGAGAAAGTAGTCCTGTGGGAGTCCGGTGCTGGAAAGAATATGGAAGTTGACGCCCCTAGGTCGTCTTTCTCTTGAACCACTTCTATAAATCTGCGATTTCCGTAAAATTGTGGGGGGGCACATTTCTGCGTGGTCTAGAATTTCGGGTCTTTGGGGTCGCGCTGTTCATCTGTTCCGGAATACTGTCTACCAGAATTGGATTCTCTTGTGATCCTTCAGTAGTAGTCGCATCGTGGATAACAACAATCTCCCGGGGGTCATTATTCGCTGGCCTTTCTGAGCTCTGTTGTGGAGATTCGACAGGACCTGTAATTTTTAAGCCCTGATTAGACTCGGTATGGGGGTTTTGAGGTACGTTATTTTTGGTCACATCGTTGAAGTAATTCTCGATTATCCCGTCCCACGAATCTAGATTTAAGGAAGATGAACCTGAAGAAAACTTTGGAGAGTCTTTAGTGGCTGTGCTCGCGGACGGTGCACTAGTCCCTGCTCTGGAATTATCCATTCTTGGGGTGCCTTGACTCGAGTGACCAGCGGGTGTCGATCCAGCTTTCTTCGGTGGAGAGAGTTTCCTTTTCCCAGCTAAACTCGAATGAGTATGAAGATTATGCCCAATGGGTGTCTGATTCACTATTATCTTTTTGGGCCCTGGGAGTATTTTTCCTTTTATAGCCCGATCCGATTAACGTAAAACGTGACCGTTGTCAAGAGTAACTGTGTGCTCTGAAGAATCGATGATATCCTTCTTAACCAGATTAAAATATGGGTCCCTATTTTTCCTGTTAGACACCTTTCTTTATAAGTTACCTCCCATTACTGCTTTTCTTTTTGCCAGAGGTTCTGAAGTTCGGATAGTGACGTCCGGGGTTGTGTGTAGGTTGAAAGTCCTAGCTAGTGGCATGTTTTCTTCTGGCTCCGACGTGCTGTCCTTTTCCTCGTCCATATAACCACCTTCTGCCCCGTCGTGGAATTCCCAGTTCGTGGCCCGCTCTTTGGACACTATAGCCTTCCCTTTATCTAAATGGTCAAAATTGGACATAAGATTTTTCCACCTAGTGTTCGCTACTCTATTAAAATGCTTTTGAATGGGAGTACAGCCAATCGCAGATTGTTTTGTGATTCTCGAATTCAGGATGATTTTCTCGATCGATTCGTTTAGAGATGGCTTGGGTAATTCGAAGGACATTGCCAATAATTTCGATTTAATTGTGTTAACTAATCTTTCCGCTAGCCCATTGGATCTGTGGTCTCCGACAGTGCAGTAAACAATTTCCATATTAAATTTATCGCAGAAGTTTTTGAAATCATGTGATAAGAAACATGACCCATGGTCGACTCTAATTTTTCTTGGGAATCCGTGTAGGTGACAGTAATAGATTAAAAATGAAAATACATTTCTTGTAGAGGTGTTGTTAACTATCTTGGCCGAAGGAAACTTTGTGTAACGGTCGATGCAAAGAAGGATGTATTTGTTGTTACCCCAGCACGCGTCCAACGGTCCCGCAAAATCCAAAATAATTCCTGCGTTCGCGAATGTCAACGTCGGGAGTTTCGAAATTTTATGGGTGCCTAGTAACACTTTAATGTTCTTACCCGCTTTTAGACATTGGCTACATGTTCTCCCGTGATGGTAAATTTCCCGGTAAATATGCGGCCACCACAAGCATTTGGCGAGAGATTTCATCCCAAACTGTCCTGGATGAGTCTCATGTAGCATCGAATTAAAAGTTCCCCTGATGGTAGCTGGACGACTAATTTATTGTCTAAGAAGAGTAGCTCATCTTTTACGTGGAGATATTTGGCATAGTTCTTCATGTAAGTCCCGTGTATGCCCATAGGTCGATTCCTCTTTATCGTCTCTATCAAATCCCACAGCACCTTGTCTTCTCTAGTCATGATCTGAAGCAATTTCTTCGAACAGTGGTTTTCCGGGCGAATTGGGGAGTTTGGTAATTTCAGGTCGGCCTTATATCTTCTTACGAGGTCTGCGTGGTCGGGTGGAAGTCGGTCGTCTCTGAATTTGAGGGCGATATTATGTTCTTCGAGAATGATCAAGAGAGGTTCGTTCACTTTATCCATTAGGAGTTCTGGTTGTTTCTTGCTAGATGGTATGAAATGTCTGTTTAGTATTAAAAAATGTAGAAGGCTGTTTTCGAAATGGCTGTTTTCTGTAACATTTACAATTTCCGCTTTTAACTTCTCAAACGCTTTTGAATGGCTAGTATCCCATTTGTATACCGATTTTTTGTTTAGAAGAGGTCAAAGAGGAGAGCTTAAAGTCGATAAGTTAGGGACGAATTTTACGTATCGGTTTATCGAGCCAAAAAATTAACGAAGTTCAGAAATATTTTTCGGGGTTGGCAAATTTTTTATTGCGTCGGCTTTACCGACCAACGGTCGTACTCCATCGCCTGAGCTCTTGAAGCCAAGCCATTCGATGTCCGATTTGAAAAATGCGCATTTCCCCCATTTAACTGCCATGTTATTCTTATCTAATATTGATAAAATTTTATACACTATTGATTTGTGTTCTTCCAGGGATCCACGCGAGGCTACCAGGATGTCGTCTATGTAACAATTTGTAAACGGGATATTCTTCAACAGTGAGTCCATGACCCGTTGGAATTCATTGGGCATGTCTCCCAATCCGTAAAACCCCGTTAAAAATCGATACGTTCCGGTAGTTTCATCGCCTACTATGCTAAAATTGCACTGTTTACTTGTTTGATCGCATAGTTTAAGTTGACTATAGGCATTTTCAGGTCTAAATTACTAAACCACACTCGCCCGTTGGATTTTTCTGAAATTTGGAGCGCCACGTTATCAATCAGTTCATGGATGTTCGGCGTTTGATACTTACTTATAAAAATTTGATCATTTAATAGCTTAGAGTCAAGTGCCAGTTTTATTGAAGTATCCTTTTTCCGAGCGATTACATTTGGGCTGATAAAACAATCTTCGTCTCATTTATCTAATTTTATTATATGGCCTTCTTTTGCCATTCTTTTTAATTCTTCGTTCACTCCCGCGAGTAAGTGGAGTGGAAATTTTCTTCCTTTGGACTCTATTGGTTTAAAAGGTGTGTGAAAATGAGTTACCTTTCGATCGTTAGGTATTTTCCCCACTCTAGTGAATAAGTTTTTGAACTCGTTAAAAATTTTGTCAGATAAAGAAGGTAAGTTTTTATACTCACTCTCGAGCGTGGGTTGATTGACCATGCATATTGGTTGGGGGCATTTCCTCTGTGTTATTTCTATGCCTAGTTTGGGTAAATTGTCGTTCCCCAAGATGTTTTGCTCGTGTCCGCCGGTTATGAAGAATGGGGTTTCTTCGCTGATCCACCCATTGGACTGTGTTCTGACAATTTTTTTTCCCAAAGTTTTGATCGTATCGTTGGTGAATCCGCAGTATAGATCTTTTATTCTTTTCTCCACTGGGTGTATCTTGAGTTTCGGGTATCTTAGTTTAATTTCGCGTAGTACGTTCTGTTTTAAATAACTTACAGGGCTTGCTGAATCTACAGGTATGTTCATATTTACAATCATATCCCAGCCGATGCCTAGGTTCAGGAGTTTCTTTGTTTCGAGACCATTATTGTCGTGAATAGCTCTGACACTCAACACCGAGAAATCGTCATCGTCACTCTGTCCGTTCTCGTTCCACGCATTTATAACGTCGCACGATTCTTTTTCTTCCATCCACGAGTTTTCCGGAGGTGTGTACGTACAATTCTCGGTTTTACATAATTATCTGATACAGTATTTACAGTTGGTCTCTTATTACGTCATTTACATAATTTGGCGAAGTGTCCCTTATAATTACAGTTTTTACAGGTTATGTCTTTTGCTGGGCAAACGTTTAAGTTCCCTTTCGTAAATGTATTCCCGCATTTCATGCACGATTTACTCCTTTCGATGTTTAAACTTGGTTCCTTTTTGATATGATTGTGGTTACTAAAAGATTTGAAAGTTGTCCCGTTGGTCGATGACCGTGACATATTTGTCAGTTTCTGGTGGTTAAAATATCTCTTTTCGTCAAGTAGGTCTTGATTAAGTGCTTCCGACGGGCTTATGGTAGCTGAAAGTAGCTTCCTCTGGGTGTCTGTGTTCTTCATGTTGCAAATGAAGATATCCCTTATCCATTCCGCCTCGTCAGATTCCTTGATATTGCACGTGCTGGCCAGGTCCGTCAGTGCTCCCCAGAATTGTTCGTACGACTCGCGGTCTTTTTGCTTTCAATTTAGTAGTTTATATCTTACGAACGTAGTGTTGGGCGGTTTGTTAAATGCTGCGTCTAGTAGAGTCCAGAACTCAGAGAACGTTATTGCTAGAATCTTGACTCTAGGGTTCTTTTGTGTAAAAACTCTTTTTTCCTTCGCTCCCTAGGGCTAGAAATAAAATTGATCGCAGTTTCTTGTCCGCCTCCGTTCGTCTCAATCCATTAAATTTCCTCTTTTCTTCGTTGATCCGTTTCTCTTCGGCGGATTCATACTGTTTCATTGCGCTTTTGTTCCTGCTCTCTCTGTTGGCGTTTTCCGCGTCCGACTCGCTGCCTGTTGCTTGTTCCAAGATTGGAATTTGCGTCTCCGGTATCTCTGGTCCGTGTAGGCTCTCTAAATCCAGATTTTCTTTCACAATGATCGCCAATTGGAATTGGTCGCTCCATTGGGTCCAGGCATGCGGTGGCTCTAGAGTATGCTTAGGCCAAAAGGGGGGAATTCCACGCACGTTCGAATCATTTGACTGCGCCATAATAAACTATTCTAATTCAATGGTTCTATATGTACAAGTTATGTACATAAGCTTAAAAGGATAAAACGGTAAAAGGAAGTAATTGAATTAAAATCGTTAAAATGGACAACTGAACTTCGTTCATATCGACCAATGGTCGTAACTAAAATGTTTAACAGGTATTAATTAAAATACCGAAGGTCATTTTAAGATACTAAAAACAAATCACAACACTAGCACAAATATTCCGTCTATTTTATCGAAGTAATGTAATAGTTAGACATCTAGTAGGTCTCGTTTCATTTTGAAAAATCTTTTCTGCAGGATGAAATAGCTGCTAACGCGTAAATGTCAAACTGGCCAAACTGGCGTTTTTGAAATCTCCATAACTTTGCAAAAAAATGATCACAGATGAAACGTCTTGTCTGAATAAAAAACCTCCCAAAGCACAAATTTTCCGTCACTTTCTTCGAAAATGTCAACAAAAATGTATATCAAGGTATGTAAAAAACTCACCTTTCAAAAATTTTCAAAAGTCACCTTCTTTCCACCTTGAACGATTATAGTGAAAAGAAGCTAGTTTTTTGGAACCTAGTGATTTATGTCAAAAATACGTGCATATCTGCGCCTACTAGCATTTAGTTTTTATTTTGAACATTCTTAACTGTTCATAAAAGCAAAATGTCACCCGACCTAAGAGCAAATGTGTTTGTGCTCCATGAAAGTATCAATACTTCATCTCAACGACCTATCAGTTTTTCTGGATCTAGAAAAGCTAGTTTTTACATGCTGCAGTAAGTTTCGCTTCGGCTATTTCTATTACTCAGCAAGCAAGTCTGGCAACAACTTGAATGATTGCTCATTATTGAAGTTTGCCTAAATTCGCGTAGTTTTACTTTTTCAAGCCGTTGCGGAAATTCATGACAGCATGTAAAAATTGGCGTAATTAAACCCAAAATGAGATGGTAATTCCTTGGAACAGAGAATTGCACAATATCTACATAAAATTCTTTCACGAACTAAGAGCAGATGATCAGCAGAGCTCATTTCTTTGAAACTATCAATACTTTCCTGTTAAGCTTAAGCAGAAGAAGTATCGATACTTTCATAGAAATTGTCTGACCATCTCCTTTTTGTTCGTAAAAGATTTTCAATTAGATATTATGCAGTTCTGTTCACAAGCAGGTTCATAACTGTATAAAAATCTGATTTTGCGTTATATATTTTTTTCACTAATCTAAATGGACTGATAATTTGAATAAACATTTTTTCACCCTACGGTCAAAACCTCCTTTCTGCAATTTTTTTTGACAAATCATTCAAAACTAAATTAAATGCTACCCTGCAAAAATTGTTATACATAAATGCAAAAAAAAATTACTGACTTCTCCATCATGTTCTTTGTGCTAATTGAACCAAAACTGATAATTTAAAGCTGCCGAGTTTGTCGAACGCGCATACTGAATACACCATTTCGCTGCAGTAAATACACTAGTATAAAAACTAACCATACTTCAATAAAAGTTTGTATTCCGATAAAACCCCCAAAACAAAAAAAGCAATTGCATAATTTCCAAAAACTTTTCAACCGACTGACTTTAAGCATTTTTTCACTTGTTTGCGGGCATGAAGTTTCTTTGCAATGTTTAATAATCAGCGTCTGAATTGTTACAGTTTGGTCGTCGTTTAGGAATGGCTTCAAAAATAGGCAAGGAAAAAAGGCTAGTTTTATTCAAGTCTGTGTTCAATTTTTTGTTCGCTCTTTCGAGTTTGAGAATGCCGGTTATACACTAAAGTAATTTTTTTCAAGGCGGGGTCAATCAATAAAATTTGACTAAAAAAAGTGGGGTTTTGCTTACTCAAAAAATTGCATTGCTTACTGAGGATAGAAAAATTTGCATAAGACTGTTGAGGTGTTCACGTTACGTTTCGACCATCTCGACCAAAAATCGGTATTTTTTTGACTGTGCTCGACTGAAGTTCGGTATGTTTCGACCGTGCTCGACTGAAATTCGGTATGTTTCGACCGTGCTCGATCGAAATTCGGTATGTTTCGACCGTGCTCGACTGAAATTCGGTATGTTTCGACCGTGCTCGATCGAAATTCGGTATGTTTCGACCGTGCTCGACTGAAATTCGGTATGTTTCGACCGTGCTCGATCGAAATTCGGTATGTTTCGACCATGCTCGACTGAAATTCGGTATGTTTCGACCGTGCTCGACCGAAATTCGGTATGTTTCGACCGTGTTCGATCGAAATTTGCTATGTTTTGACTGTGCTCGACCAAAATTCGGTATGTTTCGACCGTGCTCGGCAGAAAAAAAGTGCTCGACCATGCTCGATCCAAGCAAGTATTGATTCGACCATGCTCGACCGAATTTGGGTATGTTTCAACTTTCAAACAGCATGCGAGGGGGAGGATGTTAAAGTTTCCAATTAGTCCAATTTTTATTGTAAAGATAGAACATTGGGTTTTTGTTACACGAGTTAAGCCCAAGTTAAACTATTTATTTGGATTAAATTGTTAATTTCTTCAGCCAAATTTTAGTACTCTCTCAAAAAGTACATTTGATTGTAATCCCCTGTTTCATGAAAAAAAGTGTCCAATTTGATCGTCCAAACAAACAGGAGAAAATGATTGACTTTGTAGTAAGAAATAATACACAAAAAAAATTGTAGCTGTAAGCGTAAATGTCAGGAAATATTCAATTTTGTTTGACTTCAAGGAACCTTGTCACAAAAATCAATTCAAATGAGGTCGAAAACAGGATAATTTTGCCTAGCCGTATGAAAAACAATGTTTGTGATAGTTTTTTTCCCTGATAGTGATGATACTGATCGTTTTAATGGATTGAAACATGAATTAGTGTTTATTTTTAAACTAGTGTGGGCTGCGAAACATGCGTGAAGTGTGGATAAGCAACAATCAAAAAAAACACGCGTGTTCATTGTGTTTCCGTGCCATATTTGGAAAAATAGTGCAATATTTGAAACATCATGGCAAAATTTGTAAAACGCGTGCAATATTTGAAACAACAAAGCATTATTTGAAAACTAGTTCAATTTTTTTCCTAGAACAATCAAGCAAAACATTATAGAGAAAAAAACACGTTTTAGCAAGAAATTTTTTCTAATGTATGTTTTTTTGTTCAATTTGTTCATTTGTGCTTCTGCCAGATAAGCAACAGCTTACATTGCATGTCTCGTTTTATTCACAAATCTCTCTATGCAATATATAGCTGTTGCTTATCTCTCCATACTGCTTTTCAGGTGTTTTTCATACCAGAGAAGCATAAGCTAGCACAGCATGTCTCAATTTAGTCACAAAGTTTCTCGATGCAAAACATAGCTGTTGCTTATCCACTATATTTGCATCGAGACATTTTATGAAGAAATCGAAATACACAGTGTCGAGATATGAATAAGTTTCGAGATGCAATGAGTTGTTGCTTATCTGGAACAAAACAAATGAGCAAAATTGAACAAAACACACTTATTTGAAAAAGTTTTCACGTTGACATGCAATTTTGACTTCTTGCTGTTTCGATGATTGTTCTAGGAAAAATAGTGCACTAGAATTTCAAATAATGCGGTATTAGTTTCAAACATTGCAGTAAATAATCAAATGATGCACTAGTGTCCTTAAAAAATTTCACGTAAGCATACTGAACATGTGTGTTCAATTGAAGGAAATTGGTTTTAGAAACGTTGATTCTTTGCACCATGAGTGAATTTCAAGCAACGTTTAAAATTTCAAATTTATTTCAGCAACAATTTTTAAACTAGTGAGTGAATGGGATAAATTCAGACAAAAATGGTTGAGTACTATCTAGTGCAAATATTAAAAGTGGACTTTGCTACTTGTGTATGATTTGAGCGCGCTAGCAAAAAGTCTTCGCACGGGTTTTGATATCAAAATTGAACTGTTTATTAGTTGTTTTTATTAGCCACGAGTCTTGATTTCTTACAGAAAATTTTCAAAACAAGGTGATCATTTCCGCAAAAATGCTTTCTCGGTCGAAAGATGATCTTGTTAAAAAACATTAGCTTTATCTTGATTGTACTACTTAACTAGAGATTAAACTTGAAAGCTAGTGGTTTAAAATAGAAAATAGCGCGGTAAAATGGCAGCATTTCAATGCAAAACAATGTTGAATGTATTGAACTTTGTTTTGTATTGCAGAATTGCTATGTAGTTGGCTCGTGCCCATTTTGAGCACGTAGTGCTAAGAGCGCGTTCTAGGGCGCAGTTTTGAGCGCGTGAGGTTTATAACTTTTATGCTAAAAAACGAAAACAGATTTTGAATAGATTGTATATATCGGGTACCTACCCGCATTGGAGTTCCATGAATAAAAATTGATTAAAATTGAGTTTGCTTGTCAGTGTCCACAAAAGAGAAAACAAATCGATTATAATGGTTACGTTGGTTACTTGTTGTTCAATTTAAATTTTTTCTGCCTAACTTTGATATTTTTGTTACTTTTTTGTGTTACTCAAAAACTGAATTTTGTTCCTTTCATCAATTTTGTTCCTTTCAACAGTCTTGTTAAACTATTAGAAACTTGGGGGGGGGGGGGAGGGTAAAACTGGCGGTGGACTGATTCTCCTTCCATTTTCCATTACCCACCTAGAGTTTGCCCATTTACAACAAACTGCAAACAATTTGCAACGTTTCCGCATAACTCACTTGCTCGGCGCGCGAAACAAAAGTAAAGTGGAAAAAATCCATGATAATATGATTTCCTACTTAATATAAAATCCATTATAATGGATTCCAAATGAACTATAATGCATTTTGTTTTGGCGAAAAAAAAATGGACTTAAATCCATTTTTAGTCCAATTTTGTTGTCTGAACTTAACATGGGAATCGATTATATTTACAACACTTTAGACCACAAAAATCCATTATAATTGGTTTGTTTTCACTTTTCTTAACTGCGGGTATTTTTAACTTAATGACTTAAATGAGACGAACAATTTTTAAAAGCTTCTTTTGTTGCTAAAGCATGAACTAGTGGAGGACATTTGATTATTGATTTTTACACAAGCAATGATTCCGAATTTCAACAAATGTGGGCAATATATATGCATGGGGTTTTTTCTTATTATTATTCAGACCATTTTGGATCATTTGGGGCTCGCTCCACGAACCTACATGGCCCCTGCCGTGCTTGCACACCCCTATGTTAACATGACTGGTTGTTGAGTCTTAAGCTAATCTAAGTAGACTGATCGTTTTATACGGTTCTGATGATTTTATGCAAAAAGTTTAATCCAAAATTTTTACGCCTGGCGAATTATTCCGCCCTAAAAAAATGTTCAAAATTGAATTGAAGCATGCTAAATGTTCTGTTAAAGTTCATATACGTTTCAATTTTTAACAATTCAAAATTGATATTAATAGCCTAACACCAATTAAATGGCACTCAGAATATTCAGGGTTTTGCCCTAATACAAGCAGTCTTGTTCCAATATAGATAGATTTCATACGAAGTAATGATTTTTTTAAAGGATGCTTCACCATTACAGCCAAGGAGTTAATTAAAAGAAAAATAATGCTGTAGCTTTGACTTAAAGTTCGTATTAGATAATAGAATATAGAGTTTGTCTGCCATTAAAGAATGTCACCAAATAGCCAATAAAAAAGGTACCAACAGCACCCAAACAGCTTTTTTTTGTATTTGGTAGACCCTATAATTTGCTGAGAGAAAGGCTTGGATGATTTACCATGAAAATTTTAATTTTATACGAGAGTGCATTTCGAAAGTCACGCAGTTTAAATACTTGAAAAAAATTGAGTTGTTTTGTTCAAGTTTGCAATCAGTTTTGCCTCAAGGACAAAATCAGGCAAAAACCTTTGACTAATCAGATTTACTCACCTTTTAAAAATTTCAGTTTAGTCTGACGTAAAGTTTTTAATGGCTTCATATCTGAATTGGGCTAAGTTTTCAATGGCTTCCTTGGCAGAGGTAGGCTGAAATGATTTTGTCTCAGTTACTTTCTGTCTACAGACTATTTGATAAGGATTTTGATGTAAATGTGTTTACTTTCATGCAAAACTGAAGTGTCAGCGACGGATATCTTGGCAAAATTAAGTGTTCGCTCTTTATGCAAAAAGTGGCCAGGTTTTATTTCTAAAATGTGTTAGCAAATTGTCAGAAACCAACAAAATTTTTATCTCTAATATGTATTGTTCCTGTGAAGCTTATTTTGAAAATTTTCTATAGCCATCTCAAAAATTTTTTCGCAGTGTGATAAAAAAAAAAGGCGGTTGCCGTGCAAGTAGCACAAAATGCTCCGTTCACATTCTTAAAAAAAATATATAGGAATTTTTTTTGAAAACAGTCGTTGGTAGAGCGTGGTGAGACAAAATTTTTTAGAAACTCGTGGAAAAATAATGTATTGAACATAGTCTTTAATCGACAAAGAGTTTTCAAAGAAATGAGCAACAAAAATGAAACGAAGAAAAAATATTTAATAAAAATTGTTTTTTTTTCCTAATAAATTTCAACTGTTAAAATACTACAGCCAAGGAAGCGCAAAAGAAAACTTCCAAAATTAGTTTTCTTTTCAGTAAAATCAAGTTTTTTTCAACTATTTTTCAGATAACGAACGTTACTCGAGTGCTCCAATGGCACAATTTTTGAGCCTTTTAATGGTATTGGAACTACAAATGAGAAGACTTTAACATGAAATATCATTCGAACCGTTTCACTGATTATTTAAGGTACCTGATTTGGCTTGGGAAATAATTTAAAACAGCTCCGAATACGTAGTTCCTCCACATTTTCAATAGTTGGAACAAAAGCAAAGTCAATTGTAGATTTTTTAATAGATTGATTAAGCTCATGCTTTGCAACTGGCCTCTAGTGACTCCATCAAACTCTGGTGGTTTTGATATGTTTCAAAATCTTTAGAAAATTGTTAAACTTTCTCTGTCTTATATCATTTATCCGAAGCTATCTGAAAAAGCTCATTTTAAAAAGAAAATAACTCTGACAAGCAAAATAATTCTGAAGCGACAAAACTGTTAAAAACATTCCAAGTTATCAAAAACTTGCTCTTTTTCTCTTTAACCCTTCATATTAATTTCAAATATAAGAAATTTTTAAAAACTGATCTTAATGTAAGAAGCTTCAGATTGGGGGAAAAACTAATTTTTGTGAAACAAATTGTTCTGCGTACTTTATATAGTAAAAATATTTAGCCATAAAACACCTATGACAAACATAAAAATGACAAATTCGGAATGTGAGAGTTACAGTAAGCCAATAAAATTTGAAATACAGTCAAGCAAAAATTGTCTCCAACCTAAAAAGTTTACAAATATCTGCAAAAAAAATTGTCAACATGGCATGATCTCACAGCTAAATCTACCTTCAGGTTCTTCTATTAGTATCACTTGTAAATTGAGTTTTTTTAGTGTGGTATTTGTTTCTTTTACTCTGATTTTGTTTTAAAATTATCGGCTGTTGAAGCCAATCCTTATGTCAGTGCACAATCGGCTCTTTCCTAGTAACACCTGTCAGTTTCTGAACAAAAGTATTGTACAATAATGGTAAACTATAAACTTTCGTGGGATGGTGTATAAGAAGAAAGAGCCAAAAAAATTCTGTGAAACAGTGTTGAAGAGACACGCAATTGCTGGCTTTGTTTCCGGGCTTACAATTGACCTTGACAAAAGTATCCAGCATTTGAAAAATAACTGAAACTGCTAAATTGCTGAAATAAAGGAGGAAAAAAACGAGCGCAAAATGTATTTAGTGCGCCCTCGTTTTTATATGATTATTTACTATATATATTTGAACAAAATGGTTTCAAGGATGTGCACAAAAAAACGATCCGTATGAAGCGATGCAACAGCAAGAGTTTCCCAATTGACCTGTTTTCGTCGGTTTGACCGGTCGGCCAAAAACACTTGACGCGGGGCCCTACCCGTATACTTTACAGCGGAGTAATGTTTAAGAGACAGGACAATTTTTCCAACTGATGCTATGGCTTGATCCAATAGCGCTGAACTACAGCGTTGGGCATTACGAGGCCAAACTGTGCACTGGATAGGAGCACAATTTTGTGTCTGTATGTTCCTGGATTCCAGAGACAAGTCTTTAAACATGTGAAAATTTTGTCGGAACGATCAAAGGAAAGTAAAGAACAAAAGAAGAGAAAAGTAAGCGTCCTTGTTGCGGAATCCCCTTACAATGCACAAAATGCACAGTTTGGCCTCGTAATGGGTTTGTTTTTTATTTAAAAAATCTGGAAGTATCTTTTTACTTTTTAGTCGCATGCTTTATAGCAGACTGGAAACTATAGGCCAAATGTCCAATCTAATTAAAAAATTTTCGGATTTATTTAAGCTAGTTCTCAGTTCCCAATTCCGTCTGCTCTCACTAACTAAAAACTCAACAACAGAAAAACTCTCCAAAGAAAGACCAATTTTGACATTTTATCATACTTTTTTTCTGAATCAAAAATTGATCTTACCAAAATTTGCAGAATCGAAACATTATTAGCTACTTGCACAGCAACTATTCTTATTTTTGAAACCTGTATCGTTTTTACTTGTTTACGGTTAATTTTTTGACAAATTTCAAAAAAAAAACAATTATCAAGAACGATCTCTCGAAAAGAAAAATTGCACTTCCAGGTAAGCCTTACAATTCTAGACAATCAGAATAACTTCTATTTAACCAAAAAAACTCAATTATTTCTCAAACAATCAATTTCTCGATCATTTTATTGATTTGATATTATTTGAATGCACAATAAACGAACTTTACAAGAATATAATTATTTAATTATCATTTTTCAATGAGACAATTTATACACAAATACATTCACGTCTGGCAAAAATCGAAAAGCCTTTATTGAAAGCCGCAAAGGTTTCTGTACCAGTATATTTCTTGATTGGTTTTCAAGACTAATACTTTATTTCTACAACGTACATCAAAAGTTTCATAAAATACCACAAATGTCAATTCATTAGAAGAGATTATACGCACTTTCTTGTCTTAAAAACTTCACTTGTCTTCAACATTTTGTTCAGTGATAAAATCTCAATTAAGCTAACATTTAGTTTGTTCTCATTTTTGGCGTTCAATTTTTATTTCAGTTAGAGATTTTTTGGCTGATTTTACTAAGTTGAAAAAGTCTCAAAAGGTAAGCCATACAAATCAGATTGATCACAGCTTTTTTGATGTTTTAAACTGTTTGAATGTGAAGACGCCCCACAAAATTTTTCAACACAGAGACAAACCACGCATCGCAAACACTAGCGAGAACATGACAAAAAAAGCAGTTTTATACAGTGAAATAAAAAAAAAGTAGGAAATAAGCCTCGAATCAGTAAAACCTTGCTACGTATGGGCTTCCAACTTGCGAGCTCAAGAGTTGGAGTCTCACGCCCTTCCCTCTTGGCCAGGAACCCTTAACAGCCGGCAAACACTAGTCACTCATACGGCAGCTACATATGCTAATAAATTGCCAATGCCATGCAGCAAAAATGACACCAAATACGAATAGCACAATTTTGCAAGTAATGATTTGAATTTAACAAACTGAAGGCATCCTCACTAATTTTACATGAAGTACTATGGAAAAAATTAGGCCGCATTAAGTATAAACTGAGCATTTCAAAAAATTACGAGATTCAATGAGTTAAAAAATTTCTGAAATCAAGTTTTTTTGTTGTTTGAAACAAATTACTTTCTTCGGTTCATTTGATGAATTAAATATGCGTCATTTGTGTTAACTTATTACTGTCCGAATTTTAAAGCACATGCTATCAAAAAACCGTAAAGTTGACACCAATATTTGCGACTTAGGTTAGGAAAAAGAGGAATCTTACAATTAAATTAACGCTCACTTAAGTTCGCTAGTGTAAACATGATGAAATCCGGTTATTTTCTGTAGTACGTTATAAATAAGCTACCAAAATTTGTAATCGAAAAAATACAGAAACTTAATTGAAATTATATAGTTAAATAAAACACTACTTGTCCAATTATTGCCAGCCGTGACTCATTTAGTTCCTGATATTTAGATTTATAAACGTTTAAATATTTCGTGAATGAAACAAACTTATTTTATTTGATCGTTAAACCACATCTACTGCAGCCCAAATCCAGCACAAAATCTACATTAGCCAACAATTTAGAGCAAAAAATATCAAGGAAATTTTTTGCACAAAAATTTTATAAGCAAAGCAAAACAGATCGAAGAGCACCAAAAACTGTTTTTTTAACAAATTGTTCAAAACAAAGTAAAACTAGAATAGGTTTCAAAAACTATTTTGTGAACCAATTGTTTTAAGAATGGGTTGTAAATGGTTTTAGATTACTTTTAACCCTTATCATAATTGATAGAGCTTTTTAACGGCACCCAAAAACTTTTTAAATGACAGCGATGAAAACATTGAACAAGAAGTAACTATAAATTAACCCGCAAAAAAGCTTTTAAACTTAAAATACCAGAATTCTCAAAATACTATTCTTCTCGAAAATATTCACGTACTCATTTTTGTACCAAAATTTAGTATTCACAATGACAATTTTTCAATAAATTTTTTGGCAAGAAGCTGACAAGTGTCGATCAGTTTTCTTAGTTGTTATCCGGGTTTTATATGATTCCGCGTAAAAGTCGTCCTTGAACGTAAAAAGATACTGAATCTGGGTGCTTTCTGTTATTTCAACTGGTGAATGCGCTGGTTCAAAATCTGGCGCTGGTTCGTGGCCGCCGCATCAAACACATCCATGATCTTCTGCTGTACACTTTTACCCCTGTCTTCTGTCCCAACCAACAGTGTTTTGTCCCTGAGAAAATTGATGTGCTCTGCAAATCGCAACTCCGGCATACCCGCACCCAGCATCTTAAATTGACCACTTCTTTTTCAGATAGGATTTATTTAAAGTATGGCTCGCATCCGTTGTAAATGAAAAACTCGCAGAAAAATGAAAAAATATATACTTACCTTCCCGCAGTAAATGAAAAACTTCAAACTATTTAATTTTTTGTTGATAAAAAATGTGCGCTGTTTTTAAAGCCCGCCCACCACAGGGTGACCACTTTTTTGAGAGAAAAATAGTGACTATGACAATTTTCGAATTTTTTGTCTACCTTTTTTTTAGGTCGGCCAAATTAATTTTTCAAGCTCTGCCAAAGCACTAAAACTGGCCAAAATTTCTGCGCCGCAAGCATAATTTAGAATAAACAGGCTGAAAAAGACAGTTTTAGGCACTTTTTGAAAAATTTTGAAAAAAAAAAATTGCGTTTTTTTGGCGCGCGCTCCCCCCTCAATATTAGTATATTTTGGCGCCTTTAGAAAAATTTTAGGGTCCGTCGCCAAAAACCGTTGTAAATAGTGACTTTTAGTGACCATTGGAAGAATAGTTACCAATTAGTGACCAATAGTGACTGGTCACTAAAATAGTGACCAAGTGGTCACCCTGGCCCACCAATGAAAACAAATCAATTGCAAACACTTTTCAAAAATGACTTAAAAACGTTTTTAAGAGTTAGTTTCGGTTCATTAAACCCTTTCTTCTTCATCATTCTTTCCAAGTTTACGAGAAGAGTAGCTTTGAAAACTATGTTAGACTGTCGCGCCCTTCAAACTGAGAAACTCTGATGATATATTTACCAGTTCGAATAGGGCAATGAACAGATCAGCATGGTCTCGGATCTTCGTGTGGGCTTGCACAAAGTACATTTTGAACTTGATGTAGTTGGCACTGTCCTACAAACAACAACCTTAACTGGAGACAACATCGTTTATAGTGCAAAGCAAAACCCGGTCAACAGACGGTTGCAAAAAGGTCAAGGATCGAAAAAATTTCGAAACTCAAAGACTAAATAGATGGCCTTAAAGAACAAATTATGATTACCACTTTTTTGATAAAATTTGCCCAATTTGAGAAAACTGAATCAATAGGTAAAAATTTTACTTCACTGGGAAATCTGATAATTAAATTATTACTTTTTTCTTTTACAAACATATAAATTCAAAATCACCACTTGGTTAAACATACATGCTGCTACAAAAAGTAATTATCATAATAAGTTAAAAAACAACAACCAAACCGGCGTGTGAATATACAAATACAACTAGTAGAAATGAAAATGAATAAAACCATACTAAAACTTAATATAAAAACAATTTCGATAAGAACTTATGGATATGTCAATAAGAATTTTTCCGTGTAATTCTATTTAAAAAGTTTTCAAATCAAATTTAAAATTTTGTTTAGCTTTAACTTTTCTCAACTTTATGTTTAAATTGTTCCATTTATAACAACTATTGTTTAAGGCAGACTTCTTCCCCCAATTTGTTTTTAGGAATCTGTTTCTTTTCATTTGTTTTGTGCGTTCGTTTAGTTTCACAGGTACTCTGTTATAGATGAACTGCCTACCAAATTCATTTTTAAATACTTTTCACCACACCGAACATTCTAGTCAAGCTATGCTGGGTAATGAAAAGTTCGGCTGGTAAGACCTTAGACTTGAGAAGTAAATCTCATGCATGATCATATTTTTTGCGGAGATAGCAGACTTTGCTTCTTAAATTAATTTGTCTGTTTATTTTGTTAATTTGAGAAATGGGTAGATTTTGAAAAAAGCTCTGAATTGAAAGATAAATGTGACGAAACTAGTGATCTAAAAAGCATAATTATTGTTTCTAACGGTACCATGTGTAGAACGCAGTATATTGACTTAATTGCAACAGCCATTTTGCTTAAAATTTATTCAATTCAGCTGAAAAAGTAAGATTTCTGTCCACTAAAACTCCATGATACCTGGCATGTTCTTTTGTAGGTAGTTTTTCTTCTCTATAAAATTTTTTTCTAATTTAATCTTTTTCCCTCAGAAAACAAATTCCGTTTTTGTCAAAATTAAGGACAAGTTTGTTTTTATTCAAATATTTATGAATTTTTTCTAGTGTTTCTAGCATTGAGGTTCTTAGGTCCTAAAATGAGTTTCCTGTTAATAAGATACTTGTACTAAATTCATGTTAATGTTGATTTAATTTTTAAAAACATTTACGTTAAGAAAAAAATCTAAGGGTCCGAAAACAGCACCTTGTGGAACGCTATGATAAAGTGTTATCCAGTCAAATTAATGATTTTGAAGCTTTACACCTTCTTGAAGGTCTTTTAAAAAAGCGTTTAGGAGATTTGATGCATTTTTGGAAAAACCACACATGTCAATTTTTTTCTAAGACAATTTCATGAGAAATGGAATTGAAAGCTTTAGCAAGATCGAGAAAAAGTGCACTTGTTTTTCTTGATTGATCCATGTTTTCAAAAACCATTTCAGTAAAAGTGATAACTGCATCAGTCGCAGATTCGTTTTCCTGAAATCCGATTTGTTAGACTTTAATAAAGAATTTTGTTCCTTAATTTGGTTCAAACAAGCGTTCAAAATCTTTTGAAAGCGTGTTTGTCCTAAACTGCAACATAGTTTGATGCAAGGTGTTTGCAACATAATTTGATGCAACCTGTGTTTTACCTTTTTCGAAGACAATGGTGATATATGCTTTTTTGAGCAAGGATGGAAACTGGTTTTGTAATATACTTTCATTTATTGCGAATTGGAGGTGTGTACCGAGAGCAAGTCTACCTTGATGAAGGCAAAAAGCTTATATTACCATTAGCCCTGGAAATTTATTCAACGATATTTTATTCATTTCTTCCTAAATTTTTTTTCTTGTGACGCAACCAAAATCAAAAACTGCACTTGTAATTTGATCTTTTGTTTTTCGGGATATATGTTCACCATTAAAAGTACCTATATTTGAGAAAACTTAATTCAAATAATTTGCTATTTCAGTAACATGTTTTGTTTTTTTTACCATTTTCCAGATCTATTTCGCTGATAGTTACTGACTTTTGATTACTCTTTTTCCCTATTTTTTTGTTTTTTTTTGTTTATGAAATCTCATTGTTCTTTACTGTTGGAAAGCTGCTGAAAATTTTCAATGTGATATTTTTGTCAAGCAATTGCCAGATTCCAGTTGACCAAAATTCTAACCTTTTTGTATTCTCTGTGCGCTACCTCACAACCAGTGTTTTTCCATATATTGAAATACCTATGTTTATTGTTTATCAGAGTCTTCAAGGATTTATCATTCCATGCTTTTTTATTTTTGGTTACCAGTTTTTGATTTATGGTTTTTGTGAGATATGGAGCATGCGCACTTATAACTTTTTCAACAATAAGTCCAAACGTCTCAAACATTTCCGATCCCGAGGATTTTTTATACGTATCTGACCAATCAAAAAAGGCAAGATCTAAGTTGAATTATCCCCTTTAAAAAAATGAAAATCTTGGAATCTTGAAAAATCTTAAAAAGGTTGTTGGAAACTAAGCAATGGTTGATAAGTGAAAAATCATTATCTTTTACACGTGATGGCTAAGTGAAGTTTGGTATAGTTAAACGAAAATTTGCAGCAAAGTCGAAAAGTTTTGATGACTCGTCCTTTTTTAGAAGATCTATATTGTAGTCCTCAAACATAAAAACTACCACTTTTGAAGCAAACGCTTGAGAAATTTCACCACTTAATTCGTCAAAAAACTACGGAGAGGTTTTTTCGTGAGCAAAAATATCGAGAGCAAAATTGACGAAAAATTAATCAAAGTTTTTCGCATGCTTGATGATTCAATTTTACCCCATTGTGACTCAAAAACTTTCTTTCACCAGTCATGAGATCCTTAGGAAAATGCATTTTGAATAATGAAGGAGTCCAAATTCCAACACCTCCCCCTCTTTTTAGACCTGTCCATTCGGAGCGTGGAAGACGAACAAAATTATTCCTTGAGCTTAAAAAAGTATTTTCTGCTGGTTTTATTGAGCCATGTTTCTGTTGCTACAACTATAGTGTTCATCAAAATTTCACTAAAAAATCGTCGATTTCCTGATAACTGTTTTGTGCGGTTCTGAAAATTATCAAGCAAAATTTCACTGTGTTAGGTTGACCTTCATTTTGCAGAAAATGTTCAAAAGATAATAGTTCTTGCTGGTCTAGGATTTTCTCAATGTCTTCTGAGAGGACTAACTTGAGTCTTTTTAAGATAAGCAAAAAAAATTTAAGTAAATAGAATACAATAGTACATGCAGATATAAATAAGACCGGTATTTGATTGTATTATTTTCCTTTAGTGGAAGAACAGTCAAAATTGTAACTCAAACGTCCTTTGCTTTGCGAACTATTTTCTGCTGTTTAATTTCAGCATTGGAAATGGCGAGACTGTTTTCAGAAAAACAGCCCCTTAGAATTTCCACTAGTAGTTGAATGCCACTATCCCTAGCCACAAATGTTAGTAGGTGATAGATTAGTATTCAGACACTCAACTTTTGACCAGAGCGTCCTTGAAAAAGTTTATTTCAGTGTTGTTTTGATCTCTACAAAAAAAACGTTTTTCACAGGAGTTATTTTGCAAGCTGCAACTCTATGAGGCTTGAATTTCTTAACGGATTTCTCAATAGTTTCACGAAATTGTTCACAAGTTTCTTTTCCGGTTAGTCCCCCATCACTAGCATCATGTCCCACATGCATAACAAGGTTTTAACTTTTGTCCCATAAGTATATGTGTCAACAATACTAACAACGTCATTTAGAGTAGCCGATGAATATGAATATATTTTGCAGTTAGTGGTCCAATATCCTGTTGATTAATTTTTCGGTAGGAGCGGTCCGATATTATGAGGATTTTGCAAACCGAGGGACAAATTCGGGCTGAAATTCGTCATTGTATTGTTGAAACGTCGGATACTTGTTGTTTTTGTTCTAGTAAATTGTCAATTATTTTTTCAATTTGTTTTCGAAAGAATTCTACATCTTTTTCCAGTCTTGTGATAGTTTCCTGTTTAAATTGTAGGGTCTGTTGTTGTAGACGAGCTTCTTGTAATTGTTCCTGCTTTTCAAAATGGTATCTTCATGGTCTAGCTTCTGATTTTTTTCTTCCTCTAGCAACTGCAATTTTTTAGCCTCTAGAAGCAGGTCTGCTTTGATCATGTTAGCTAAGCAAGCCATGGTTGTTAATGCTACATAGCATTAAAGTTGAAAGTATGAAAGTATAGTATAAAGCCAGTACAGTTGCTTAGCAATACCAGCTATATAGCTCAGCGTATACATAGTGCGTTCCGGGGAGTTCGGCGTGGGTTCGATTCTAACCTAAGTCGTTTCATTTGAGAATCCTATTTGAGCCGAACTTGATAGAACATAAAATGCTAATATTTTAATCGGTTCAAAATTGGTTTGCAATTGAGTTTCTGTTAATTCAACTGCGCGAACTAAGTGTGAATTCATTGTGAAAAAACACATAAATCACACAAATCAGCGCATGACCAAGCCCACTTTTTAACTTGATACGTGTAATGTTGTTGCTAATTCCGTGCATTATGAATTACTAAAATTCATCGTTTATAGATTCTCTTGAATTAAACCGATTCTGTTTCCTGTTTTTATTCGAGTTATAAAAAAGGCCAGAATATTTTGGTGCCGCGACTCGGGAATTGTTATCCAAAAGCAAAATATATCTGTACATTTTAGTGCGACCTCAAACTGAACGAAACCCATACCAATGGTCAGATTACGCGAAAATTCAAACTAGTGCAATCGACCGAAAAATCAGAAACAGGTCGATTGGCCGAAAGTCAGAAATTGTGAAAAACAACCCAGTTAACGAAATCAAGAACGGTGGCGCTTCCCGAGTTTAGCCGAACCGATACGATCGACAACTTTTGCCACAACAGCAAAATACTTTTGTCGAAAAAACCAGTTCCTGTAGCAGTATCATCCCAAAATCTGCCCTAGTCAAAACAAAGCCGACAACCCAGAAAGCCGACAACACACACAAGGCCGAAAGTGGTATTTTGTGGATTTTTTGTAGACTTTTGGTCTGAAGCTCGGTGAACTCGCTGCAAAAAAACTTGTAAGATCGAACCTGTGTTTTCATCTAACTTATAGATTTTAATTTGATCTAGTTTTTTAACCAAAAAAAAGTGCTACTTTTTTGATTATCAGTGCTATAAAATCATATACGATATAATTGATTGCAAACCGATAAAGACCCTATTAGAAACCCTAATACTCGTGCATACCCAGTGCCCTATTACCCCAGGAGAGTCTCGAACCCAAAAAAATTTGTGAAAAATAAATCCAGAAAATTTTCCAAAAAAATTTTCGCAAAAAAGTTTTTTCAAAAAAAAAAAAAATTTTCACGAAAAAAAAAAAGTTATACCAACTTTTCCAAAAACTTTCACCGTTCAAACCGTCAATCGTGTCGAGCAAGTTTTTTGAGTGAATCCCTACCTCGGTTTCCTCCAGTGGTTGGATAAACTTGAAAAATTTACTCGGCTCGCCTCATTTTCGGCCGCATACCGCCGCGACCGTTACTACTATCGTTCTGCCGTAACTTCGTTGATTTTAACCGATAAACCGTATGCGTTAACTTAAATAGGAGTGAATCAAAGCCTTAGTAAAACCCTACAAAACCCTCAGCTAAGGGTTCTTAAAGTTATAAGCGTGATATTTTTTTTTCTTCTCATTTCTATGTGACGACTTTACAACAACAGACTCCTTAAATTGATTGCCTTTAAAACAACCGTATCGCTTATCACTCTCAATGGTGTTCATCATTGCTGCGAGTTCTCTCCATCACTCCGTAAATACATTACTATTAACTCTACAAAAACGCCTCGACGACACTTTTAAAGCAGTTCCAGGTTTAAGCTTTAATTTGAATGCAAATAACCGGCAAAAGACTGTTCAATATCTTTTATGCAATTCCCCAAAATGTATGATAGAGAAAAACTTTATAATTTGGCACGATGTTATAAATAAATCATTGAGCAAGCATAGATCAAACAACGATAACCCACTTACACCAGAAAATCTGATTGAAATTTTAAAAGAATATGAAAACAAAATATCAGCCATTATTTACGTACCCCGTCAAAATAACCCCAATAATTATGGACGTTTGGTTGAAACAGGAATATTAACCATTAATGTGACCAAACATTCAATCTCAAAAAGAACAGCTAGCAACAAAGAATTAATTCGTAAGCTTAAATTAATTCATCCTCCGGCGTTTTTAGAAATAAAAAAATTTGAGAATCATTCGACGTTATTTCCCCAGTCTGTCCAAACTTATCAATAAAGTTAAAAGTCGTCGAACAAATTCAAGGAAAAGAAAAGCAGATAGGCATAAGATTTCACAAATGACAACAGTCGAAGAATATTTAACATTTGTTAGGCATTATAAATCTTGATTTGTTTTTTTTCCATTAGTTAAATTCATCTTTATTTTCAATTTTGTAGTTTGATGTCCTTCTGTTCCGTAGCCAACGAGAATCGTAGGGGTCTTGCGAGGATCCTCTCGTTCGGTATAGGACGCGGCTACTTGAATTGATTTTAGTTTGATTCCGTCAATCGACACTGATTTGTTTTTTTTTGCTCTTATTTAAAATTAAATATTTTAAAATGAATGGAGCTTGACTTCGGCCAGAAGCTAAACAAAAATTGCCAGGAAAGAGTTGGAAACATGCTAAAATTACGGAATATATAAGTGCGAATGATAGACCAGCTAAAATTGAAACATACATCGAAAAATCTAGCAATTGCTTACAAAAAACTATAGAGAAAAATGATGAGCTTAAATCTTTGTCTATGCACAGCAACAACGCTGCTGAAACAATAAATCAACTTGAGTTTTACCTAGGATCTATCACTGCAAAAAATGACGATGTATTAGGTTAGCTAAAAATTACTTTCAAATTAAACATCAAGATAACCAGATAGCAACTGCACGAATCCCAACGCCAAGCGAATCCGTCCGTTCCAAGAAACCCCTTTCACAGCGTTCTAAGATTGCATCAATGACTTCGAGTGAGCGTCGAAGAGAGGCAGCCCTTGCAAAAAATATACGCGAGGAAGTTGAACGCCAAGTAGAGGCTAAGCTTCGTTTGAAAAAGCAAGAGATCCAGATTCAGTCGATGAAGGGTCAACTTGATCTTGATGTGGTTGCAGAGGAAAGCCGTCAAAAGCTAGCCGAAGCAACTATCGAAGAGGCTGAATATCTGGAAGACGCCTCTGAAATTTGTGAACTTCGGCGTAGCAGATCAAAATTGGCAATGGCCGTTCAGGAGCACCAAACGGAGGAAGACAGGAAAAGAAGTTGGGTGAACACTCAATTCCCAACTAAGGAGATAGTTCAGCCCGTGGCGCCAGTCCAAAGTGTCAATCTGGAACCAGCTTCCGAGTTCTTGTCATTTTCAAGTATTGAAATGCCTTTCAGTAGAAATCTGACGATGATTAATAACTCTCATCCAAATGCTAATTATTTCGAAAACACGTGTATAAACTCACAAAAAAAGTGTTAACGTCCCTCATACACCAAATACAAGTGTCAGCTTGCCAAATCCAAATGTAAACAGTACGTATGAGCCACAGGAACAGCTACCTTTGACCAACCTTTGCAATTACAACCCTTTGATGCACAGTAGTTTTCAACATTCTAATATCCCGACGAGCTCAATGACCATTGCTCAACAAACCTTTTTCCCAAGAAATTCTGCAAATGTTGTGTACCAACCGCTTTTACCAACTAAAGTTGGTCCTCTCAATCCTCCAACAGTCACCTTCTCCCCTAACTCATATTATGTCACACAGCCATCGAATGCTTAACCGTTCTAGCGGAGGAACAACTTTTTATGTCGGTGATCCTAAAGCTGTAGACGCTGCTATTTATTCAAAACCGCTGATGGCGCCTTATACAAATGAGAACAAACAATATGGCCCATTTACGTCCTCGGGCAGTAAACGAATCACTAATCAAGATCTAGCTGAAATCTTGACACTGAGCCAGAAAGGTCCCTTGCCTGAGTGGAAATTGTCTTCTTTCGACGGAAATCCATTGCAGTGGCCTGAATGGTTTGGTCAGTTCAAAAGTGCAATCGATGCAAAAGTTTTAAGTGATGATGTCAAACTGACATATCTCAAAACTCTCGTTTCAGGAAAAGCGAAGAATGCAATTGCCGAATTCGCTTACAGTGGAGTATTCTACAAGGACGCTTTGAAAACTCTAGAGAGGAAATTTGGACAACCACAGACGATTGTGGCAGCTCATCTTGAACAACTTTCGTATTTTCCACCTCTCAAAATTCACAATTCCGAAAACATTATCAATTTTGCTTCCTGTATATCCAGTCTTGTCGCTGTTTTAAAATCGTTAGGATATGAGTACGACTTGAAGAGTACATCTGTTTTGAATCAAGTTATTTCAAAATTGCCGCCAAATATGAAAGAGTCGTGGTCTCTCCACTCTGTAAAGAAATGTTGGAGACAGCCAACCGTTTTAGATTTTAATGATTGGCTCCTCGACAAGGCTGAGTCACATGAACTTATGCGTGTGAGTCAGAATAAGTCACGACCTGAGGAGACTCCAAAGACTGGTTTCCATAAACCATCTACAAAAGTTTTTGCCGCTGCTTCAAAAGTTGAAAAACCATTTTATGCTCCGTGCCTCCAGTGCAAGGGTAAACACCCACTCTGGAGTTGTTCTGTGTTTAGGGAAAAGACCCCAACTCAACGAGCTCAATTCTCCGCACAAAATAGGTTGTGTTTTGCTTGCTTTCAACCTGACCACATGTTCCAAAAATGCCCTAAAGCCCGCAAATGCACTAAGCCTGGTTGTGAAAGCACCCATAATGTCTTGTTGCATGGTGCTGAGAAAATTTTCAGCGTAAGGTCTGCAAACAAAAAGTTAAACAATAGCAATAACGCCAGCCATTCAAATTCAAACAGTACCGCCCCGCCGAACGGGAACAAGCCGCAAACTTCGTCATCGAACGTAGCCGGTTCGCCGTCTTACAAGAAACTAACGGGACTCTTTCCTGTGCTTCAATTGGAAATGAGTTCACACACAGACGTGACCACTGCTCTTGAAATGTGCGATTCCTGTTGCACCCACTCATGGGTCTCGGCGGGCCTAGCACAGCATTTAAATTTAACTGGCCCAAAGCTAGATATTCTGGTAAACGGCTTCAATTCGACGGAATCCGTTCCCACGCAACAGGTCCGAAGTCAATTTAGGGTTACGCCGTTTGTGAAAGACAGTTTGAGCGTTGGTTCCGAAACCATTGACGTTCCCGTTCTCCAAGACAGGTTTCCACATCTGCAGCCAATTAAACCTATTGTCTACAACTATTCCGACGTTGAGATGATATAAGGGCAGGATGTCTTTCATGCAATCAAGCCTCTCGAATACTTCCAAGGACGAAATCAAAATACTCCTGTCGCTGTCCGTATGCCCATTGGCTGGGTTCTCAGTGGCCCACTCCCATCACCAATTGGTGTTCGAGCCACCACTTTCAAGTGCAATGTTGAAGACGTAGCACTTGCTGACCAAGTGAAGAAATGGTACGAGCTAGAGTCGTATGGCACGTTTAAACAAGCTGATCCCCGTTCCTCAGCTGATTAACGTGCACAAAAAATTATTGACTCTACCACGATTCATAATGTCAGCCGTTATGCTGTCGGAATTCTCTGGGCTGATGACAACATTCATCTTCCCGATAACTTTTACGCTTCATTGGTCCAGTTTAAGTCTTTTGAAAAGCGTCTAGAGAAAGATTTAAACCTGAAAACTCAATACGCATCAGATATCCGAAGTGATCTCGAGAAGGGTTACGTAGTCCCGGTTAGCCCTCACGACTCAAAAAACTGTTCAGACCGAGTATGGTACGTCCCGCACCACCCAGTTTCAAATTCGAACAAACCCGGCAAAGTTCGGCGCGTTTTAAACGGTGCTTCTAAGTTTCACGGCAAATCACTGAATAATTCCCTTCTCGTCGGTCCCGATCTGCCTCAGAACTTTTTATTCGTTTTAATGCGCTTCCGAGAGCACAAATACGCAGTTTCCGCAGATATCGAAGGCATGTTTATGCAGGTCGGCTCACTAGAAAGCGATCAACGTTCCTTGCGTTTTTTGTGGCGGGAGGACCCAACATCAGATGTGAGTGTATTTCAATATGCAAGGCATATATTTGGAGCGAAAGATTCTCCGACATGTGCTAATTATGCTCTTCGCCGAACAGCCGTCGATAACCAAGATCGTTACCCCGATGCCGCTTACGCCGTGCTAAACAACTTTTACATGGATGACTACCTTGGGTCTGTGAAAAACCCAGAAACTGCTTTAAGGTTAAGCCGCAGTTTAGTTAAACTGCTTAAGTTGGGTGGGTTTAATCTTACAAAATTTAATAGCAACGTTCCCAATTTGTGTTCGAAACTAAACCCTCCTAAGACCAGCGCCAACAACAGTAAGGAAATTATTACCGCTGCGATTAATCCGGAAACCGCATCGCATGTTCTCGGTCTCAAATGGGACCACGTCACCGATACGTTGGTTGTGAGCAGAGGAGTCAACCGCGAACTCAATGACTCTGTTACGCAGCGATCGGTCCTTAGTTTTGTGTCCTCCGTGTTCGACCCCATAGGTCTTGTCGCCCCGTATACCGTACGCTTACGTTTGCTACTGAAAGATATCTGGAGATTGAGTGGCCAACAGTGGGACGACCCACTGCCAATTGAGTTGTGCCGCAGATTCACTGAATGGCACTCTGGCTTGCCAGTTTTAGGGCAGCTCAAAATACCTCGTTGCTATTTTGACTTCCCAGTAGATGAGGTTGAGCTGCACATGTTCGGTGATAGCTCATTGGACGTTTTCTGTTCTGTAGCATTCCTTCGAGCTCAGAAAACGCCTATTCCAAATGTCAACTAGCGTTTGTCTTCGGTAAGGCAAGAGTAGCCACGATGAAGATGCTTTCAATTCCGAAGTTGGAGCTTCAGGCTGCGCTTCTTGCTAGTCGCCTAAAGGATGATATCGAGAAAGCTCTGACACTGAGTATTTCCAAAGTGTTCATGTGGACTGACAGCACAACAGTCCTTCAGTGGTTGAACTCGACAAGCAAACAGCCCGTCTTTGTAGCCAACCGAGTAGCCGAGATTCTGGAGTCAACATCAATTGACCAATGGTTCCATGTTTTGAGTGGAGACAACCCCGCTGACACCGGAACTAGAGGTATTACTGCTGACTTCGTCAAGCAAAGCAGTTGGGTAAACGGCCCTTCCTTTTTGAAAACTTCTGATTGGCCTTTCAATCCAAATACGGAAGTTAATGACAAAATTCGCCTGGATGGTCCGGTCTGCGATCTAAATGAGGGTTTAGAGGTCTCTTCCAATTTTCCGTGCACTGCAGTTTCGACTGACTTTGCCTTCCCTTGGTAAGAGTATAGCTCGTTCTTTAAGATAAAGCGACTGGTCGCATATATGTTGAGACTCTCACAGAAGCATAGACATTTCAGATCACCAGATAAGGCCATAATTGATGCAGCAGAACTTGTCATTTCAAAGGAAAACTTTCGCAACTTTCGCAGTTAGAGTCATTCCCAGCTGAAAGTAAACAATTAGCAGCTGGAAAATATGTGAAAACATCGAGCCGTATATCATCGTATTCGCTTTTTATCGGACCGAACGGTTTAATTAGATCTACCGGCCGTATCCAACGTCTTTCCGCAACCGCATTCGAAACTCGCCATCCAATAATTTTGGATAGCCGCCATCGCCTAATCCGATTGTTTCTCCGTTTTTATCACATTAAGCACGAAAATCAGCCAGTCGACTACCTTCGTTCCGTCATTCATCAGCAATTTGTTGTACTACGCTTAAGATCTGCACTAAGAGCTATTGAAACACATTGCGTGTGCTGTAGAAAGCAAAAACCGTTCCTCCAATGATGTCTGATCTTCCCGCGGAGCGTCTAGGTTACTGCCAGCCACCGTTTTCGAACTGCGGCGTCGATTATTTTGGACCAATTCATGTAACCATTCGTCGATCTTCCGAGAAACGCTGGGGTTTTCTATTTACTTGCTGAACGACTCGCGCAATTCACATTGAGTTGGTTCCATCCATGGACACCAGTTCATGTGTGATGGCTATCGACCGCTTTATTTCTAGGCGAGGAACACCCTCAATAATTTGGTCGGACAACGGAACAAACTTTGTAAGAGCCGAAAAAGAGCTTCTTCTGTGCATCAAAAATTGGAACGCAGAAGCTCCACTGTCGCTCGTACACAAAGGCATTAAGAGGAAATATAATCAGACAAGTGCACCACATCAAGGTGGAGCATGGGAGCGAATGGTGCGCAGTTGTAAGCGTGTGTTTTATGCAATCTTAGGGCCAAGAAAGTTGACTGACGAGATTTTGAACACAACCATGTGCCTAGTTGAAGGTTCACTAAATGCCGTCCACTCACTCCCGTTTCTGACGACCCACATAGTCTTGATGCTTTGACGCCGAATCATTTCCTCTTAGGTCAGCACAGTCTAACGTTTCCGTCTCTAAGGTCGAGTAAAAACTATTCTCACTCTAAACGCTATGCCCGTGCGCAGTCGTACGCAAACGCAATTTGGCAGCGATGGTTAAGTGAGTACGTCCCTACACTCAATAAAAGAGTTAAGTGGCATGCTCCTCCCGAATATTATTTGAAAACGGGAGATATGGTGTGGTTAGTTGAATCCACTAGCCCTAGGGGCCACTACACACTAGCACGCATAATGTCGCTAAAATACGGCAAAGACAACACCGCCCGCTCCGCAAACCTAAGGACCGTTTCCGGAAACTACACTCGGCCGCTCGTTAAGCTCGCTCCGGTTCTCGCTCCTTCGGGGGTGGAGGATGTTAATGCTACATAGCATTAAAGTTGAAAGTATAGTATAAAGCCAGTATAGTTGCTTAGCAATACCAGCTATATAGCTCAGCGTATACCTAGTGCGTTCCGGGGAGTTCGGCGTGGGTTCGATTCTCACGTAAGTCGTTTCATTTGAGAATCCTATTTGAGCCGAACCTGACAGAACATAAAATGCTAATATTTTAATCGGTTCAAAATTGGTTTGCAATTGAGTTTCTGTTAATTAAACTGCGTGAACTAAGTGTGAATTCATTGTGAAAAAACACATAAATCACACAAATCAGCGCATGAACAAGCCCAGTTTTTAACTTGATACGTGTAATGTTGTTGCTAATTCCGTGCAATATAAATTACTAAAATTCGCCGTTTCTTGATTCTCTTGAATTAAACCGATTCTGTTTCCTGTTTGTATTTGAGTTGTAAAAAAGGCCAGAATAATGGTTTTGTTGAGTTACAAATTTTGTTGTTTCAAATTTTCATCAAATTGAAACCAACCTTCAGCTTCTGTTTGCACGTGCTCTTTATATAATACATAAAAGTTTGAGTAGCTTTTATGTGAAAATTACCATAAATTGAGACACAGGAATCATTGGATAATTTTTTTATTCCCAAGCTTTTTAGAACATTTTGCTTTGACCCCTCTAAAACAAGGAGAAGGAACTAAGGCCTAGGAGTTATTTTTTCACGTGATATCAACTACCTCAATGCAGGCCCCTGTAAAACCTAATATGATATTACGTTGAACGCCTTTGCAAAGTTGCAATTAAAATTTCAAAAGATACCTCGAGAAAATTCCGTGCTGCGAAAAGCTTGGAGTTTTTTGGTCCTCAGACAAACTTCCACGAAAAGAAAGAGAATGAGTGAACACCCAACCGTATTCAAGAAATTCGAGATCAAGTTAACAATTTAACACCATACACCATAACCCCCCCCCCCCCCCAAAAAAAAATGTTGACCAAGTTAACATCTTCAACGCCAGCGTTTGATTCAGATTAAATTTGTTAAGCGCTGCAAGTGAAATCAGCAGAAAATTGGAAAATTAGTCAAGAAATATTTGGAAAGAGGCTACTACTTTCTAATATTTAGT
Organism: Symsagittifera roscoffensis; assembly: GCF_963678635.1. Taxonomy (NCBI): domain Eukaryota; kingdom Metazoa; phylum Xenacoelomorpha; order Acoela; family Convolutidae; genus Symsagittifera; species Symsagittifera roscoffensis. The sequence goes on from NC_087070.1 coordinate 38,494,216, forward strand.
GTTGTCTTGACAGACTATTGAAATCGGAACATTCTGTGCCACTTGAACAGGAACCGGGTATTTTTTTCATATTTATCAAAATTTTAACTTACAAATCCACCCAGGACTTCAACGATGTCTGGCGTGAAAAAGAAGGGCGTGGTCTCCCGTGCAATCATCTAAACATAAACACCTGTTCTGAGACAAACAAGAGGCACAAATAAACCACTCTTTCTCGTAAGACAAATCAGACTGGATGTTTTTCTTGGATCTCTTCAACTATCACTGCTCTTTTTTTGCAAAAGGGATTTCGTTACTAGGTACAAAACTCACATATGTTTAACCGTTGAATTATTGCATTATAGGGGGTGGCAATTCGTTACTAGGTAGGGGGGAATAGTTATAGAGATCCTGTGGTCCAACAAGCCGAAAATCTAACAAGCCGAAAAAAATACCAGTCCGACGAGCCGAAAAATAATATAGGTATGCAACATAACAACAGATTGTCACTGTTGCATGCAATTGTGACGTAACTCTGATGTATTTTCGTCTTCAAGATATTGCGGTTTGTTGAACATCTGCTCATTATAATTACAGTTTCAATACAGATAAGCTAACCCAATGAAACTTCATGAAAAATGATTTGGCATTATTTTTTTTCAGCAGGGGAACCTAATTTTAAACCGCTATAAACTACCTGTATAGATCATACAAAGCAATAAAGTGGGCAAAAAGAACTTAATTTGTTTTCTTTCAGGACGGTTGAGAGCGGATGTTGATCTAGTCGTCTAACTGTTTAACAGCTTGTTGGTTTACTAAAATGACCTTGAACTTTTTGAAGTTTCCAAGCATGTGTCCGAAGTCTATGTGTAGAAAGGTTCCATCTCTCTCTATCATCATGTTGTCCGAATGCCGGTCTCCGATCCCCTACACAAATGCACAAAGGTCACTACTCCAATAACAAACGGCAATGAACAAACGGTAAATTAACCCTGATGGGTCGCTATTTGAAGCAAATATTCAAATTGTGTTAATTCTACTGCCGAATTACCACAGAGCCGAAACTGAAGTATTCAACAGCGCCAAAAATGAGGGATTTTCGAAAATTTTGAGTTCTGTTTGTGAATTGTTGTCAATTTGTTTGAAGACTGTTTTGTCGGTGAATTCCCATAGGTCCCAATATCATAGCACCCAAAATAAAAAACTCAGTCGCATAAGTCCCAAAATTTATCTTCTTGAATTCTGATTGGTTGAAATTTGAGCCAACGAGTTTATGAATTGATTGTTTACTGTTCAAGCAGCCTAAACTCAAGCTGCAGAATAGTGACCGCCGCAGCCGCGCTAACGTGTTGCGAGCTTGCCACCAAAGTGTAGGACTCTATACAAAATTTAGAGTCGGTTATCGCCGCAAAGCGGCGAAGCGCGGTACCCACCGGCGACTTTGAACCGAGACTCGGCTAATTTAGTCTTTTGACCAATTGAAAAGATTTGGGACTTATGCGACTGCTATTTTATTTTGGGGCCTGTGGCACTGATTTTTCATTTTGGGACTTATTGATACGCACGGTTTTGTCTTGGAGCGCATTCGAGAATAAAACTTGACAATTTGCTGAGTTAATTGGTGGAATCCCTCATACGGAACGGACCGAATGCGCGAAAACAAAAATCATCCAATCAGATTTCAGTAATCTAAAATTTGGAAAGAAAGTAAACATTTCCAGGGATTGAATATTGGCCGAATATAAAAACGGCAGAAATATGCAAAACTTTCAAATTGTCACTGACCTCCACCGAATTGGAACAAATTTTATATTTCAATTGTTTCGTTATGAAAGAAGCAAAATATTGCTTCATTTATTTCATTTTAATTGAAAGACAATTGATTCACTTTAAAATTGACTTTCGACTAATTTTGTTTTCGTGCTTTTGCCTACGATTTTTTCTTCCATTCGGCCCTTCGCGCATGAGAATAGCCTCCGGCACAATGTATTGATTGCTGACATAGAATATTGCTATTAATTGATTGCGAGAGAGCAATTTTTGGAGAAAAAAAATGTTGGCGTGGGAATAGGGAGTGAATTTGACCTGTTGCTGTTATTTGGATGCTGCTGCGTTTTTGTTTTGCTTTATGTTTGCTTTGCTCTGCGTGTTAGCTTTGATTTATGTTTGCCTTGTCTATTTTCATTAAGAATATTCATTTAATGGTCTGAGGCAAAGTCTGTTACCGCAAATTTTAGAGATGCAGTTTTTTTGAAACTGAATTAGTCAGACTGGACAGAAGAGAAAAAATGAGGATTATTTTATACACTGAATCAGTTGGTAAGAAAAAGGCGTTTCCTACGAAACCTTTTCTATAGCTTCGAAAATTATTTCATAGCTTGATTTGATTTGCTTAATGTGTGTATTAAGCAAAATGTTGCTGTTTTTAGTTGATTCGTTTCAGACTGAAATAAATTTGTATCCGCATAATTTTGGACAAAAAGTGGGCAGGTACTGTCTAGCCTTGAAGTTGAATCAAGTTCATCTAGCTCTGATTGATTCTTAAGCGTTGCACTTGATACCTGCTTAACCATTGCGCCTTATGTCAGCTAAAACATGGCATTAACTTTTCTGTCATTCATTTAATATATAGGATAACAGTCTGTTTTTTTTTACTTTTTTTTTGTCATAAAGGATTCTCTTTTGTAAAACATACTTAAATTGCACCTTTCTCATTGTAGCGCCCAGGCCCAACAATAAAAAAAATTATAGCCATACCGTAATAAAAAAATTGTAATAAGTGAGAGGGGTTGTATTCAAAAATCTCAAAGTTAATCGCGAAAACCTCAGTAAGAAAATAAATCCAGGCCATTAAAATTAATACTGACCGATTAGATAATGAGAAGATGAACTTTCAAGACTGATTAACTCTTATGATTTTATTAATCATAGCCAGACCGTAATAAAAAAAATGTATTAAGTGAGAGGGGGGCTAAAATAAATTTCTTGAACTAGCAATAGCATTCTTTGATTTTGTTGTTTTAGCCCCGGATTAATGTTCCTAAAACGGGTGGCGTCATTGATGCTTGAAGGTCAGAAAGCTTGAAATTAATTTTTTTCTTACTTTCAGCCAGTCAGAATTGAGTATTCAAAAATCTCAAAGTTAATCGCGAAAACCTCAGTAAGAAAATAAATCCAGGCCATTAAAATTAATACTGACCGATTAGATAATGAGAAGATGAACTTTCAAGACTGATAAACTCTTATGATTTTGAACTTATTAATCTTGATGATTATATGAATAGTAATGCGGCTGTAACCCGAAATTTGTAATATTTTTGATTATTTTCCACTGAAATAAAACATTTTCTGTTAATATTGACTTCGACTTTGTGAGAAAGGTATTTAGCCAATAGAAACGCTTAGCGATTTTGATTGGTTGAGGATTTCCAAGAAGGAAGGACTGAATGCGCAAAAAAAACTCGTGGGCAAAGGACCGAAAACAAGTTAGCCGAAAGTCAATTTTTAAAAAGAAGCAGTTGCCATTCAATTACAATGAAATAAATGAAGCAATATTTCGCTTCTTTCATAACGAAACACTTGAAATATAAAATTTGTTCCAATTCGGTGGAGGTCAGTGACAATTTGAAAGTTTTGCATATTTCTGCCGTTTTTATATTCGGCCAAAATTCAATCCCTGGAAATGTTTACTTTCTTTCCAAATTTTAGATTACTGAAATCTGATTGGCTGATTTTTGTTTTCGCGCATTCGGTCCTTTGCGTATGAGAGGGAGGGTTCTCATGCTTGAAGGAGCGAATGCTTGAAAAACTTCAACCAATCAAAATTGCTAAGCGTTTCTATTGGCTAAAGGCTTTTCTCACAAAATCGGAAACAGAAATCTGATTGGCTGATTTTTGTTTTCGCGCATTCGGTCCTTTGCGTATGAGAGGGAGGGTTCTCATGCTTGAAGGAGCGAATGCTTGAAAAACTTCAACCAATCAAAATTGTTAAGCGTTTCTATTGGCTAAAGGCTTTTCTCACAAAATCGAAATCAATATTAACAAAAAATGTTTTAAATCAGTGGAAAATAATCGAAAATATTACAAAATGCGGATTACAACCGCAATACTATTCAGATAATCATAAGTAATTTTCAGTCTTGAAAACTAATCTGCTTTTTATCTAATCGGTCAATATTAACACTAATGGCCTGGATTTATTTTCTTACTTTGAGATTTTCACGATTTGGTTCGAGATTTTGAACACTCAATTCTGATTGGCTGAAAGTAAGCTAAAATTAATTTCAAGCTTTTGGTCCTTCAAGCATGAGGGACGCCACCATTTTTGACTTTTCAACTTCCGTCGATTCGAACTTATGTACTTGTCAGTGATTTGGGAGCAGTAAAAACAGTATTCAAAATAACTTTCTGCACTGTTGAACAACATTTTCTGTTCGGCACAGTTGAAGAACATTTTCTTTTTCGGCACTGTTGTACTGCCCCTAAAAGCTAAATGATTGATTATTAATACATTTTTTTATTTTGCGCTTTCTAATTTACTACATTTGATTCGATTATGTGAGCTTCGGCGAGTTATTAATAACGTCCAATGAAGTACTAACAGCTCCTTGAGTTTAAAATACACAAAACAGTCCAAAAGGAAGGAAAAGCTGATCCCCATATTTTGCCCAACCGAAAAAAAACATCGATACTTCTTCACAGAATAGATTATTCCATGCCTAGGTTTTATTCCATGCCTATCTAACGATCTGAGGCAAAGTCTGTTACCGCAAATTTTAGAGATGCAGTTTTTTTCAAACTGATTAATTACTCAGACTGGACAGAAGAGAAAAAAGAAGGATTATTTCATACACTGAATCAGTTGGTAAGAAAAAAACGTTTCCGACGCAACCTTTTCCATAGCTTCGAAAATTATTTCATAGCTTGATTTGATTTTCTTAATGTGTGTATTAAGCAAAATGTTGCTGTTTATAGTTGATTCGTTTCAGACTGAAATAAATCTGTATCCGCATAATTTCGGACAAAAAGTGGGCAGGTACTGTCTAGCCTTGAAGTTGAATCAAGTTCATCTAGCTCTGATTGATTCTTAAGCGTTGCGCTTGATACATGCTTAACCATTGCGCCTTATGTCAGCTAAAACATGGCATCAACTTTTCTGTCATTCATTTAATATAAAGGATAACAGTCTCTTTTTTTGATTTTTTATTGTCATAAAGGATTCTTTTTTGTTAAACAAACTTAAATTGCCTCTTTCTCATTGTAGCGCCCCAACCTAACAATAAAAAATCATAGCCAGACCGTAATAAAAAAAATGTATTAAGTGAGAGGGGGGCTAAAATAAATTTCTTGAACTAGCAATAGCATTCTTTGATTTTGTTGTTTTAGCCCCGGATTAATGTTCCTAAAACGGGTGGCGTCATTAATGCTTGAAGGTCAGAAAGCTTGAAATTAATTTTTTTCTTACTTTCAGCCAGTCAGAATTGAGTATTCAAAAATCTCAAAGTTAATCGCGAAAGACTCAGTAAGAAAATAAATCCAGGCCATTAAAATTAATACTGACCGATTAGATAATGAGAAGATGAACTTTCAAGACTGATAAACTCTTATGATTTTGAACTTATTAATCTTGATGATTATATGAATAGTAATGCGGCTGTAACCCGAAATTTGTAATATTTTTGATTATTTTCCACTGAAATAAAACATTTTCTGTTAATATTGACTTCGACTTTGTGAGAAAGGTATTTAGCCAATAGAAACGCTTAGCGATTTCGATTGGTTGAAGTTTTCCAAGCATTCGGCCCTTAAGCATGAGAACCCTCCCCATCAAAAATGGCCATTTTAATTGATGTAGCTTGTTGAACAAAAAAACCATTCCCCAAGAGCGTCGTCTTAAACTTTTCTGAACAAATATTTAACTCGACGGCTATTCTCATACGCGAAGGACTGAATGCGGGAAAAAAAACTCGTGGGCAAAGGACCGAAAACAAGTTAGCCGAAAGTCAATTTTTAAAAAGAAGCAGTTGCCATTCAATTAAAATTAAATAAATGAAGCAATATTTCGCTTCTTTCATTACGAAACACTTGAAATACAAAATTGTTCCATTTCGGTGGCGGTCAGTGACAATTTGAAAGTTTTGCATATTTCTGTCGATTTTATATTCGGCCAATATTCAATCCCTGGAAATGTTTACTTTCTTTCCAAATTTTAGATTAATGAAATCTGATTGGCTGATTTTTGTTTTCGCGCATTCGGTCCTTTGCGTATGAGGGGATGGAATGCTTGTTGTTTTGATCTCTGCCGAAAAAAAAACCGTTTTTCACAGGAGTTATTTTGCAAGCTGCAACTCTATGAGGCTTGAATTTCTTAACGGATTTCTCAATCGTTTCCCGAAATTGTTCACAAGTTTCTTTTCCGGTTAGTCCCCCATCACTAGCATCATGTCCCACATGCTTAACAAGAGTTTCAACTTTTGTCCCATAAGTATACTTGTCAACAATACTATTAACGTCAATTAGAGTAGCCGATGAATATGAATATATATTGCAGTTAGTGGTCCAATATCCTGTTGATTAATTTTTCGGTTTGAGCGGAAAATAACCGAGGGACAAATTCGGGCTGAAATTCGTCATTGTATTGTTTAAACGTCTGATACTTGTTGTTTTTGTTCTAGTAAGTTGTCAATCATGTTTTCAGTTTGTTTTCGGATAGTTTCCTGTTTATATTGTAGGGTCTGTTGTTGTAGACGAGCTTCTTGTAATTGTACTTGCTTTTTCAAAATGGTATCTTCATGGTCTAGCTTCTGATTTTTTCTTCCGCTAGCAATTGCAATTTTTTAGCCTCTAGAAGCAGAACTGCATTGTTCATATTAGCTAAGCAAGCCATGGTTTTGTTGAGTTACAATTTTTGTTGTTTCAAATTTTCTTCAAATTGAAACCAACCTTCAGCTTCTGTTTGCACGTGCACTTTATATAATACATAAAAGTTTGAGTGGTTTTTATGTGAATATTACCATAATTCGAGACACAGGAATCATTGGATAATTTTTTTATTCCCAAGCTTTTTAGAAAATTGTTGCTTTGACCCCTCTAAAACAAGAAGGAACTAAGGCCTAGGAGTTATTTTTCACGTGATATCAACTACCTCAATGCAAGCGCCTGTAGAACCTAATATGATATTACGTTGAACGCCTTTGCAAAGTTGCGACTACACTTCAAAAGATACCTCGAGAAAAATCCCTGTGCTACGAAAAGCTTGGAGTTTTTTGTTCCTCAGACAAACTTCCACGAAAAGAAAGAGAATGAGTGAACACCCAACCGTATTCAAGAAACTCGAGATCAAGTTAACACCCTACACCAAAACCCTCCCCCCAGAAAAAAACAACTGACCAAGTTAACATCTTCAACCCCAGCGTTTGATTCAGATTAAAATTGTTCAGCGCTGCAAGTAAAATCAGCAGAAAATTGGAAAATGAGTCAAGAGATATTTGGAAGAGGCTACTTCTTTCTAATATTTAGTGTTGTCTTGACAGACAATTGAAATCAGAACATTCTGTGCTACTTGAACAGCAACCGGGTACTATTTCATATTTGTCGAAATTTCAACTTACAAATCCACCCAGGACTTCAACGATGTCTGGCGTGAAAAAAAAAGGCGTGGTCTCCCGTGCAATCATCTAAACATAAACACCTGTTCTGAGGCCTGTGGCACTGATTTTTCATTTTGGGACTTATTGATACGCACGGTTTTGTCTTGGAGCGCAACCGAGAAAAAAACTTGACAATTTGCTGAGTTAATTGGTGGAATCCCTCATACTGAACGGACCGAATGCGCGAAAACAGAAATCATCCAATCAGATTTCAGTAATCTTAAATTTGGAAAGAAAGTAAACATTTCCAGGGATTGAATATTTGCCGAATATAAGAACGGCAGAAATATGCAAAACTTTCAAATTGTCACTGACCTCCACCGAATTGGAACAAATTTTATAATTCAAAAAGTGTTTCGTTAGTGAAGAAGCAAAATATTGCTGCATTTATTTCATTTTAATTGAAAGACAATTGATTCACTTTAAAATTGACTTGCGACTAATTTTGTTTTCGTTTTTTGCCCACAATTTCTTCTTCCATTCGGCCTTTCGCGCATGAGAATAGCCTCCGGCACAATGTATTGATTGCTAACATAGAATTGGCGTGGGAATAGGGAGTGAATTTGACCTGTTGCTCTGTGATTTGGACGCTGCTGCGTTTTTGTTTTGCTTTATGTTTGCTTTGCTGCTGCGTGTTAGCTTTGATTTATGTTTGCCTTGTTTATTTTCATTAACAATATTAATTTAACGATCTGAGGCAAAGTCTGTTACCGCAAATTTTAGAGATGCAGTTTTTTTGAAACTGAATTAGTCAGACTGGACAGAAGAGAAAAAACGAGGATTATTTCATACACTGAATCAGTTGGTAAGAAGAAGACGTTTCCTACGAAACCTTTTCTGAAGCTTCGAAAATTATTTCATATCTTGATTTGATTTGCTTAATGTGTGTATTAAGCAAAATGTTGCTGTTTATAGTTGATTCGTTTCAGACTGAAATAAATCTGTATCCGCATAATTTCGGACAAAAAGTGGGCAGGTACTGTCTGGCCTTGAAGTTGAATCAAGTTCATCTAGCTCTGATTGATTCTTAAGCGTTGCGCTTGATACCTGCTTAACCATTGCGCTTTATGTCAGCTAAAACATGGCATTAACTTTTCTGTCATTCATTTAAAATATAGGAAAACAGTCTGTTTTTTTGATTTTTTTGTCATAAAGGATTCTCTTTGGTAAAACATACTTAAATTGCCTGTTTCTCATTGTAGCGCCCCAGCCTAACAATAAACAATTATAGCCATACTGTAAAAAAAATTGTATTAAGTGAGAGGGGGGCTATAATAAATTTCTTGAATCAGCAATAGCATTCTTTGATTTTGCTGTTTTAGCCCCGGATTAATGGTTCCTAAAACGGTTGGCGTCCCTCATGCTTGAAGGTCAAAAAGCTTGAAATTCATTTTTTTTTCTTACTTTCAGCCAATCAGAATTGAGTATTCAAAAATCTCAAAGTTAATCGCGAAAATCTCATAGTAAGAAAATAAATCCAGGCCATTAAAATTAATACAGACCGATTAGAAAATGAGCAGATGAACTTTGAAGACTGATAAAATCTTATGATTTTGAACACATTAATCTTGATGATTATATGAACCGTAATGCGGTTGTAACCCGAAATTTGTAATATTTTTGATTATTATCCACTAAAATAAAACATTTTCTGTTAATATTGACTTCGATTTTGTGAGAAAGGTATTTAGCCAATAGGAACGCTTAGCAATTTCGATTGGTTGAAGTATTCCAAGAATTCGGTCCTTCAAGCATGAGGACCCTCCCCATCAAAAATGGCCATTTTCATTGATATCGCTGGTTGAACAAAAAAAAAAACATTCCCCAAGCGCGTCGTCTTAAACTTTTCTGAACAAATAATGAACTCGAGGGCTATTCTCATGCGCGAAGAACCGAATGCGCGAAACAAAACTCGTGGGGAAAAGACCGAAAACAAGTTAGCCGAAAGTCAATTTTTAAAAAGAAGCAGTTGCCATTCAATTAAAATGAAATAATTGAAGCAATATTTTGCTTCTTTCATAACGAAACACTTGAAATAAAAAATTTGTTCCAATTCGGTGGCGGTCAGAGACAATTTGAAAGTTTTGCATATTTCTGCCGTTTTTACATTCGGCCAATATTCAATCCCTGGAAATGTTAATTTTCTTTCCAAATTTTAGATTACTGAAATCTGATTGCCTGATTTTTGTTTTCGCGCATTCGGTCCTTTGCGTATGAGGGGGAGGGTTCCCATGCTTGAAGGACCGAATGCTTGAAAAACTTCAACCAATCAAAATCGCTAGCGTTTCTATTGGCTAAATGCTTTTCTCACAAAATCGAAGTCAATATTAACAGAAAATGTTTGAAATCAGTGGAAAATAATCGAAAATATTACAAAATGCGGGTTACAACCGCAATACTATTCAAATAATCATAAGAAATTTTCAGTCTTGAAAACTGATCTGCTTTTTATCTAATCGGTCAATATTAACACTAATGGCCTGGATTTATTTTCTTATTTTGAGATTTTCACGATTTACTTCGAGATTTTGAACACTCAATTCTGATTGGCTGAAAGTAAGCTAAAATTAACTTCAAGCATTTGTTCCTTCAAGTATCAGGGACGCCACCATTTTTGACTTTTCAAAATAACAGTATTCAAAATAACTTTCTGCACTGTTGAACAACATTTTCTTTTCGGCACTGTTGAAGAAGATTTTCTTTTTCGGCACTGTTGTACTGCCCCCAAAAGCTAAATGATTGATTAATAATACAATTTTTAATTTTGCGCTTTCTAATTTAATACATTTGATTCGATTATGTGAGCGTCGGCGAGTTATTAATAACGTCCAATGAAGTACTACCAGCTCCTTGAGTTTAAAATACACAAAACAGTCCAAAAGGAAGGAAAAGCTGATCCCCATTTTTTTGCCCAACCGAAAAAAAACCTCGATACTTCTTCACATCATAGATTATTCCATGCCTAAGTCTCAAACAGAGGCTACTAAGCTTTACCAACAAATCGACTCTGATACTTTTGCTCTTCAATGATTAATGATAGCCTTCACTATGAATTACGAAAATGATGTTACACTGCCAGCGGGGCTCATAAAGGTATTCAGTCTATACTAGCTAAAACGTCATATTGAGGAGAGGTGGGAAGGGAAAAAAGTCTACCAGAATGAAGGTGGCAACGCAGCTGCCGAGGGCAGACCAGAAGAACCTGTCCAGCACTCTTGGCATCTTCTCCGGGGGGTTGTTCTCCTCCAGCCAGCGTTTGAGGGACTCTTTGTCCCACGACATCTTGCCCCTGTTCAATCGGCTGTTGTAGATATTCTGCGTCTAAAAAGGGCTTTAAATTAACAATATTGCTCGTATCAGGGCGAAGCCCTGAATGTTCCGACTGCCTTTTAATGTTTATGGAGCAGTAATAACATTAAAAATTTCAATGAAATAAAACAAAATGAAAGAAAAAAATTCTAAATTTGAAATTTTTTATGAAAAACATCCCCCCACACGCCATATAAAGTACAAAAGTATAGATTTTGCTCCTTGTAACAAATCAATTATGGCAAATAAGCTTCGTTCAACCAATTTGGAAAGATTTCTAAGACGGATTAAATCTCCGCTTACGCGTTTATAGCGCGAAATAAATCGCGCGTTAATTGTCCCAAATTGACAATCCATAAATTCCCATAACTTCACCAAAAATGATCATAGGTGAAATATATTTTCAAATTTAAGCTCAGGACAACTATTCATTTTGAATGATTTTTAAAAATTGCGTCAAAAATGGCTAGTTAAAAAGTCGAAATTTTTCTGAAGAAAAAAAAACCCACCCGAGCACAAATATTCCGTTACTTTCGTATCGAAAGTCGGATCAAAAACACAAACACACAAAGAGTTTCAGGCCAACAAAATGGAAACTAAAGACAGCATTAAGTCCGAGATAATGAGAACGCTGCGTTGATATGTATCTAACTTACGGTTATGGTTCTTAGCTTTTAAAAAATATACAAGACTGCTCGTATCAGGGCGAAGCCCTGAATGTTCCGACTGCTTTTTGAGGTTTATGGAGCAGTAATAACATTTAAAAATTAAATGAAGTAGAACAAAATGAAAAAAAAAAATTTTCTAAAATTTGAAATTTTTTATGAAAATCATCTCCCCACACGCCATATAAAGTACAAAAGGATAGATTTCGCTCCTTGGAACAAATCAATTATGGCAAATCAGCTTCTTTCAACCAATTTGGAACAATTTCTAAGACGGATTAACTCTCCGCTTACGCGTTAATAGCGCGAAATATATCGCGCGTTAATTGTCCCAAATTGGCCCAAAACGGCAATCTTTAAACCCCCGTAATTTTACGAAAAATGATCACAGGTAAAATATCTTTTCAAATTTAAGCTCAGGACAACAATACCTTTTGAATGATATAAAAAAGTCCGTCAAAAATGGCTAGTTAAAAAGTCGAAATTTGTCTGAAGAAAAAAAAACCCACCCCGAGCACAAATATTCCGTTACTTTCGTATCGAAAGTCGGAACAAAAACACAAACACACAAAGAGTTTCAGGCCAACAAAATGGAAACTAAAGACAGCATTAAGTCCGAGATAATGAGAACGCTGCGTTGATATGTATCTAACTTACGGTTATGGTTCTTAGCTTTTAAAAAATATACAAGACTGCTCGTATCAGGGCGAAGCCCTGAATGTTCCGACTGCTTTTTGAGGTTTATGGAGCAGTAATAACATTTAAAAATTAAATGAAGTAGAACAAAATGAAAAAAAAAAAATTTCTAAAATTTGAAATTTTTTATGAAAATCATCTCCCCACACGCCATATAAAGTACAAAAGGATAGATTTCGCTCCTTGGAACAAATCAATTATGGCAAATCAGTTTCTTTCAACCAATTTGGAACAATTTCTAAGACGGATTAACTCTCCGCTTACGCGTTAATAGCGCGAAATATATCGCGCGTTAATTGTCCCAAATTGGCCCAAAACGGCAATCTTTAAACCCCGTAATTTTACGAAAAATGATCACAGGTAAAATATCTTTTCAAATTTAAGCTCAGGACAACAATACCTTTTGAATGATATAAAAAAGTCCGTCAAAAATGGCTAGTTAAAAAGTCGAAATTTGTCTGAAGAAAAAAAAACCCACCCCGAGCACAAATATTCCGTTACTTTCGTATCGAAAGTCGGAACAAAAACACAAACACACAAAGAGTTTCAGGCCAACAAAATGGAAACTAAAGACAGCATTAAGTCCGAGATAATGAGAACGCTGCGTTGATATGTATCTAACTTACGGTTATGGTTCTTAGCTTTTAAAAAATATACAAGACTGCTCGTATCAGGGCGAAGCCCTGAATGTTCCGACTGCTTTTTGAGGTTTATGGAGCAGTAATAACATTTAAAAATTAAATGAAGTAGAACAAAATGAAAAAAAAAAAAAATTTCTAAAATTTGAAATTTTTTATGAAAATCATCTCCCCACACGCCATATAAAGTACAAAAGGATAGATTTCGCTCCTTGGAACAAATCAATTATGGCAAATCAGTTTCTTTCAACCAATTTGGAACAATTTCTAAGACGGATTAACTCTCCGCTTACGCGTTAATAGCGCGAAATATATCGCGCGTTAATTGTCCCAAATTGGCCCAAAACGGCAATCTTTAAACCCCCGTAATTTTACGAAAAATGATCACAGGTAAAATATCTTTTCAAATTTAAGCTCAGGACAACAATACCTTTTGAATGATATAAAAAAGTCCGTCAAAAATGGCTAGTTAAAAAGTCGCAGTTTGTCTGAAGAAAAAAAAACCCACCCCGAGCACAAATATTCCGTCACTTTCGTATCGAAAGTCGGAACAATAACACCATCTCCTTTGCGATCAGATAAAATCTTCAAAGCAAACGTCAATCAAAAACCAAAATAACAGGCAACTTTGAAAAAAAATTCGTGTAAATCAATTATTTTTATATTATTCGATATATAATTTTATGTAAGTGAATGGGGTGGTTTTTTAATCAACTGATCTTCTGAATGAAAGTTGTCGCGAGTATCGAACCTAGAAACTACGTTTTTAAAGCGGGTGCGTACGAAATATGCTTATTGCTCTTTGAGCCTACGTAAACTTGAGCCTCCTTCAATTTTCCAAGACTTTATCTATGATGCTGATAACGTGACACAAATTGAAATCTTGCACACAAAATTGTTCCAAATTGAAGTCAGCGAAACGAAATTGCATCAATATTTCCTAAAAAATAATCACATATTAACTCCAATATTTGATAGAATTATCAAAATAATTTATCAAAAAAATTACCAAAAAACAAGTGAACACAATTAAAGGAAGCAGGAACCATCAGGACTTGCCCTGAAATATGAGTATTCTTTTTTACCAATTAAAAGATTGTGGTGCCCTAAGCTCAAATTGAACAAAACTCGCCTTTGATCATTTTTTGTTATTGGTGTTAAAAATTGGGACAATTAACGCGCAATATTTTTGTACTTTTAACGCTAAAGCGGCGATTCAATCTGGCTCAAAAATCTTTCCAAAATGATTTGATGCAAGCAATTTAGACTCACTTATACGTTTCGGGGTTAATAAGTTCTCTTTGTACTTAACATAGCGTTTGGAAGGAACATTTTAATTGTTTTTGAAGAGTGGTTATCAAAGCTTGGAAAAGAACCTGGAGGCTGGATCTAAAAAAACGTAGCCGATCGTCCTACTGCTTTCCTTCTAACAAAAACTAGGCTTAGCAGAGGAGCTGTGGCTCCCTAATATCGCACAGAGGCGAAGTGGAGCTTCGCACAACCTGTGATACATCCCAAACATAAAAAGTCGAAAACAAATTTAAATAAAAATTGAAAAAATACTAGGCATTTCAAAATTACCTATGTCTCGATAGAAATTCATTCTAGACCTACATGCCAGCTATTTGAATATTACACTAGCAACGGAGCAAAAAATATGAAGAGAAAACAAAACTGACGATGAAAATTGCTTAAAACAAGAATAAACAGTGATTCAGCACTTAAGCCAAAAATCTATGAGCAGACACTAGTTGCACCATAAAAATTGTATGATAAAACTTTCAAAATACTTCAAACCCCCCCTGAACTATAATGAACAACACTTGCACTTGCAACTTCAATCAAAATTGCTCAAATTAGGGTCCGACAATTCATTTTTACCAAAACAAAGTTTTCAATTCCATACATACTGAAAAAAAACAAGGTCCGACCGGGGCTCGAAACACAGAGCTTAGGGTGCAAAGGCAACTGCATTACCACTGGGCCAGGTGGAAAAGAACCTGACAGATGTTAAGAGAAGAAAAGAAGTGAATAAAGAAGAGAGAAATTGTACGAAAAATTGTTTACGGGAAAAAGTCTAGAACCCGAAATTCTAGAAGTTTAAGAACCCGAAATTCACAAAAAAGCTACCAAAAAAGACATTAACCTCAGCCGCAGCGTTAGAATTGTCAGTAAATTTGAATACATGAAATTAATTGAAGGCGGGAAATTGCTAGGACCGGTACAATAGGACTGTTACAAAACACCACGAAGCTAAACACGTGTGCATTTGCACAGGGGCCTAGGAAATTAGACGATAAGCAAATTAGACGGATACAACAAAAACGAAATTAGACGGATTTTTTTTACAGATCTGGCATTTTAGACAAAAAAGCTATGAAAAAGAAAAGGCCAACAAAATTTTTTCTTAAGACTCAAGTTTCACAAATACAAAAAGAACATAGAATGTCAATACCTATCAAAACAATTAGTTTAAATGAACAAAAAATGTCAAATCCGAATATTACAAGAGAGTTTTGATTTAAATAAATTATGCGTGATTGACTTGTAAAATTTTTGGCTACCGAAATTTAACTGTTGTCTACAAACAATTATATTTTTCTCGCGCAATTTGTCTGCGAACAATTTTAATCTCTCTCACTTTCGTCTATTTTCTCACAATTGCAGTTTTGCAAAATCGTCTATATTCCTTTTAAGTACCTCCGTCTAATTTGCTTGTCGTCTAATTTCTCAAACCCCATTTGCACATATTGGAGCATAAGTACAGCAACGACTCTGAGGTCATCGTGCTATTATGCTTAAGATGTGCCGACCAAATTACGATACATCTAAGTCACGATTGCTGAATTGAAAGGAAAACTAGCCAGAATACGATATCTACCCAAAGCTAAATATTGAGCACAACTTGAGCACCAAAGCACAACTTGAGCACCTGGACGATTGAGTAGTTATTTGACAAATATCTTTTGATGAATTTTACTCTAAAACAAGATAAACTAATCAATAACATTATTGAACAATTCGAATCAAAACGGTTAAAAGAGTTTATTCGTTTGTGCAAACTCTCATTTAGAAACGAGTGCTTAAAATCTGGATCCAAATTGATGACAACTTGGACAGAACCTGTTTCTCAGCGAGCTAAAACTTTTTAAAAGATTTACTCTAGTACCCCAACGAAGGTGATAAATATGAACTTAGTTCTTTCATTAGAACGCCACTGCGTAGTCGGAAGCTTTAATTGATTAACTAAGCCCCTTTCTCGCACGAGAGGCTGGAAAGCAACACTTGAAGAGTGGACAAGTGACTAACTTTGCAGAGGGTCACTGCGTCTTGGACCACTTCTATGGCCCCTGTGTTCTGACTGGAGGCCACACATCCATACTTCCTCAGAATGATATGCTTCGTCATGGGGTGTTCCTTCCAAATCTAACAACACACAGCACGCTTAGAGACCCTTTTTTGTATGTCCAATAAAAAATTTGTATTGTTTTTGCATAACGCCATTTTATTTTTTATACTTCACGTACTATAGTAAGTATAATCCACTAAGTAAAATCAAGGAAAAACGAACACATCGACAGACCATGTTTCACTGACTAAATATTAAAATATTTCAACCCAAACCTCTTTCAAAAATAATTATGACTACCAAGCGTTTTCCTCCGTAACAGAAATCAAAGAAACTCACCCTTAGATGCATCAAAGATTAAATTTAAAATTGTGAACAAACTCTCTAGACCTAAAATTTTTCTTAGAAAAAAAAAACGGAAAAATTATATCCAGGGCTGATGACTCACATTCAGCATTAGCTGGAACATTTGCATGACGAGGACATCCTGTCTGAGGTCATCGCCTGCTTTGTAAATCATTTCACACACTTTCTCTTTCGCCTCTTCCTTCTTCTCCTCGCGAGATGAAAATCTCGCCTCTGATTGGCTTGAAACATCATTCGCCGGCAATCGCAGATCTTTCACACTCGAGCCTAGAGCCAAATTTATCATTTTTACACCCCCGGTCCTGTTCAATGCAGGACCAACTGTTGGGACGGGGGGATGTCATCCATTTCCAGTTCCTTCTTGAGGAGGCGGAAGACACTGGGACCTCCGCATAGTAGCAATAAGTAAAAGTCACACCAGATTGGAATTTTTGCATCATTAGGGGTTATGTATAATTAGCTGGCAGATGTGTGGGGGGGGGGGGCTATTCTGGGAAACTGCGTAATGAACCATAGAGCTACGAAAGCGTTCCCACAAAGACCTTAAAATGCGCCGTGGAACTAAATCTACAGGACAAAATCCCCCTAGGACCAAATGCCTTTAGGACAAAACCCCCTGGTTTTCAGTTTAAAACCCTAGACTCCTTAAAAAATCAGTTCTTCAATGGCGATTTTTGAAAGCACCAATACACATACGGATCGTCCGCAACTTCAAAACATGATGATATGCAATATGCCCAATTTCAATCAATTGTTTTGTTCAAAAAAGCAATCTAAAGTTCTGTCTGAGATATGCCTCTTATTTTTTAACTTGAGCCGTAGCGGGCAATATGCCAACAGAATATTGAGCAGCGACGAGGCCTCAAATGTATCTTTTATCGGCAGTTTTCTCTAACCACTTTTTACATAGCTTCATAAAACAATGCAGATTAATAGTAGGAACTTAAATTGTCTTTTGAGCTTTACAATTAGTTCAGAATATGGAAAGATCTTGTTGACTACCCCCCCTTGGTACCTAGTAACAAATTCTCACCCCTATTATGGATTATTTCAACAGTTAAGCATATGTGAATTTTGTGCTTGGTAACGAATCCCCCATTGTAAAAGAGGAAATAGGAAGTAAGATCCCAGAATAGTTTCACCTCTTTTCTCTGTTGTCCCATTTGTCGAGTCTGTGCTGCCTTCCCTCTGCAGTCCACTTGACCTTTGACCTCCTCCTTCACCTCTACCCTGCTCCACCCACACTACTGTGAAGCTGTCCTCTATGAAGCCCACGGGGTCAATCAGCACAGTCTTTTCAAAATCACTCACCTGTCAAAGAAGAAAGAAAAACAGTTCATCTAACATTTAGAATTAGATTGCAATTTATAGTAAACATCAAAAATTTCATTGAACTCAGGGAAACCAGAAAAAATAAAAATTCATCATTTTAAAGCTCTTCGGATTTCGAAAATCTATCTGTTTTCAAAATTCTTTTGCTAGCAGAAAGTATTCAAAAAATATACTAGACGCTGGTGGAAAGGAATCATTAAGTAATGAAAATCATTTTTCTGGGTAAGAAGTGATCAACAAAAGTAACATCTTATATTATCAACATTTTTGAAACAAATTTGATCATTAAATTAAATAGATAAAACCAATTAAATTAAATCTCCGCTCTTCCGTTAATAGCACGAAAAATCGCTCGTTAATTGTCCCGAATATGCAATCTTTAAAACCTAACTTTTCAAAACACGATCAGTTTAAATATTTTAAAAATCTAAAAAAAACGAGCAAAATTATTCCTTCACTTTCTTCAAAAGTACAAATATTCCGCCAATTTCTTAAAACTGCTAGTTGAAGTCGAAATGTGTCTGGAGAAAAACTTTTCCGGGCACAAATATTCGGTCGGTCATTTTCTTCAAAAATCGGAACAATGACTAGCCTGAAATCAAACAGGAACGCATAAATCCGATGCTTACGGCTGCTGTAAGAACGCAAAAAAATCACGTTGTCGCGAACAAAGCCCCTGAGCATAAATATTCCGTCCCTTTCTTCGAAAGCTCGAACAACAATGCTGATGACAAAAACTAATAGTTCCATGCTAGAAAACTGTAACACTAAAATATTGGATTACTAAAATACCGTAACAGAAGCAAACATTGGTTTTTATTTCAGCTGGAAACTTAGACCTCCCAAGAAGCAAAATTCTAACAAAAAAAATTTTAAAAAAGGTTTAATTTAAAAAACAGCGGTAATTTACGTTAGGTTTTATCTAAAAATTATCTTAAGAAAAATATGATTTTCTTTTAATAACAGCGGCAATTTCCGTTAGGTTTCATCTACATCAAAGCCCAAAAACAACCCTAAACTATTCAATTTCTGCGCAAAACTTCTATATCATTTTTATCGAAAGCTTTCACTCAATAATTACACAGAGGCGCAGCTGCGCTTCGCAAACACTTTCGAGATCACGAACAAAAAGCAGCTCTATCAAGATAAATAAGAAAAAGTAGAAATACTCCTCGAATAAGCAAAAACTCGGCTTTGTGTAGGATTCGAATCTGCGACCTACTGCAATCAAGAGATTTTGAGTCTCACGCACTATCCCCTCAGCCACTCAAGCTTAACAACCGATACACACTATTCACGAATGAAGCAGCCACTTATACTAACAAATTGCCAATGCGATTCAGCACCAAAAACAAATAACCTCAATTTTACAATTAATAATTTAGAATATAGCAAACAGAAGGCATCCACATTAACTTTGCGTGAAACAAATCTCAAAGCATAAAACCACATTATGTATAAATTATGCGTTTCAAAAAATTACGAGATATATTGAATAAAAAAAAATTTAAATCGAGTTTCTATCATTGTTCCGACTTTCGATACGAAAGGAACGGAATATTTGTGCTCGGGGTGAGTTTTTTTTCTTCAGACAAATTTCGACTTTTTAACTAGCCAATTTTGACGGAATTTTTTTCATCATTAAAAAAAATTGTTGTCCTATGCTTAAATATGAAAATATATTTTACCTGTGATCATTTTTTGTAAAGTTATGGGGGTTTTAAGATTGCCATTCTGGCCAATTTGAGACATTTAACGCGCGATAAATTTCGCTCTATTAACGCGTAAGCGAGATTTAATCCGTCTTAGAAATCGTTCCAATTTGGCTTAAAAAAGCTTATATGATTTGTTAATAGGAGCAAATCTATCAGTTTGTACTTGATATGGCGTGTGCGGGGATGTTTTCACATAAAAAAAAATATTTTTAATTTTTATTTTTTTTTACATTTAATTTTGTTTATGTTACTACTGCTCCATAAACCTTTAAAGCAGCCGGAACTATCAAGGCTTCGCCTTGATACGAGCAGTCATGTTGTTGTTTGAAACAAGTAGCTTTTTTCGATTCATTTGATGAATTTAAAATGCATCAACGGTGTTAACTTATTACTACAGTGCTGATTTAAATTAACCGGACAAAACGCGTTCAGCTTGAAACTTAAACGCGTTTTTCTCAAACTGGGTTGAGTTTAGGTGAAAACTTATGAAAACAAAACTTGCTTAAAATTTTAGAATTACTATGGTGTAATTTGTTTTGCAAACTTCGGGCCCAAAATTTTACCCCAAAATTTTTTGGCTTTTCTTAGTTAATCAAAATTACGCCAAAAATAACAAGTCGATCACAGAAATAATTATATCAAAGTGAGCCCCTTACGTAACCCAACAATTTTAAGAAGGGTATATTCTCCAAAACATTGTATAAATTAATTTATTTTTGTTTGAGAGACAAAAAAGGTTTTTACTATATAAAATACCCACTTTTGATTTAAAATTAATTTTTAAACGGTTTGCAATTTTTTTTGGAGAATACACCCTTCTTAAAGTTTGCTGGGCTACGTAAGGGGCTCACTTTAATATAATTATGTCTGTGATCGACTTGTTATTTTTGGCGTAATTTTTGATTAACTAAGAAAAGCCAAAATGAACCATTTTTGGGGTAAAATTTTGGGCCCGAATTTTGCCAAACCATATTAATTCTGCTAAAATTTTAAGCAAGTTTCGTCTTCATAAGTTTTCACCTAAACTCAACCCAATTTGAGAAAAACGCGTTTTAAATTTCAAGTTTAACGCGTTTTGTCCGGTTAATTTAAATCAGCACTGTATTCGAATGTCAAAGTACATGCTATCAAAAAGCTGTAAAGATGCCCCATCATTATTGGGGTGCCGCACCAATGTTTGCGACTTAGGTTGGAAAAAAGAAGGTTCGTACTAAAACACTAGCTTCGCAAGTGTTAAAACACTCGAACTTTCAAAACTATCAAATTAAATGGACGGCTTTTGACCGTTTAATTCTCACTTGTTCTTCGACTGATGATTGGGCAGAAAGGCTGTTTCGTTGCTCTCCTCTTGAAGCAGAGGCGGTCTGTTCGTTCATGCTTGTCTGAGAAGTAGGAATCGATCGCCATTCCTTCACACTGTCTCCTGTTAAAAAATAGCAATGCAGAACTTACCAAATTTTATATTAGTCAAATTGGAGCAGCGACAATTTTTTTTCTGAATGCGTTTTTCTTGTAACAATGACTGTATTCGGGTTAATGTATGTATTGCCTGTATCATCAGTTTGTTTTTGTCCATTTGTAATCAGCAAACTGAAAATATTCATCATAAAAATACGTACACAATGAAATAAAACCGCAAAATCCTTAAAAGATTATTTTAACCT
Organism: Symsagittifera roscoffensis; assembly: GCF_963678635.1. Lineage (NCBI taxonomy): Eukaryota > Metazoa > Xenacoelomorpha > Acoela > Convolutidae > Symsagittifera > Symsagittifera roscoffensis. Next base: position 38,515,578 of record NC_087070.1, read on the forward strand.
AACAAATTTTCAACTTAACCAAATTGACAACATTCGACCAAATTTCGGCCGCTCTTTTTTTCTCGAGACTGGTAAAATTGGGTGGGGAAAATCAATAAGGGAGAATCATTTTGTGAGGTATAGTTTCACCTGATACCTCAATGGATCCCTAATGACGCCATTTTCTGCCTGGTCAGATTTTGCGTTTAAAAAATCAAATTGAGTGGTCCAACGAACAAAAACTCTCGACTCATGCCTGTGGTTGCGAATGTTCCGACTTGAGAGTGTTCGGAAGCGATGCTGCCGCTTGCGAGGATCCTTCCCGCAGTTCTCAGTCTGCCAATCTCACTGCGCATTAATCGTTCAGCACTCCACCTAATCGAAACATTGTTTCTAACAGAAGTTTTTTTAAATAAGGGTTTTGGAACTTAAGAGTTTTGGTGTGTTAAAAGCTCTTCCCCAATCAACAACCTTGTTAAAAATTCAAGATATTGTTGGCTGTCGATAAAAACAGGAGAAAAAGTCAAAATGCGAAAAAAAAACACGAAAAGCCAACTCCAACCAAGAAAATATAGCCGACAAACCGTTGGAAAAGAATCAATGAACGCAAGGAAACAAAAAATGTTCTCTTTATATTTCTTGAATAATTCATTCTCTACAAAAGCAAATGAACTAAACTTAAAATTAAATCAAAAATCAAACCGCAAAAAAAAACATAAATTTGTGAGTGAAACAATTTGTACACTTTTCCTGAAAAACAAAACAAAAATACCAGACCCCTTATAAGAACCCGAACTACGTTCATCGACTCTTAAACACCAATTTTATCTAAAACATGATGTCATGACTCTACGAGAAGGGTAAAAAAATAGGAAACTTAGTCATCAGAGAGTAAGAAGTGTAAGAAATGAGCTATAAGAAACCGAAAAAAAAATAATTGACTTACTTACCAACATTACCATTTTTCAGATATCGGAAAAAATATTACATTCCGATAACTTTTTTACTGGCTTTTTTTCCATTAAATTATCTCAATTTGAGAAAGTTGAGGTCTAAACCATAGGCTGTTGAGGTCAAACCATCTCAAGATCAGACAGATTAATTGAAGCGATTCAGTTAGCGGTCAAAAACTGAGTAAAGTAGTCAAAACTATTTAAACTCAGGCAAGGTCAAGTATTGATCACAAACTATTTAACTAGTCAGTAATGAAATAACTGGTGTTTTCGTGATGCTTAGTTTGTCATGTCATTTACATTCACTTTCTCAAATCTTTCTTCAACAATCACTACCTGTTCTCAATCCTCAGTTCGAACCTAAGTTTCTATCTCAGTCTCTAACCCCAGCTCTTAACCCTAGTTGCTCTAACTCTGAATCTTAACAGGTTATGGGTCGAGTTTTCTAATTTGTCTTGTATTTTTTTTCTGTCAGAGTTTAAAGCTTTTAGCTAACAGCCTTAAGCAACGATGGACTTGAAAGTGGCGGCTTTCACTGGAAAGTCAGAAGAATTTCCTGCTTGGTCGACGAAGTTTGTGGCGCTGGTCCACACCAAGGGCCTGTTCAGGGTAGTGATGGACAATGATGATCTGCTAGAGGCTGAGCCTACTCTCACCGAGAGTCCGAATGCTGATCAGCAGGCAGCCTACGATACCAAGATGCAGGAGCGAGCAGTGCTGATCCAGCAGAAGAAAGACAATCGAAACACTGTGTGGTCCCACCTGGCTCTGGTGCTCAACAACACACCATTTTGATGTACTGAAAAAACGACTACGTGGGAACAGATGGCTATGGCGATGGGACGGTGGTCAGTCTAGTAGGCCAGCTTGCGAAGCTGCGCCTAGGATCAGAGGAGGATCTGGACGACTAATTCGTTCGCAGTCAAGAGCTGATGATGCGGGCGGTTGAGCTAAGCTGGAGAAGCAATCAGGGACACACTGTTCAATGCTTTCGTGATCAATAGGCTGTCTGACAGCTATGCGCATTTTGCGGTGCAAGAGAGCTTCCAACCAGCCAAGACGTTTTCAGAGCTGAGAACGAAGTTGAGGAACTACGATGACTCAAGGAAGGCTCGATGTGGAAAGAGGACTTGACATGGTCACAAAGCCATTCTATCTGCGAGAAAGAAAAAAAAGACAAGTAGTGGCTGCTATGTGTGCGGTCAGAAGGGTCATATGGCGAGGGACTGCAAATCCAAAAGTGACGGTATAAAATCCAGTGCTCAAGGAATTGGTTCGAACAAAGCACGTGGATCAGGAGCAAAGTAGCAAGGGTGCTTCAAGAGTGGGCAACCTGGACATTATGCAAGCAAGTGCAAGCAGAGGAGGACAGGGTTCTTCAGTTGTGCTACAACTTCAAAGAAGGGAGACGACCTAATTGTGGATACGGGATGCACTGACCATGCGGTGCGCGACAAGGCTGTCTTTCTAGCTTTGAGAGCTGGAACGAAAGGACAACTGTGGATAACCCCAACGGCACGCTGTCTAGGATTGAGGGCAAAGGATCAGTGGAAGTGGAGATCAGGGACTGCCATGATGCTGCGAGGAGCTACACTTTTCACAATAAGCTGTTTGTGCTGAGCTACAATGTGAAATTGAAGATTGTGAGCTCAGCTAAGGCTAGAGGCTCAAGCTTCAATTTCGTCGAGATGCTTCATGTCTACTGGCGCCAGATGGGGGAGAGCTACCTGTGAAGCAGCGCGGCAAGCCTTTCTTCCTTGAGTGCAATTTCAGAAGAAACCCAATTATTCTAGTGACGAAAATAAGAAGAGATACGAGTGATGCAATGTTGTGGCACCTCAACCAGTATGATCTTTTATCGCTTGTCCATGTGGGCGAGCTAGAGTTCTGCGAAGTGTGTACAGCTTCCAAGATGCATGAAGTAATAGTGCCTAAGAAGACTGATATCAGAGCATCTGCAGTGGGGCAGCGGGTCTTCAGTGACATTCAGGGTCCATTTGAAACACCGAGTATGCATGGTGCACGCTATACCTTGATCTTCATCGACGACCTCAGTCGGCTGGCTGTGGTCAAGTACTTGGTGAAGAAGGGTAACGCTCTACTGAAGTTCCAGAAGTTTGTGGCTGAGCATGGAGCCCAGGAGTGCCTGCGAACTGACAATGGAGGTGAGTGTTCGTCAAATGCCTTTAGGAGATTTGATAGAGAATCCCAGGTTAGACATGAGTTCATTGTGCCCAATACTCACCAACAGAATAGTGAAGCAGAGCGGTACAACAGAGTGTCTGCTGGTTCAAAGCAAAACTACCAAAGGTTTTCTGGGTGCGAGCATTGTCGACAGCTGTGAGGGTTCGCAACTTGTGTCCCACATCCAGCAACGAGAGGCGCCTTTCACTGAAAGATATTCACTATGGGAAACCATCAAAATTGAGCTATTTGAGTATGTTCGGTTACCTTGCGTACTATCTGAATCGAGGCAACAGACGGAAACTGGATCCAAAGGACCAGAAAAGCAATTTAATCGGCTGCGACGAGGAGAGCAAAGCCTACTTGCTGATGGATCTAGATACAAGACGAGTGGTGCGAGCAAGAAGCGTGACATTCAATGAGAACATCATTCCAGATGACTTCATGGTGGTCAGTGAGCCATTACACACCCTGAAGCTATCAATCGAGGGATGCACTGATATTAAGGAAGCAAGCACGACAAAAACTAGCGAAGCACGAAGCGCGCCAACTGAGGGTGATACTGCAGATTCAGTGGGGGTTACTCAGGAGAATCTCGTCGAGGAGGAAGCATTAGATTCACATTCTACTGATCATCCAGTGCAGAAGTCCGTTAGGACAAAGAACCCACCCATTCGATACAGACTGGCCTATACCCATGTTTTAGTGACTGGAATCTAAGAGCCAAGGGCTATTCAGAAGTAGTGTCTGGACCTGAAAAGGAGCAGTGGCTGGCAACTATGGCTTAAGAGGTAAAGTCTATAGAAGCCAAGGGAACATGACACTTGTTGATAGACCACGATCTTGAAAAGTTATTCCTGGGCATGGCTTTTTGCTGTAAAGAGAGATTCTATGGGATAAGTGGAGCGGATCAAATCCCGATATGTGGTTAAAGCGTTCATGCAAGTGGAAGGACTTGACTTCAATGAGACGTTTGCTCCGACCTGTAAGCCCGAAACAAAGAGGATACTGCTGGCTCTGGGGGCACAAGATGATCTTGCATTTCATCAGATGAGTGTTAAGTCAGCCTTCCTGAACACTGCTCTAGCAGAGACAGTGTACATGGAGCAGCCAGAGGGGTTCAGCAGCGGTGAAAGCCAAAAGTGCTTGCATCAACGAAGTCTCTATGGGCTGCGGCAGGCAAGAAGAGACTGGTATCAGACGCTGAGCACACTCCTACTTGATGAAGGGTTCAATAGAAGCAGCAACAACTTCTGTATGTTCATGATGAGGGGAACAGAGGATACAATGATTTATGTGCTGGTTATGTGCTGGATGACACCATCATTGGGTGCAGATGTCAGGACGAAGTTGACAAGCTGAGGAGCCGTTTCTCCCAACGATTCAAGGTGGATGACAGACGCGCCTTGTCCTGGTTTCTGGCAATGCAGGTCAAGCAATCACCTCGGACGGTAACAGTGAATCAACCACGTTACATCGACGACTGCTTGGTGCGTTTTGGCCTAGCTGGATGCAAACCAGTGGGCACACCAGCGGACATTAGCGCACAACTGTCGAAGAAGGACTGTCATGCGGCTGGGTCAGCAGAGGCAGTGTCCATGAAGGCTAAAACTACAGGCATTGTGCGCTCATTATTGTACACAGCTAAGCAAACAAAGCCTGATATCTTAGCTACTGTGACGCAACTCCCTCATTTCCTGGAAAATCCGGGAAGGGTGTACTGGGTGGCTTCAAAGAGGCTTCTTCGTTACCTGAAGGGGAGCAAAGATCTGCAGCCGTGCTACATTAAGGACGCTAGTGATAACTCTATGGATCTGCAGATGCTAACTGGATTGGAGATTTGAATGATAGAAGGTCAACTACTGGCTGCAGCTTTCATTTGCAGATGGCAGGGGCAGCAACTAGTTAGAGCACCAAGAAGCAACCAACTGCAGCCAAACCTACCAGTAAGGCTGAGTACGAAGCAATGACAGCAGCAGTTCAAGATGCTCTATATCTGTGATCACTTCTCGATGAGATGGGCGTAGTTATCGACGGCCCAACCGTCATCAAGGAGCAGAATGAGAGCTGCATCAAGATGTTCAAGGATCCTGTGAGGCAGAAGCGAACGAAACACTTCGATGTGAAAAACCCCTTTGTTCGAGAACGAGTTGAAGATGAGACAGTTGAACTCCAATATTACCCTACTGATTTCATGGAAGCTGACTTGTTGAAAAAAAAGCCCTGAGCAAGGTTAAGGTGGAATTGCATCGTCGAGCCTCGAAGGGTTGCAGCCTGACATTGGACAAAGCCAATTCATCTCAAGTTCAAACGGATTCACTGAAAAGATTCAGCTGCGAGGTCAAAAATGATTCAAATAGTCAAAATTGATTTAACTCAGACAAGGTCAACAAGTGTTCACAAACTAACATATTAGTCAGTAATTAATTAACTGAAACTTTTGTAATGCTTAGTTTGTCATGTCATTTATTTTCATTTTCTCAATTCATTCTTTAACAATCAATACCTCTTCTCAATTCACAGTTCGAACCTCAGATTCTACCTCAGTCTCTAACCACAGCTCTTGATCCTAGTTGCTCTAACTAAGAATCTTAACATAGGCCAACCTTAACATTTAAATACATCTTCTAAGCTAGATGCCAGTTAATTATCTTTGCGCCAAAAGCAACTGAAGAGATAAATTTGCCTAACATTTTGTGGTGAAAAGCTCTTAAGACTATTGACTATTAAGACTGAAGTAGACAACAGACAGTTACATAAGTGTCAATGAACAAAAAAATGCGCCAACAAAAGCTTATTTTCGAACAATTTCCAAGTTTCGTATATCGGAAGACATATCACAAAAAAGCTCAAGAGTTGAAACCTTAAGGATTGACTTTTTTCCACAAAATTACCCTAATTTGAGAAAAGTGGATGTCCAAACCAAGTAGAAAATCGAAAAAATATGTATATAAATCCACTTTCGAAACAGGAAGCCATTCAAGTTATTCGCGTCGTTTGCTATTTCGTAATTGAAGTGCGTAATTTGCTTTCATTTCGGCAGTGAATAAGGTGAATTTATCAAACAAGCAATCAGATGAAATCACGTTTTCACAAAAAAACAAACGCCGTTCTTTGCGTTCCTGCAACTGGAACGAGCAAATTGTCCTTAAATCGTATTTCAAGAAATGACTATCAATGATTCAGTGACTATGTTGGACAAGCTGCTAGCCTAAAAATTACCATGTTCCGATCTGATAAAGCTTGCTAATAGCAAGCGTAACAAAAAAATGAATCAAAAGAACAAACTGAAGTGACGAAGGAGATAAATATGAATTAGTAAAAAAACTCAGAATCTGCGGATTATTAATAGAATTATTATTTACAGACAAAGAAAAGAAACTACTGTTATTTAAGCTGAAAACATTCAAGTTTAAGTATTTTTTTGTTTTGAATTTTGATATTTCTGCCTAGAAACGAGTATCTGTATCAGGCGCAGTCGAAATATTGCAAGGCGATGCAAACCTCTTTGTACAAGATCGAGGAGATTTGTTTAACCAAAAGACCAAATCGAAAAACCAAAAAAGGATTGGTGGTGCTCACATCCAAGGTTAGTCGATTCACGTAAGTTATCGATTTTACCGGATTATTGTGATGATTTTTTGACATTTATAATGATTATAGTTACTTAAATTAGGAGTTTAAATTTTAACCGATTATAATCTCTGATTTTGCCAAATTTTTGTCAAATCAAAACAACATTTGAATTATATCTTATGAGTTATCACTTTTCTGTCAAAAAAAATCTTTAAAAGCGAGATCTCTTGTCACACTGTTTCATCTGAACACAAAGTTTTACCACGAAACAAATTATTCCATAGAATAAAATTTCCCCAAGTAATCATGAAACTAAAACAGTTTGCTGATATGTTGGTGGTTAAAAAAGCTTAAGATGTGCATCATGATACTACTCTAATGACGAAGAAAAAAAGTTATAAATTTGAAAACTTTAAAAACAGTTTTCTCATTTTTCAAAGAAACCAATTTCTACAACAAGCATAACATATAGGCAACTCAGATGCAAGTTCGCAGACAAAATGGGCAAACACAAAGAATTATAATTGATTATAATGGATTTTTGTGCAAAACATATGAATTAGAAATTGGGATTAAAATATTGAATTATAATCTATTATAATTAGATCGAAAAATAGATGAATAAATAATCGATTATAATCGATTAAAATGTGTTATAATTGACTATAAATTGACTTCAAAAAGAGAGATTATAATCAATTATTAATAAATTAAAATCAATTTTTTCTCAATTTTAGTAACACTGGTACTAAAATCGTAATATAATCAATTATTAACGCTTAAAACTGGATGCGGATGGGGATATCTTTTTCACTTTCAGCACTGGGTGATCTAGAAGTGACTGTTAGATGATAGAAAAGTTGTTTTGGTTGAAAAAATGTTTCAGAGTTCTTGTTTCAGTTTGGAGTGGACCTACTCTCGTAAATTTTCTTAAAAATTCCAGAATAGTTCCTTTTTTATCTAAAAACAAATTAGTTGTTTTGAAATCAGTTTTTTGAGGGTGCCGAAAATTTATAAATGCGCATTTTTCTCCTTTTCAACAACTTTTCCGAAGAAAAATAGCACGTCGCGTGGTTTAGATCTTGAAAAATGGCCAAAATGTCTATTCGATTCGAGGGTAAAAAATACGTCATAGGTGTACAAAAAAACAAGACCTTAGAAAAATGTTATCACGCAAAGCTACGCTGAAATTTTGCTACAGTTTAAAACAATACTCGGATTACAAGATAAGAATTGTCTTTCGAAAATAAAGACAAATTTTGACTGAATGCCCGATTGGATTTCAAAATTTTTCCAGATTCCGGATAATTGTATTATTTAAAAAACTGGAACGCATATCAAAGACTTGCATACTATCCATATAGCGAACCTGATTTCATAAATTTGCGAGCTCCCACCGACCAACGAGTTGAACACCTTCAGAAATTCGCAAGGGCTCCGAGTAAGCCTCGCAAACCCCGACAAGCTAAACTTAGCCAAATCAGGAGACTGCGAATCGTCACTCGGTGGCAACGACGGTTCTGTTTCGTCAGGTTCGTCCATAATGCTAGAAAAACTCGCAATACTGTCGCGACACGAACTAGATCCGAGCGAGTTGTTGCGCTCGGGAAACGACAGGAAAGTCGTCAAAGTTGCTCGCGGGTCATTTTCTTCAAACTCGGCTTCATTTTTACCTATGCATAAAAATCAGATGAAACTTGATACAAAATGAAATTGACAAAATAAATTTCTTTATAAAACGATAAAAACCATTCTATGAAAATTATTTCAATTTGAGGAAAATATTTAGAAAATTGTTGGACTTATTTTGGAATGTTTTTAATCAAACAACATTCCAAAGTGTTTTCACCATTCGCTGCTAATAACAAAGATCAAATTGAAAAAATAACTTGAAAAAACTGAACGCTACTGGGGAAAACTGAATGAGTAAAACTTTTAGTTTACATAACTGCTAAGTGACGCATTAGCAGTCAATTTGAAAAAAAATTATCAACTAACATGCCTCAATTTGCAGAGCGGACACATTTTAATTTGTTTCGCTAAAAATGAGCCATTTGAGAAAACTGAATGAAAAAGAAAAACTTCCATCCCACTAAGAAAATCTATTATTTAAGTTCCAATTTTCAAACTAGAAGACGCTCATGTTTTGTTAAGTGTTGATCAACAAACATGTTTCAGACTCTGATTGAGTTCTTGCAGTTTTTTTTGGAAACTTTGTTCATAACTTCTTCGGATTATATATGTTATTTCATGTATTAAGTTGAATTTGATTTTCAAATCAAGTTCATGGGCTGAAAGAAAGGCAAATATCGCTCTCTACTTAAGACAAAGAAATGCCGCGAAAAAACATGAACGTCTTCTAGTTTGAAAAGTGGAATTTATTTATTAGAGATTTTTCAGTGGGATGAAAGTTTTTCTTTTTCATCCAGTTTTCTCAAAATGGGTCATTTTCAGCAAAAAAAATGTCATAACACATTCTTAAAAATGAAAGCGATTTAATGTGACGTATTGCTTCTTTGAAATTGGAAAATTGAAAAAAAAACAAAGACTTTGCCGACTGTCTGATGGCTATCAACTCAAAAAATCAAACTTAAAGTATAAGAAAAAAAATCAGACCATCGAATTTGGTTTCATTACTTACTACTTATACTAATTTGATCAGCTGAAGAGAATTCGGAGAAGGTGAAAAAAGTATCTGCATTCGATATTGATTCGAACTTGTCAGTTTCGGATAGAAGGTTGTTCTCTGGAGAAATTTCTGCATATTCATCTGTTGTGAAGTTTCCAATAATCTTTGGATACTCGGTACAATCGTTATCATCAAGGGAGCAATTGGTCTGGGGGTTTTCTATAAAAACAACAATTTTGAGCTCATGTTTTTTGAACTCATGTTTTTTTTTATAAAAAACGTTTTGAACAACAAGAAAAATGCGCAGAGTTCATCTCGATTAAATTTTAAAAAAATATGCAATTGAGTTCAATATCAAACCTTTTTCTGAACGATTGTTACAATAAAGAACGTATAGAAGCATGTACTGGCACCAAAATTAAACTCAATTAATCAAGTTGTTTTAATTCTAGTTTTGATTTTTTCAGAGCCAGGGAAATGCGCACAACTCTCAGACTGTCTACCCTGGTTCGAGTAAAGCTGATACTCTCAGCTTGTTAGTGACGTATATTGTATTTAATTGAAAACGGCACTAACTTTTGGAGCCATCGTCTGCCTTTTTGCGCCGATGAAACGTCAGCCAAAGTGGCAGCTGGAAATAATATAAATGTTAGAAACAAAGAGAAAACTTCACCAAATCATTGCTGAGGCAAATTATCCACACGGTCAAAAAAAAATAATTAAACAATTTTTTGACTAGAAATTAACTTTCTATCATTCAAAATGGAAAAAAAAAGAGAAATTTTCAATTTATTTTTTGATATTTTGTTTTGGGGAGGGGGAAGGAGTGATAGGCAGGGCGAGGGTTTTTGTTTCAGCGTCATGAGATAGAGTTTACGCAGACTATTCGGATTATTATACCGACAGGAGGTGCGTTCAAAGCATTGGTATGACAAGTTTATAAATTTAGGATAAGGCTCCAGTCAATGCTTTTTAGGACTGCTTTTTCTAAGACTGCATTTTAAAGATAAAATGAAAACTTTTCAAAAAATGTTCTAAAAAATTCAACAAAGGGGCAAAGCTGAGCTTCGCACCTTTTTTGATACAAAAAGCCAACGGCAATAAAAAATATATCGGAGAAAACTGCATGTACCAACCACGCTGGATCCACTAGTGCCTTACATGCAGTGTATTCGAGATTATATTTAAAATTCAGAAAATATACACACAGAGCTTAAGTCGACATCATAGCATTTACCAGTAGTTACTACCATTGGTGGCCAGTAGTTAAATCCGAATTTTCAGGAAATTGAACACAAAAACAGCCATTTGAACTACATTAGAAGCCAGTAGTTAAATTTGAATTTTCAGGAAGTTGAGCGTTTCAGCAACACAGAGGCAGTCATTCAAGTGATTTGTTTAAAAACATGTTGACCCGAAAAAGTCCAAGTCCGATTTGAAAACGCTCTACTTGACAAATGTGCAGAACAAGCCGCTTTAGTTGGTTTATAGTATATGAAGCTGTTAAATGATTTGTGGACAAGCTGTTAACATAATAAAATCTCGTTCCTTTTCAGTGACGCTTTTTAATCGCAAATGTAATAATGCAATAAGACTATGTACTTCGCGTACGTGCTTGCTGAATTGCGTAAAGTATCCCTCTAAAGTGGCCTATGAAAATCGAAAAAGTGAGAAATATATTTGAAATTATAAACAGAGGCGAAGCGGACCTTCGCATCACTTGCGGCACAACACAAACATAAAAAAATATATCAGTAAAAAGAATTTAGATTTTGAAAAAAAACCGCATGAACCAAAATGTTGGTATGTTTCGATAAACAAACATCTAGGTGCCCAGCTAAAGCAGAAAGTACGAGTTTGAAATTGAATGAACTTGTCATGCCGATGCGGAACAAAAACTGTGATTTCAAAAGCTGTACTTGCCAGAAACTTTAGTTGTTTCTCTACTGAGAGCAGTGGAAAAGTTGAAAACTTAGATATAATCAATTTTCCCAAGAAGATAACATAAGATTACTAAAAATAAAGGAATCGCCGCTTCTGAAGGAACATTTATCGCAAGCGGTTCATTGAATTGAATTTTTTCTCTCAATTTTGTTTGTATAAATTTTCAGAGAACTCATAAGAATTCTATACAACAGTCAGAAGTTCTAAAGACGGTCAAAAGAAGCTAAAAAAAATCACAACAATTATGCAAAAAGCAGGTTGTGGCCGCTTAAACATATAAATATCCCAAAACTGGGTTTTTCAATTGAACAAGAATTGTCACGGTTGTTTTGGCGTCCCGGTAGAATTGTCCTGGCAAAATTTGCTAACTAAGTTGGATTTTAAATAGAACTTGAATTACAACACAAGCGCTGAAAAGTCAGAATCACCGAATCTGCAAGATCACAAATGACACACATAGCCCTCGTAATGAAATAGTCGTCATAAAAACATTTGAGATATAAAGCGGCCATGAAGCAGCAAATAAGGTTTGGTGCTGTTGGGAAAAAAAAAGAAAAATCAAAAAAAGTTAGAAAGAACATTTTGAATTTTTTGAGGCTTGTTCTGAGCTTTCAAACAATTTTTGGCAGAAGAAAATCGAATTAAAGAAAAAAATACCGGTAATCAATAGAAAAAACCAGGGGTAACTAAAAGTAAAATAATTCTGTCGGTGAGAAAACCGACAGAAATAGGCCAGACACCCAGTAGGCTAAAAACAACCAAAAATATTTAATAATAAAAATTCTTCAGCGCATAAACGTACATATAGACAGTTTTCGCACCAAAGAGGACAACCGACAGGCAAAGTATACCTTTCTTTGGTTACCCTTTCTCAGGCAGGTAGCAAATGATCACATACTTCAAAAGCACGTGTATGGCGATAGACAAAGTACTAAATTTTTGTGTTCGTCATCACAAACAATAGCTCAATCAGAAAATTAAGTTTTATATTTGATTATCAAACGCTATGATATTGTTCAAAGGGATTAAGTGCGACTTTTTCACGTGGTTATATAACATTGCTCCTCTAACTTTCAATGATTTCTGGGCGAACTTCTGACTGACTTTAAATATAACAGGTTCTGATCACTTGATCTGCTTTTACAGTTATTCGCATTTTCAACAAAATTTTTTGAAAAGTACTCTGAATTCAAACAAGCTTTTGATTTCATTGTAAACTTAAGTAGATCATATACAGACAACTTTAGACAATTAAAAGATGATCGCTAGATTCTAAATTGCTTTTAAAATTAATGAATCTTAAAAAAAATTTGCAGTAGCTTGATTTTGTTCAAATCAGTTTTATTTGCGCAACCATAAACCAAAACTCCAAACTGAATTTTAGGTTTAAAATAGGAGTCATAATGAGTTTTTGAAAGTTCTTAATTTGTGAGGCTTGTTCTGAGCTTTGAAACAACTTTTGGCAGACTCATATCGAATTAAAGAGAAAAACACCGGTAATCAATAGAAAAAATCAGGGGTAACTAAAAGGTAAGTAATTCTGTCGGTGAGAAAACCGACAAAAACAGGCCAGACACCCAGCAGGCTAAGAATCAACCAAAAATAGTTAATTTTAATAATAATAAAAATAAACCTCTTCAGTTCATAAACGTAAGTATAGACAGTTTAGAACAAGAAAATTATCCAACTCCGGACAAAATAAGTTTATTAGCGCTTAACCAGTATTAGTTTTGGGTCAAGATCGATCTGCAGAGAATTTTCATTTGAGTTAGATATCAGAGCGGTATCATCTCCGTTGTGAACAGTTTTGAAATACTTGCACATTTGATGCCTGTCGTTAACATAAATAAAAAAAAGTATTGGACCAAGAATTGAGTCTTGAAGTACCCCACATTTCACCGGTAAATATCTGAGCTGAACTGGTCCGGTGTTACCAACTGGAATCGGTCTGTTAAGTATTTTTTTACGAGACTTAATGCCGGACCGCATACTCCATACGCGTCGAGTTTCTCAAGGAATATCGTCTAATTAACAGTATCAAAAGCTTTTTCAAGTCAAGTGAAACTACGATTTGAAATCATTTTTTTGTGCAATTCATTTCTTTTGTTGATGGTAATTTTTAATTTATTCGATACCCATGAATTTTCATGACAGAATAATTTTTGTTTTTTTTTGAGCGGAGCCGTTTTTTTTAATGTTAGGATCACATGATGAGTCGAAGATTCGACAGAGTCCACTTTGCATATAGTGAGTTCGGGTTGTAGAACATCATTAAAATTATCTATTAAAGTTTCGGATTTTAAAAAACTTAGAATTCGCGTCATTTTTTCAGATCGTTTTGTACTGAATAGCTTATTCAGTTCAATAAAAAAAGTTGAAAATTTAGATATAATCAATTTTCCCAAGAAGATAACATAAGATTACTAAAAATAAAGGAATCGCCGCTTCTGAAGGAACATTTATGGCAAGCGGTTCATTGAATTGAATTTTTCCTCTCAATTTTGTTTGTGTAAATTTTCAGAGAACTCATAAGAATTCTATACAACAGTCAGAAGTTCTAAAGACGGTCAAAAGAAGCTTAAAAAACTCACAACAATTCTGCAAAAAGCAGGTTGTGGCCGCTTAAACATATAAAAATCCTAAAACTGGGTTTTTCAATTGAACAACAATTGTCACGGTTGTTTTGGCGTCCCGGTAGAATTGTCCTGCCAAAATTTGCGACCTAAGTTGGATTTTAAATAGAACTCGAATTACAACACAAGCGCTGAAAAGTCAGAATCAACGAATCTGCAAAATCACAAATGACACACATAGCCCTCGTAATGAAATAGTCGTCATAAAAACATTTGAGATATAAAGCGGCCCTGAAGCAGCAAATAAGGTTTGGTGCTGTTGGGAAAAAAAGAAATCAAAAAAAGTTAGAAAGAACATTTTGAATTTTGTGAGTCTTGTTCTGAGCTTTCAAACAATTTTTGGCAGAAGCAAATCGACTTATAGAAAAAAATACCGGTAATCAATAGAAAAAACCAGGGGTAACTAAAAGTAAAATAATTCTGTCGGTGAGAAAACCGACAGAAATAGGCCAGACACCCAGTAGGCTAAAAACAACCAAAAATATTTAATAAAAAAAAATCATAATAAAAATTCTTCAGTGCATAAACGTACATATAGGCAGTTTTCGCACCAAAGAGGACAACCGACAGGCAAAGTATACCTTTCTTTGGTTACCCTTTCTCAGGCAGGTAGCAAATGATCACATACTTCAAAAGTACGTGTATGGCGATAGACAAAGTACTAAATTTTTGTGTTCGTCATCACAAACAATAGCTCAATCAGAAAAATAAGTTTTCTATTTGATTATCAAACGTTATGATATTGTTCAAAGGGATTAAGTGCGACTTTTTCACGTGCTTATATAACATTGCTCCTCTAACTTTCAATGATTTCTGGGCGAACTTCTGACTGACTTTAAATATAACAGGTTCTGATCACTTGATCTGCTTTTACAGTTATTCGCATTTTCAACAAAATGTTTTGAAAAGTACTCTGAATTCAAACAAGCTTTTGATTTCATTGTCAACTTAAGTAGATCATATACATACAACTTAAGACAATTAAAAGATGATCGCTAGATTCTAAATTGCTTTTAAAATTAATGAATCTTAAAAAAAATTTGCAGTAGCTTGATTTTGCTCAAATCAGTTTTATTTGCGCAACCATAAACCAAAACTCCAAACTGAATTTTAGGTTTAAAATAGGAGTAATAATGAGTTTTTGAAAGTTCTTAATTTGTGAGGCTTGTTCTGAGCTTTGAAACAACTTTTGGCAGACGCATATCGAATTAAAGAGAAAAACACCAGTAATCAATAGAAAAAACCAGGGGTAACTAAAAGGTAATTAATTCTGTCGGTGAGAAAACCGACAAAAACAGGCCAGACACCCAGCAGGCTAAGAATCAACCAAAAATAGTTTATCTTAATAATAATAAAAATAAACCTCTTCAGTGCATAAACGTAAGTATAGACAGTTTAGAACAAGAAAATTATCCAACTCCGGACAAAGTAAGTTTACTAGCGCTTAACCAGTATTAGTTTTGGGTCAAGATCGATCTGCAGAGAATTTTCATTTGAGTTAGATATCAGAGCGGTATCATCTCCGTTGTGAACAGTTTTGAAATACTTGCACATTTGATGCCTGTCGTTAACATAAATAAGAAAAAGTATTGGACCAAGAATTGA
Organism: Symsagittifera roscoffensis; assembly: GCF_963678635.1. NCBI lineage: Eukaryota > Metazoa > Xenacoelomorpha > Acoela > Convolutidae > Symsagittifera > Symsagittifera roscoffensis. The sequence goes on from NC_087070.1 coordinate 38,531,081, forward strand.
GTCTTGAGGTACCCCACATTTCACCGGTAAATATCTGAGCTGAACTGGTCCGGTGTTACCAACTGGAATCGGTCTGTTAAGTAGTTTTTTACGAGACTTAATGCCGGACCGCATACTCCATACGCGTCGAGTTTCTCAAGTAATATCGTCTAATTAACAGTATCAAAAGCTTTTTCAAGTCAAGTGAAACTACGATTTGAAACCATTTTTTTGTGCAATTCATTTCTTTTGTTGATGGTATTTTTTAATTTATTCGATACCCATGAATTTTCATGACAGAATAATTTTAGTTTTTTGAGCGGAGCCGTTTTTTTTTAATGTTAGGATCAAATGATGAGTCGAAGATTCGACAGAGTCCACTTTGCATATAGTGAGTTCGGGTTGTAGAACATCATTAAAATTATCTATTAAAGTTTCGGATTTTAAAAAACTTAGACTTCGCGTCATTTTTTCAGATCATTTTCTACTGAATAGATTATTCAGTTCAATAAAAAAAACAGAGTGGTCGCATATTGTATTTTCAATAACCCCGGCATAACGAACTTTATTTTTGTCGAGGATTGTAAGTATAGGGTCAATACACGAGGAAGTTGAAGCAGTCACGCGCGTAGCTTTGTTTATAACTTGACGGAGGCTAATTGAGTTTATAGTAAATCGATACATGTACTGCATGTTGCCCTCTTTAAAGACGTCAATATTAAAATCTCCTAGAATGATTAAATTTTTACTTGTTGAGTTTTCGGGAAAATTATCCAACTCCGGACAACAATCTGTAAGCTTCGACTCTGGAGGTCTATATACGCACCCAAGAGTTTAAGAATTTTTTAATGCAGCAATGCTAAAACAAATTAGCTCAAAATTTAGAGCTCCAACTGAATTTTTGATACAAGTTTTATGTCATTTCTTAAGTATATAGCAACACCTCCACCTCTTTGTGTACGATTTGTTGTTACAAGAGTTGTATAATTATTATTCAAATTGCATTGGATCATGCTGTTCATCGTTGAGCTAAGTTTCAGAGAGACAAATAGCTATAGGATTAAAAGATAGAGAACTTAAACAAGGAACCAATTCACCATAATTGCGATTAAGAGAACGTATGTTTAAATGTATCACTGCACATTTGTCATCCCTTGCCTTCATCATTGGCTCAAGTGTCATCATCTGGCTCCTTGGGTTGAAACCCCTAGTCGATTTCAGTCCCATCACTCGAAGCAGAATTTGGCGATTGATTATTACACTTCAGCCCGAGTTGCTAATGCCCCCCACTGCTTTAGATAAAGCTGGCAAGAGAGCCGTAACAATACCACCAACAATATCTACATGGTTCGTTTCAAACACAGGAGATAAAGTTAGTTTTCGTTTCTTGTTGCAATGATCTTTACACGAATCTGGCTTCCGAATAACCGGCGGCGGACGCGATAATAACGAAGTTTGCTGCACTGTGTCGTTGGATATGCAAACAACATCTGCATCTGAGTTGCATTCCCCATTCTTTCGGATGAAACTTGATAGTTCGTTTTCAGAAGTAACTCGTACAGCATTGAAGTTCGGTAAATTTTGATTAAAAGTGTACACGTCTTGCTTATGAGTGTGGGACATAACTCCCATTCTCTTGGCTTTTTCTTTGATACCTCGATCCCTAGGTGTCAGGCATTCTTCGATGCTGAGTGGCTATCCATTTTGGTTAACAATACCCATCAGCCACGTTCGTCGATACCAGATTACGTCCCTGTCGGCATGATAGATAAATTTCACTATTAAAGTCACGTTGTGATGTGGTCCAAGTGGGTGACAGGCCGCGAAATTCGATGGTTTGAGGTTGATGTTCAAGAACGTGCTGAGAACGGATAGCGCAGTTTGTATGGGGTCACCTTGCCAACTGAGGTTGTTGAATATGAGGCACAATTTGCGCGAGTACATTTCGACTTCGACAACCCGGCAGCTAACATAGTATAAGTCATTACTATTTTGGATGATACGTTCTTCCATTAAAACTTGGCGTTCGTGCAGCTCCTTTATTTGTTTTCGTTGATTTGTTCAATTACTCGCCATTCCTTGTATTGCCCTTCTCATTGATTGGGAAATGCTCATCTCATCATTAGATTCAGTATCCATCATATGCATTCAATCAATGAAGCTATCTAATAAGTTTATCACAACAATTAGGCTTGCAACAATTTAGAACGAACATGCTGAAGTGACACAAAAATTTACAAAAATCTGTGAACAAATTTATTTACAACAAAACGTCTAGTACCCGGTTGCAATACCTTTCTTATCGCAAGGGCAATCATATCTTAGCGCGCAAAAAAAGTTTCGACTATGTACATATTAAGCTCAAATGTCAAAAATGTCTTTTCCTCACCACCTATTCCTCCACTTGAAATTAAATTTCGAAAAATTATTTTACATTGTCATGATGCAATAAAATTTTGCATGGCGAACAAACTAACAATTGTGAACAAAATTGATATCCGAGCTTTACACCGTAACATCACACACTTAGCCGTTACAACACGTAAAACGACTAAGAAAATGAAAAACTTGAATTGTGAGTGGAAGTGGAAAAGAGCCCAAAAAATACACGTTTTTTTTCAAAACCGTGCGATCCATTTTTGCATGCTTCTTAGCTTCGCAACTTTTATTACTCTTTTTTAAAATTCTCTTAACTTGTGTCAGAACAAAATGCCATGAAATAACAACGGGTCGTTAACTACGACATTTTCATGTCTTGAATTTTAGAGAGATGACTGAAGATGAAGCTCTGAACACAGCACAAACTTACCTTTTTAGAGTTCATAATTTTGCATTTTGCTTTGTCAATTGAAACTACATTGTCACGCGGATTGTACAAATTGCATACGGGCACTACAAATTTTTCCTTTTTGCTGACTTCATTCGAAGTTGAGCTGTCATTGAAGCAGTTCCAGGAATCGACCGATACGTAGAAGCAACTTCTAGCCGACTCATACGGCACTGGGGATCCCTCGAAAGCGGATATGTTTCGCATGAGCGAGTAGTGGGCCGCTTGAGGCGAATATTTGTGGTAGGCTAATTGAACACTTTTGGCCCATTTTGACATCTCTCGGTCGGTCAAAAGAGCTTTCAAAAATTGATGCTGAAACAAATTCAAACAATCTTTTAAATAGTGTTTCAAACACCTTTGTTTTGTTCTTACCAACCCTGCCGGTTGAAATTAAGCATGAACAAATTTTAAGAGTTTTCGAGAAAAAAAAAGACAAAGAAGACCTATGTAGAAGTCTTCGCTAAGTTCATCGACAATTAAAAACAATTCCTGACATGGAAAAGCACGAGAGATTTAAAATTATCTAGACTTATTGAATAACAAAAGATATGTCGATAAAAACTTACACATATTCGTGGTTTGCAGTTTTGTAAGAACGTCTGCAACAGCAGAACGTACAAGCCCCGATAGTGAGTATGTTCACACTCGACCAGAAGAATCCAGCAGAGCTGGTAGCCCAACTGGGAGTGGGAGAGGGCGCGTGTGAACAGAAAATGAACTACTTCATTGTCCACTGAAGTCTCAAATTTGAGCGCCTAAAATATCACATTTGTTGGAGGAAACCCTGGTGCCTGAAAAATAAAGTAGTCTATCAGAGTTCGCTCAGAAGCGAAGCGGAATTCTCGCCCCTTGCGACACAATAGAAAGATAGCAGGCAAAAATGCCAACTGAAAGACAAAAAATAAGACAAAAATCACGAAGTCAAAAACAAATGCTTTAAAAAACTATAACAAAAATTTTCTACGCTGTCTTCATTTGTTTTGAATCAATTTTTTTTGAGCAAAAATTAGCAAAGCATGCAAAAATGCAATTTCCGGTATAATATTAGCAAAAAAATCTTAAAAACAGAAAAAGGTAGATATTACACAGAATTGAGTTAATAATATTACAAACAGCATTAAAAACACCATTAAGACCGAACAGAACGAATATTTGAAATGCAAGCAGACTCTAAATATGTCATTTCAATGTTAAAAAAAAAGAAGACAAAAGATTCAGTGATTCTGCTAGATTCTATGTTGCGATTTCATTACAATTCCTACCCGCATGTGTACAAATTGAAAATTTTGAAAAAACAAGCATGACAACTCGCAAGTTTAGAATGGTCCGTATGCAACTGACAGATTGTGATTATGTACCAGGAGAGAGCTTGCATTCAATTGAAAATTTAAATAAAGATTGCAAGAAAAAGAAACAATCAATCAACATGCTTTCAAAAATTCCGGATACAAAATTTGAAACTCCGACACACAGATTCGGATCTACTGTTCTGACAATTGCGCCATATGCTGTTACTATCCGCCAAACACCAGCCAAAAAAGCAGACAAAACACTTGCAGATTAAACACATGAGCAGTACAGAGCTGATTTAAATTATACAGGCAAAATAAATAACACTTGAAATTTAAAACGCTTTTTTCTCAAATTGGGTTGAGATTAGGCAAAACATGAAGAGAAACAAAGTTACTTAAAACTTTACCAGAATTATTATGGTGCTTTTTTCTTTGCAATTTCCGGGTCCACAATTTTATCCCAAAACCGGGTCATTTTTGGTTTCTTTTAGTCAATCAAAAATACGCTAAATCTAATGGGCTAATTGCTAGGCAAATTATATCAAAGATAGCTTCTTATTCAGTCCAACACTGAATAAGACCTCCAGTGTGACCTCCAAAAATCTTCATAAATGAATAAATTTTGGTTTTATAGTCAAAAAATGTCAATTTTACTACATTAAACTTAAAATCTTTGTTTAAAAACAATTTCTGGACCATAAAATAAATTGCACCATAAAAGTTTTGGTAAAATTTTACGCCTTGTTTTGTATTCTCGACTTATTGTGTAATCTCAAAACCCAATTTGAAAAACAACGCAGTTTAATTTTTGTTCATTTTGGCCGGATAATTTAATGCTGCACATGATTAGTAAACTTGAGCACTTATGTTGAGCACTAATTTATGCGAGTTAAGTTGGAGGAAACAGTTCTTCCAGGAAAAAATTTGACACCAGGGAAGCGCCAATTGAAGCTTCAAATGCATTTTTTTCTTCTAAAACTTTTTCTGCGGTTTTTATTCAAGGTTTCGCGCCCCTCGCAGGTTTTGCTCGCTCTAACTTAGAGCAATCCAGGCCTGTGAGTTGTGCAAAAAGCTAATAGTTCAAATATATAAAAAAAAAACTTTTCCAACAGTGAATAACGAAAAATTATAGCTGCAGTCGAGTACCCCGATTGCAAAACCCTTGCTTATCGCAAGGGTTATAACAATACATTCTCCAAGGTTAGTAATAATACAGGAATCAAACATTTGCTAACCTGAACTAAAGCAGTCATAAGCGGACGCAACATTTTGTTGTCGATTCTTTTCAGATTTCGAATAGCAAACTTCCTCACAGCTTCGCTGGTGTACTTGTAGGTCAACAGTTTCAAGCACAGCCAAATTGGGACACTCTTGATTTCTTTAGCCGACACGTCATCATTATTCAGAATATCCAACTCCGTTTCTAATTGGTCCACTTCCCTTTTATTGGACCAATCAAATTCCTTGAAAAAGTCGTGTAGGTCGCTACTGGCAGTTTTTTGTAAATCTGGCAGTATTTTATCTTCGGCACTCTCATCACTACGAGGAAATCTTCAAAAGAGACCATTTATTGACAAAAAGAAGAGCAAACATACAAACTATTCGGCTTATTGCGTCTTACCGTTGCTTTTAAGACTTAATGATTTGTAAATTCAGTATTTTTTGAAAAATATGAGCTATTTGTTACCCTGGATGGCCAAGCCTTTAGAAAAAAGTTGAAAACCAAACAAAACCATCAAAAAATTTTTGGGGAAGGGACAAGCTTTCTAGGTTCAAATATTTCACTGACCTTGAATATTTAATAGCAAGGCTAGTCCCTAACTCCAATTTTCCAAAGGAGTCACAGCGCAAACTGGACACGACTAACAATGCAGTGTCATCATTTGATAGACCACATCCCATTGGCTGATAGATTGAGCCAATTGGAGAGCAAAGTATGTTGATATCCATCTCACTGCTTGGAAAAGACCAGAAGTTGAGATCGCTCCTACTAAGAATGAAGGATCCACTAAAAACACATACATTGAGAAAGGGTAAGAGATTCATTTCTATCGCGTTACTTACAGATAGTTACTTTTTTCCAAATTAAGCTATTGTTTTGAAAAATCTTTATGACCATTTCTTATTTAACTGCCTTACTCACGGTAAAATTTAGACAAATCTCAAAAAGTTGTTGAGATTGTCCGAGTTATAAGATACAGACGCGAAGCTGGGCACGGGGCAACAGAGACAAAATGAAAGCTGTGAAAAAATACATTTTTTTTTTTCAAATTGTTTTCGTTTTCAAATTGTGTTGTTATTCGCGCTGTGATGATTTGATCTAAATTGAAGATGTAAATGAGTTTAGACATATTCGAAAGTAGTAATAAAACAGAATTGAAGCGGAGCTTCGCACCATTTGCGATACAAAAATGAATGACTATGATTTTAAGCAAATGAAAAAACAAATCAAAAATTGAAAATAAACCTTCAAAACATCGCTTTTTTTATCAAAAAAAAAATACTAAAATTGCTAAAAGGACAAACGATTTCTGTAAAAAAAATTACCTGCACCATAAGAAACTTTACAAAGAGCTTTCAAAATGCTTAAAAAACAAACCGAACCTTTCTGCGAAATTTAAGCCGACAAAATTAGCAGACAAAGACTAAATTATTCGAAAATTTTCAGTTTCCAGAAAGAAACAGGTCCCGACTGGAATGGAACTTCTAGCATTTTTCGTCTCAAGCCTGGGTGGTACCACTGCACAGAACACTCATTGAATTTACAAAAAAAAACAACTTCCAAAAACTTTAATGAACAGAATAAAAAAAATAGCAAAAAACTATGCAAAACTTCTTGAAACTCAGTTTTTTTGTCTAAAACCGGAATACACTGAGATGTTTTTTAAGCTGAGTAAAATGCTCAAATTTTAGGCAAACTTAGTGCTGCGGCAACTAAGCCGCCGACAAAAAAGCAGACAAACTGAAGTCCGACGAAGATTTTTTGACGCATGGACAATTTCCCGCTACAAAAAACCAGGTACTGGCAAGATTCAAACCACTGACCTTTGTAATTATAGTCAAGTGCATTAACTCTCGACAAATGCATGAATTAACGTCTGACTTTTGATTTGATATAAACCGAAAGTAAAACGATTCAAGTGATTCTGTTAAACACCAGTTCGATAACGTTTGCTAATGGCAAGCGTAAAAAGCATAAAAAATCGAAGAAATGAAAAAGGTTGAAAAAGAAACTTGAACCAAACTTTTCGTAAGTCTCGATAAAATACAACTAGGGACCCAGCTAAAGTTGGAGTTACGGATTTGATTTTTTGAATTTGTTATACTGATGCGGACCAAAAGCGTAATTTCAAAAATTGGACTCTGCTCAAAATCTTAGTTGTTTCGACTAAAACACAAAAGATGAGTGAAAATTTTTGAGATAATAGAATTTTACCAAGGATATTACATTTCGTTTTTAAAAAATGAATGAGTCACCGCTTCTGCACGAAAAATCTTGGAACCCATTCTTTCGATTGAACGTTTCATCTCAGATTTGATATGTTAGTTTTGAGAAAAATCAAAAAAGTTTTGAAAAACGGTCAAAAGTTCAAAACTTGACTTTCCGAAATCCATAACTTTTTCTGCATAAAGCATAGTCCTGGTATCTAAGGTAGAAAACATTCCCAATGCTGGGTTTCTCGATTGAACACTTAACCTTACAATTTTGCACGGTAGTCATCGAGAAGTCAAAAAGTTTCCAAAAAAACGGAAGCTTCAAAACTTTGACTTGTTGAAGACCATTTTTTTGTTGCAAAAGAAATTTTAGCGTAGTCAATGATAAAGGAAGGGTTTCAACAACCTGTGATTTCGATTAAGCATGATATCAGATTGGGCAGGCTAGTTATCGAGAAAAGTCTAAAAATTGGTCAACAAATCAAAAACTTGACATTTCCGAGACCCATAGCTTTTTGTGGAAGAAAATTGGGCGTAAACGCTCATTCAGAAGAATTTCAATCATTCAGAAGATTGAACCCAAAAAATCAGATTTGGGAGGGGAGTTCTCGAGAAAAGTCAAAAAGTTTCTTACAAAGGTCAAAAAATCAAAGTTTTCATAGTTTTCTGACAACCCATTTTTCGGATTGAACCAAAACCCAGATATTGGAGAGTAGTTTTCGAGAAAATTCAAAAAAATTTGAAATCGGTCAAAAATCAAAAAATTGACTTTCTGAGGGGTCAACTTATGTGTAAAAAAAACTTATGAGCGGCATATAATGCAGGTGAGCTTCCCACTGCCCCTTTTTTCTATTGAAGCCACAACCTAAAATTTGGAGGCCAGTTTTCGAGAAAAACTGTCAAAATCAAAAACATGACTAATCCGAGAGTCAAAACTTTGTGTAAAAAACATTTCGAACAGCCGCTTATGCGGAGGGGCCTTTCAAAAACTGTTTTATTCATTGAAAGCAAATTCTCAGATTTGACAGGTTAGTTTTTGAAAAAACGAAAAAAAAAAACAAATTTGGGTCAAATATTTCCCCACAGATTTTTTCGAAGGCTGTACACAGAGAGGTAAAGTAAAAATAGACTAGATGAGCATGCAGGCCCACGGAGGCGTAGGCGGTCTTTCCACTGATAGCAATTGTTTGAAAATTAAAGAATAATTGAACAGAAAAACTTTTTAAAATTTTGCAAAAGATCAAAAAAATCCAAAGCGTCTCAAACAAAAATCAATTTAAGAAAACCATACATTTTCAGGAAATATGCTTTTCTCAAACTAAAATTCTAGGCAAACATGCCAAGCAAGACATTTCAATCTTAAATTATCAACTGAAAAAGTAACGAAGCGGAAACAAAGCTGACAGTCTTTGAGCAGACACCAGTTGAACCTAAAAACAATGATTTTATATATTTTTTTAATGTTTCATACCCTTGCTGAATCTACAATGAATAACACTTGAAACTATTATGATAGTTGCTTTCAACAAAAACACAAAAAATCCGTGATGTGGCAACTAAGACAAAACTTTGAAAAAGGTCAAAAAATAAAAATTTGACTTTTCTGAGGGAACTTTTGTGTAAAAAACTTATGAGTGGCAGATATTGCAGGTGAGCTTCACACTGCCCCTTTTTCCTATTGAACCCACAACCTTAAATTTGGGGGTCAGTTTTCGAGAAAAACTGTCAAAAAATCAAAAACATGACTAACCCGAGGGCTATAACTTTGTGTAATTAACATTGGGCTTAGCCGCTTCATGCAGAGGGGCCTTTAACAATCTTACTATTCATTTAAATCAAAATCTCAGATTTGACAGGCTAGTTTTTGAGAAAACGAAAAAACAAATTTGGGTCGAATATCCGCCAACAGATTTTTTCGAAGGCTGTACACAGAGAGGTACAGTAAAAAGAGACTAGATGAGCATGCAGGCACACGGAAGCGTAGGCGTTTTTTCCATTGATAGCAATTAATTAAAAATTAAAGAATAATTTAACAGAAAAACTTTTTAAAATTTTGCAAAAGTTAAAAAAAAACTCCAAAGCGTCTCAAAGAAATAAATTTAAAAAAACCATACATTTTCAAGAAACCAGCTTTTCTCAAACTAAAATTCTAGGCAATTTCTTTTGAAATGAACACTTTCATGAACACTTTGAAATGAACACTTTTGAAATGTTCATTTCTTTTGAAATGAACACTTTCAAAATGAACACATTTTGTCGCAGCAGTTACATCGCAACAATATTTGCGACTTAGGTTGGAAAAAAAAGAAAGCTCATACTATAATACAAGCTATGCTTGTGTGATAATAAATCAAACTGAAAAACTAAGAAAAAGTTGTTTACGGTAAAAAAAAGTCTAGTTACCCATTACAAGACAACTAGTTACAAATGTATTTAGGTATATTCGACAACAGAAGAAAACTTTTTTCATTTAAGAAAATCCTGAAGAAAGCGCTGAAAAACTGCGAAAATTAAACTACTTGAGTAAAATTAAAAATTCACTCTAAAATTGAATTATAAAAATCAAACTATATACAAGGTGTTTTCAAAACGCATTTTTTATTAATCTTTTTTTGTGAACAAAACATAGTGCTGACTCATGATAACAACATGATAAAACGAGCAAAAATTAAACTTCAAACTCGTTTCTTTAAAATCGGATTAATTCTAGACAAAAAAGGATGAGGACAAAAATAGCTTGAAAATTCACCAGAATTGTGTGGGGCATCATTGCCAACTTAATATTTAACTTGTTGCCAGTTGTGATGATGATGGAAAAAATTCATACTTGGAGTCGAACAATGGAATGATGAGATATGATTCGACCAGCGAGTCCATTTTCATCTGCTCTTCCCCACCGTAGAACGCATTCCAGTCTACCACTGAGGAGAACAGTGTCGAGTTCTCGTTGTAGTCGAAGAAGAACTTCCTCGCTAGTGCCTTGTACATGCACGCCCGCAACACTCGCGGAATGTAATTGAAAGATATGCAGAGTCGTGTTTGCTACCAAAAAAAAAACATTTTGAATGCTTTTTTGTTATAACGTCCAAATTTGAGGTATGATTTCCTGAAGTTTAAGGAATTTGATGAATCAATTCAAAAGAGTCGGAAGTGATAATTAAAACCAAATATAAATTGAAACATTTGGCTGTGTAGTAAAACACAGCCAATTTATTTCGCGCTTCTGTGACATCAACCCAAAAATCAGTATAACTCCACTTCACTTCATTTTGGCACCTTTTTCATATTTTTTTTTGATGAAAATACGAAATATAATTTGCTTAAAAACAATTTATGAGGAGCAGGTTTAGCAAAATTATTTCAAATGTACAAGAATTTCGGAAACGTGAGTGAATCACAAATTACTTTGGGAAGCGCACTGAGAGAAACATTGAATGTGCATTCCCAGTGGACTCCAGACCCCCCCGTCAACTTGTTCACATCCCATTGGGGACTCCTCACGATTGCCGACAGGTTCCAGGGGTATCCATTCTCAGCCAGAGGAACCGAAGATGAGCGGGAGTCGTGTCCGAAGAAGAGAGCTGCTTCCAGATAGCAACTTCTGACGTCATAATTCGTAGTGGCGTCACCACGAACAACTCGTCTGATTCCGCTCAATGAGAATCTTGAGAGAACATGGAGAGGAAGAAAGAAATAGCAACGGATGAAAGAGCGACAAAAAGAAAAAGAGAAACAAAGATAGCCGGTTGCTGTGCAAGTTGATAGCCGACCATATTCTTTAAAAAAAGTTTTTCATTCAAATAAGTGTGGTTTTTTTGTGCGTGGTGTGATAAAAGGATCTGAAAAAATGCACAGAACAAAAAAAATTGGGCAACAGTTTTTGTCGACAAGCGACTGGAAAAAAAACATAAAACAAATTAAATTAAAAAAAAACTTTTCAAGATGGTGCTAAAGTTAATTTCACTGGAGAAAAAACTGAATGCGAGGGCTCAAATAAAATTTCCCGGTTTAGATTTTCAAAATAAGCCAGCTCGCTCGCTTTCCTCGCTCATAATTGAAAATTGAACTAAATTTCAAATAACGACTGAAAGGGCTTTAATATGATATATCACTCGACCCATTCCAATTATTATTTGTGGTATACAGAAAGAGAAAACGAAAACGCCCGAATATTAAGTTTCTCCACATTATCAATATTCAAAACAACATCGAAAGACAAACGAAAGAAGAATCAAACAAATTTCTCTAAAACAGTGTAATAGTCAGAGGACTTCACGAATAACTAGCGTGTAACGCAAAACCGGTGCTTCGAATTTGTAACAACTCATAAGACAGGACATATATTGGAAAAAAAATGTGCAACCTTTGAGTGTACTCTGACAGAACCCAATTAAAGGGTTGGTAATTTCAATTTTTTTTATTCAAAGTTTGAAAAACCGTAACATTTTGTGAAGTTTTTTTATATTTAAGTTCTTTGAAAAATTTTTAAATGACAGAAAACGTCAAATCTCGGAAAATTAAAGCCATTAAGCAGTCGAATTTGAACGCAATATTTGCAATTCCTGACAGTGCTCTCAGAGTACCCAACTACAGCGTTGAGAACTTCAAATTTTGACAAACTTCAAAATCAACCTTCCTAAAAAATCCTTGTTGAAAAAACTATAAAAAACATCATATCTCAGAAACTACAAAAAGTTGAGCAGCCATTTTTGTAGGAAAGATTCCCTGAGATCACAGCCCCCAATCACAAGGTTAAAAATTTCAAACTTAAAAAAATTCAAATTTGAATTTTCTGAAAAGTTTTTGAAAAAATCACAAAAAACGTTATATCTCGAGAACTACAAAGATTTGAGCGGTCACATTTGGAAATAAAAGTCACAACTTCCAGGAGTACCATGTCGGAGCCCCCAATTACAAGGCTGGGAATTTCAAAATTTGAAAACGAAATTCAAATTTAATTTTTTTCTGAAATTTTTCTAAAAAAAATCACAGAAACATCATATCTCGAAAACTAAAAGGTTTTGAACAGTAATATTTGGAGACAAAATTGCAAGTACTGGAAGTAACCTGTCAGGGCCTCACAAAAGGAATGTGAATTCAAATTTTCCGGAATTTTTTATATCTTATTTCTTTGAACAATTAACAAAAAAGAGTAAGGCAAGAGTTGCGCCCCCTGAAAGTAACCTGATAACGTCCAACAACAGGGTTGACATTTTCAACGTTTTTAATTATTTTTTAATTAAAGTTTTCTGAAAAATTTTGAAAAAAATCAAAAACTCGTCGTATCTCGTAAGCTAAAAGGATTTGGCATTTGTTCAAAAATGGAGGCCAAATTCGCAACCTCCATTTGACAGGAAACTGGGAAAACTCTGACAAGATCCACTATTCGCTTGCTAATTTCAAAAGGGATAAAATAATACTTGACATGAAACTAGAAAATTTAAAATAAATTCTCTACAATCTGCTATCTACGATATAGTTTAAACGTGACAAATTCTTTCGTTAAACCTGCAAAAATAATACGTTGAAAAAGCTTAAGCATGGCGACGCAGTAAAGCCCGCATTTAAATATATAATAGATTATCTAAAGCACTGACAAGATCAGCCGTTTTCTGTTCTGACCACAGTTATCATCGCAAAAAATAGATAGAATTAAATTGAATAAATTGACGGAAGATTATTCCTGAGATTATAAAACCATTTAAAGCAAGCCAAGGATATCCAGTTGCTGTGCAAATAGCAGAGTGATTCAACATAAAAATTAAAATTATCAAGAAAGAAATCAAATTCAGAAATAATTTAACTCAGAAGTTTATCTTATTTTTCTAAATTTAGAGATAATTTTTCCTCAAGTAAAAGGAAACTAAATTATGTGACAAACTGCAAAAACAAGAAAAAAATAATTTCTTAATCAATGTTTTTTTTTCAAATCTGAATCACGATCAAAAGAGCTTCCAAATGATACACATTTGACCTCCTACAAGATTTCTTTGAGGTAGTCAAAATCGGGAAGGAAAAACACATTCTAAGCCATGGCGCTAAGCGCTTTTATTATTCATCATATGCAACTTCAAACAGAGTCGTATAAATTATCTGCTCAAATTTCAGACATCTCACTCTTGACTGTAAGAAATATGAGTTTTTTATCCGATAAGCATGCAAGTTCTTCAAAAGTATAAAACGGTAAACATAAACCATTCAAAGACCAAAAGTAACAAACGCACGAAAATACCCAGAAAGAAGCTATAATTTGCATGCACACGCAAAAACGGCAAAACTAAACTGTAAATACAGCAAGAAAAAACTTCAGAAAAAACGCCATCAGTGGATCAAAACTTCACAAAAAGGATTTTGAAGAATTCAAATTCAAATCAACCGTTTTTTGGTTCCTAACTTAGACGTTTTTCATGCATATTTTACGCATAGATATCCAGTAGCAAAATATGTACATCGATTAAAAAAATTTATAAAGCTAAGCCCTATGCTGGGCGGTTAACAAGCACACTCTGAATTAGAAACTGTTCAACAAGCCACCAAAAAGCATCTTTGAAAAATCTTAACTCAAATAGCGAACTGTTGGCAGTTTTGCGCTATAACGCCTGTTGGACGCAATGGATAAAAACTAATCATACGGGCAACAAAATTTATAGCTCAGAAAGAATTTGAGCTTCTAGAAATATAAAAAAAAAACTTCAAGGCTTATCAAAGTACATGGTATAGAAGACAAACTTAAGATGAAATTAAAAATGTTTTCCGTGAAAAATTGGATAGTCGGATTTTCGTTTGTTAGCTTAGATTTTGTCGGCGTAATTGACACATCGATAAACTTTCTTGTACTCTTAGCAGTTTTCATCGTAGATGGTAATGTTTTTGATTTACTCCTGTGATTTGTAAAACTAATAGCCCTGATGTTTTATATTTTTCTTGGTTTTCCTTTTTTCTCACTTAAAAAAACTTTATTTAGTCTAAATGGTTTCGGCTGATGTTTTATCGGCTCAGTCACATTATTTTGTGCGTTTCAAAGCAAAAAAAAGTTTGATTTCTAAAACCTATTAACGTAGTTTGTGTTTCATGATTTCAAAAATTAGAACAACTTATTTGCTCTAATTTTGCAAGCTAGCGAATAGAAAATGAAACGGAAATCACAAAATCATAAACATTTGGAAATGAAAATAGTTTCAGAAAAACGGTCAAGAAACACAACCACTTACACTAAATAAATTTTTTTATCAACCGAGCGGCCAGTACCCCGACACAAGTTGAGTATAAGCCCATTGAGCAGAAAAAAAATTTCATCAAAAAACGTTGTCCGAAAGAGATTTTGAGGCTCCGGTGGTACAGGTGGTTAGGTTTCTTGACAGTTTTCTGAAACTTTTTTCATTTCCAAATTTTTATGATTATGTGATTTCCCTTTCATTTTATATTCGCTTGCGCGCAAAATTTGAGCAAAAAAGTTGTTCAAGCACTTTGAAATCATGAAACACAAACTACCTGGACAATTTTATTTTAAAAGAAGAAAACACTTTTTTTTGGCTTTTGAAACGCACAAAATAATGTTACTGAGCCGATAACTTATAAGCCGAAAATATTCAGACCGAATAAAGTTTTTAAGTGAGAAAAAAGGAAAATCAGGAAAATATATACGCCAGGGCTATTAATTTTTACAAATTACAGGAGTAAATCAAAAACACTACAATCTACGATAAAAACTGCTGAGAGCACAAGACAATTTGCCGATGGGTCACTTACGACGACAAAATTTGAGCAAACAAACAAAAGTCCGAGTACCCAATTTTTTACGGAAAAAACTTTCAATTTCATATTTACTAAAAAACACAAGGTCAAACCGGCGCTTGAACTCCAGACGCTTGGGTACAAAGACATCCACTTTACCTCTAGTCTAGGTGGCAAGGAGTCTTGAAGGTGCTAAGGTTCAACAAAAAAGCAAGTCAGAAAAACAAGTAAAACTTGTATGAAAGGTTGTTTACGGAAAATTCTAGCAAGCGGAAAATCAACCGTGCAGTAGATCTTTCTATTAGCAAGCAACATCCATTAAATTGGGTATTCTTTTTGTTATTATCTTCAGCCATTTAGAATTAAATAATTTTTCAGTTATTCGGGATGCGTAAAAACAAGGCAGCATGTCAAAGGTCACGATGCCGCAATTGCGTGTGTCAGTTTGTTGGCAATTCAAAAAATCTTCGACTCGATTGGCTATCCCCTATAAAGTGGTGTCACATCACCTTTCGAAAAACAGTTCTAGTCGATTCCTTCGCCCACTAAAGCATGGCTGGTGGTTTGACTGCTTAAGACTCACCAACTTTTGTTTATATTGAAACGAATAAAAAGCGTTGTTTAAGCGTAACCTAGATTTTGGTACCGGTTTTTTTAGCACACCAATCTCTTGGCTAAGGTAAAAACTGGGCCTTTAAGCAGACATCTGTTATATAACTGAAGCATATTTGATTGAGAGACTATGGAAAGATGCTGAGTCAGTGGTTGAGTTTACTCCTCATTCGGGGGGGGGGGGACAATTCTCTCGCAGGTTAGAAAACAAAACTCGATCTAACTTCAAAAACAAAATAATCTATTTTAACTGGAAGCCCTGATTCACGCGCACAATGCCAATCGTGTCGAATGTAGGCGCAGCGGAGCAAACGGTCGCTACTTGCCAATGCCGCCCTTGAAATGAGCGTTCTGACTTGTTAATTGTTTTGTGCCCGCTAAAAGTTTGGTCTCCTAAAAACCGGTCTGCTAAAAAGACCTAGTCCCCCTAGGATGACAGGCCTACGATCTAGTTACCCAAGTTAGCTGTCTAACTGAAATATATAGTTATATATTACAATTTCGGCAACCTGTTACTTCGGCACGTTGATCATTTACCTATAAAAAGTATTGAAAACTATTTACACTAAAGTTGAACAGAACATTATTTTCGGCACTGTTGTACAGCCTCGCTGAAAATGTCATGCCGATTTATTACCCCTTTGGGATCTTATTAATTATTTCCCCTATTCTAAAAGGGGGAGATTCGTTACACGGTACAAAACTAACATATGCTTAGCGGTTGAATTAGTATTTCTTTATAAAGTTGGCAATTTTTTCCTAGCTACTATAGGGTCGGAAATTGTTAACAAAATCCCCTATGGTACCCAGTAAGAAATAATCAGCCATATAAAGAAAATATTCAACGCTGAAGTATTTGAGAATATGGCATATGGTAAAGAACCAAGCCCCCCCCCCCCCCCCCTGTAATAGAGGGGGAAATTATTAACATTATCCGCTTATGCGCTCTCAATTAAACTCATCGACCACACCTGAAAATTTTACTTTTTGACCCAAAGTTTACTTTTGACCCGAAAACGGCAAATGAGAAGAGAGTTCATTTTAGGCAAACGACCGTAAACAGAGTATAGTAACAGGAGACATCTTCGTCATATGATCAATCAAAATAGTGCTTTTATCACGTGAAAACATGGTACAACTTACAACACGTGGTGAATCTACTTCGATTTACTATTAATTCAAGAAAAGTTGGGGGTGGTACCAAATTCAAAAGAAAAACAAAAATTACGGAACTTTTGACTCAACCCAAAGGTCATTTTGTATCATCTTATGGGTAGAAACTTTGAGCTTTTGTTTTATTAACGCCAAGGACAACTTAATTCGATCACCACTGAACAAAGTTACCGTAGCGTTCGGAGATTCGATCAAAGCACATTTCTCGTGGCGTGACAAATTGGCATATCAATGTTTTAATAATCATTTCTGAAGTGTATGAAACAAAGTCTTAAAATTACGATAGGTCGGAAGTTGGGACAAATAATCAACTGTCTAAATCAACAAACAACACGGGACCTGAGAACAAAATGATCAGAAATAAAACAAAATATCAAAACCAGGTATAAAATAAAATGGCAATTATAAAGTAACTTATTGCATGAATATCGACAAATAAATAAATAAACAACAGCACACACCACCACAATAGTTGTTTATCGAAAAGTTGATTATCATTTACGATTTACCTCCAAATTGTAAAGTAACTATATAATTATTTGCAGCCTACGCATAACATTGGTAACCCTTGTTTTTTGACTAAATACTTTGCTAACCAACCCAATACTGAATTATTTATGATATTTAATATTTGAATCGAGTCCAGGACATATAACCTACTACACCAAATATTGCCTGAACCGAAAGGTCAACCCTCGTTTTCTCAAATTTTCCATTTCAGTCGCGCCTAATTTAGAGTTCAAATTCAATTGTGCAAAAAAACTTACAATTCCAACAACCTATTTCGAAAAGCAACCTACAAATTTTATTTATTTCAGAAATTCTATTAATATCACAGCAAGAATCAACAATAAATTATCAAATTTTTTATTTTTTTTGCTCATATAACCAATTAAGCCGATCGAACTAAACCATAATCACACATTATGAGTAGATTTCGCAAAATTAGTAGATCACAAAGTGTCGAAATAATTAAAGAGGGCAACTTGATTTACGTTTCAGAAAAGAAAAATTCGTCAATCCATTTATGGCATAGACTTCGCCATAATGGCCACACATGTCAATTACATAACAGAACGGCCATACTTTTTAAATTCCCAAACGGAAAAATTGTTTTCAAGTGTTATAAAAAATACAAAGCTACACATAGTATCGATTTGTCTCTTGTTGTCTCGATAAAATCTGTCGGTCAAGCTTCGTTCGAAATAACGACCAGTATTGAGTCACATTTATTCGAAGCAGCGACTTCGGCGGAACGAAATCGTTGGGTCAAAACATTTCAAAGTCTCGAGGACGATAAATGCTTTAGTTTTTCACCATTTTACAAACTGGATGAACCTTTGGTTCAAATAGCAGAGCAACAAAATAATCGAAAATACGAAAAAATTTTCGCCAAAAATGAGAAACTTCGCAACTTCTCCGAGAAAGACAGCGACGATCTTCGTCGAAATGCGTTGGAGAAAATTTGGAGCCGAAGACGCTACGACACATTTGAGACGACTCAAAGTCGGAGCGAACGAAATAGTGATGGAGGCTGCTCCAGCTTCGGCACTTCAGAATGCTCGGCTTCGTGGGCAGTGAACGAGTTATGCTCGCCGTTTGCATCGAGCAGTTCGGTTGTGTTCACGAATCCAAACGAATCAGAAGTCCCAGATTTGCTCGTGGTTAGTCAAATTAAAATTACTTACTTCACAGGCATGGCAAAAATCAGCAGAGCCCAAACTCTGCGTTGAGGTCTACTTTCGAAATATCCGGGATACTGCTCAGCATATTGATGACATGCCTGTTCGTCTAGTTCTTAAGCTATTTTTTGCTAGTTCTCTACTTTTGTAATATTACAGCCTTTTGCCATTATTCGAGTATTTGTGCAGCAAGAACTCCAAAAATCCTAAACTTTAAATTAAACTGAAATTAAACGACAAAATGATGTAAGTTATCGTGAATAAAACCAATCTTACAAACGATAAAAATAATTTAAAGTAGCTTTAAATTTTAATTTGCTTACAGTTCGAGGAGGACGAGATACGACGTTCACAGACAACTTCGACCTGCCAACCCCTCCAATGCTCCCCCACCCAAAAAGTGAAGTATATCAGCCTAGCACGATCAGTTTCTGACGACTCCTCCAACGGCACTTTGCGACACCCGACCGTCGCCTCCAGAGACCAAACTCCCCCCGCATTTGAAAGTTATTACAACCATGAAATCGCAAATTTGAGTTACTACAATAGCCGGCCGCAAAAAGCGCATCGAATCCGAATAGGCAAACAGCCGACGAGCAAAATAGTATACGAAAAGTTGGATCGAGAGCGCATGGAGGCAATTGCACAAACAGAAGCTCAGTGGCAGCATTTTCTACACTTTGAGCGATGTGCCAAGTCTACTGCTGCTAAACACACTCAAAACTTCCCCATTTCAGTCCGCGTTAAATAAAAATTAAGACAAAAACGTAACTTTTAAACTTAATTAGTGTATATTTCATTGTTTTGATTCCCTATCGTCGTTGAAACTATTTCGATTTTGTTGCATTATTCTAAGTTGCGAATCTTTGCTTTCTGTTTTCCCTCTAAAATAAACTTTATCATGCTGGTGCCAATTTGAATAGTTGATTTAGTTAGTTTAGTTTCAATTTTCTTTTATAACAGTTCTCTACCTCCTCTACTTTGATTATATTTAATTAAAAAAGTTATAACTCAAAATATTTTCAAACAAGAGCAGTAATTTTGCGAGTAGAAGACCCATTATTTCAAGATGGACTAAAGTTGAACAAAAAAAATTAAAAGCAATTGATTCTTATGCAAGACAAGCATGATATTTCCACGCGAAATCACAATTACAAACTAGAATCCAACACAAAAAAAACTTAAAACAGTGGTTTAATTATCACAAAAATTCGCGAGTCAATAATTTTTGATTTGAAATTTAAGCGTCGAGCTCTCAGCAGAATGAAAATATTGATATGTTATAGCTCCGACCATGGAAAATGATAAGGAACTTTGTATTCGGGTGTTTTTTTAGTTTATTTTTGTAATTTGTTTCATGAAACTCAGAAATTAAAATTAGGAACAATTAATTGTTTTCTAGTTTTCTTGAGTTCATGAAAACATTTCAAAAGTTCTGCTGGCAATAGTTTCTGTATTTTCTTCTCCAATTTTTGTGCTCTTTTTTTGATTTACTTTACTTCACAATCTTGCTGTTCCGACCATTCAAAACGGGTAACAACTATGAATTCAGGTGTGTTACATTTTTTGTTTTCCACACAAAATCAGGTATCACAAATAATCATTGGAAGGTGTTAAGAGACATATCAAAGAGTAACGTTGTTTGCTCAAAAGCTCAACTTTCTTTTAGGCTTTCAGACGACGAAAACACGATTTTAGTAAACGAGAAGCTAAATTTGGAAGTATCACTCAGCACTTCTTCGGCAAAAGAAGTCTTTCAAAAAATTTGAAATTGAAGTGCAAAAAAAAACTGAAGAGGAAATTTGAATCTTTTTTTTTGAAGAGAAAGGTTGTCCCTGAAAAAAAAACAAACAAAAATCATTACGCTCATCACTCTTATTCAATTTTATCGTTTTTTACCGCTTCAATGTATGTTTTGTAAATTTTGAGTAGCGCATTAAACTGAGCCTGTTTTTAAAAACTCTAACATTTTAGATTATGAAAAAACACAAAGCCAACAGATAGTTCAAAAAGTGCAAAAGAACACACAACCCAAAAAATTGAGAAAATTCAACATTTTGCAACTTTCGATTTTCGAAGAAAAATTTTAGTACGTAATGCTATTTTAAGTTCAAGAATTGTTAACGATTGACACTATTATCTTGAAGAAACTTTAAGTCCATTTTTTGAATCTAGAAGTCTTTCACGCTTTTCGTGGCCTTAAGACTTTTGCTGTTCGATAGTGGAGTTTGCCTTCAATTTGAGAAACAAACTGAACTGAACTTAAAAAGAAAAGAAAAGTCAAACCGCGAAAAATCAAACTTGAGCGTGAATGAGTTTTAACACTTTTCCTGCAACTTAATTTTTATCGAAATTTTTGAACAATTCCTTGTTGCGACCAATGAAAGTGGGGAGTAATTTTGTCTTCGGGTGTGTTTCACCTTTGTTCCGCAAAAAATCAGATACCACAACTAATCATCAGATTAAGTCAAATAATATATCATACAAAAGTTTTTCAGTCGTGATTCAAACAAAAAAGACATTTTTGAAAAAAAAAAATCGGCAAAACGAGGTCCTAAAAATCTTGCTAAGCGGTCAACAACTATTACACTGTCATTTCATTTCGCTCTTGATTTGAAAAACCCTACATGAAATCAGAAAACAATCATAGCGCTGAGAAAAACTGATTTTTGATCTTGAATCATTATTGACCGGCCAGGATTTTAATAAATGAAACCAAGTTCTATGAAATACCATTAACTGGTTTGAAAAATAAATTGACTCAAAAAATATCGTCAGCCAATTCTCACTTCGCACAAGTCCAAAAAACTGCATGCGCGCATTTTCGTTTTTTAAGTTGAAAATGATTTTTTTTTACTAACACAGCTACTTGGTTCTTGATCTAAGCTTAGGGTGATTTTTCCGCTAAAATTTTGAAATCACAAAAAAAATCGAGGGGAACATGCGCGGTGCTAGAGTAAAATGTTTAGAAAGTAATATTACATTCGCGGTGCTATAGTAAGGACTCAATATTTTTAGAGTGAAATCTCGACTCGGCTTTACCATTGAATATTAACCCGCGCAAAATCCAGTAACTCAAGGACCGCTCGAACGCGGTCATATGTGCTATCATTAAAAAAATCCTTTTCAAACGTTACTTGAACCTGAAACATTGCAAAACCAAGCGGTAGATAATTTGAAGCACACAAAGTGCGTGTATGTAACTTGAATCCTAGGATAAGACTTTAAACATGTTAAATACAATCGGCGGAAACCAATGATCATATTAATTGCAGCTTCCAGAACCATATGGTCGAAACTTGAGGTTTGTCGGCATTGAAAGAGTGTCGCTGAAGCCACAATTAATTATTAAAAAAAAAACATTTTCTTTAGGATGAAAATGTTTGCTCTGAAAATCCATCTCACACGAGACAAACTGCTACTGAACTTAACAAAACATCTTAACAAGACACTGTTTCAGAAACATAGCCAATCGAAGATTGGAAAAGAGTAATGAACGCAAGTAAACATAGAAGAACACTGACTTAGTTGAAAAAATCTCAACTTTCGAACTTCAAAGAAGAAAAATAGATGCCCTTTAAACTCTTTGAATTTCTAGAACGATTTATGATTGGCGCTTTTTTGATAACATTAAACCAACTTGAGAAAACTGGATCAACAGATAAAGTTTTTATTCCACTGGAAATCTGAAAATTAAATTCCACTTTTGAAACTAGAAATCGTTCACGAATTTTTGCGCCATTTGTACGTTCGTATTTGGAGAGTGCAATCTACGTCACTTTCAGCAGATGAATTTCAATTGAACTCAAAAAGTGCATATATACCTAAGTGCATCAATATTTTCACGTTTTTCCTGAAAAAAAAACAAAAAAAATCAGGAAGACCTATATAAGAGTCTTCACTACGTTCAATACTCTTTAACACGGTTCGCACAGAAGTATTTAGAGGAATCATTAGAGAAGAAAAAGATAGAAAATCATTCAAAAACAAAAAAATGATGGTTGCAAATCTTGAATTTCGATGGCATATTTTGTTAATTTCTCCAGCATGTACGTCAGCTGACACAGTGTTAATCGGAAAACAGAAACAATTAAGTTGATAGAAGCAACCACGAAATGTATTTGGAGAACCGAAGACAATAAACATTTTGGATATTGTTGAACAAAATTTGAGCTATACCTTGAAAATAAATTAAGAAAAACAACATCTAAAAGTCTTTGCAGCCACCACTAACACTTAAACATTTTCCTTCATTCTATTTTCCTGGTCAATTATTTTGGAACCAAGGATAACTGTTTTGGCGGCTCCGATCGGAACCGCTTGATAACTTAACCCTTACTAAATTTTACGAAACATAAATGGGATGCACAGAAGAAACCTAAAAATTGTATATCTCATAGGAAGATGATCTGTTTTAGTTTCTCACAATCGATCATTTAAATGAAAGAAATTAAGATAAATTGCATCTATGATGTAGTCGCCTGGGCGTAACTTTCTCAAATTGATCTTCGGCCCAATTACTCTATAACTGAGACTTTTTTTCAAAAAGTAATTCCACACTTGTAAGCTTAATTTACGTTATTTTGTCGTGTAGCTGATGAGAAGGCAGATGCATGCACTCAGATAGGTCCTTCTTGTCTCGGCAGAATTGTCCTGAAAAAAATTAGATTGTATTAAAACTGATCGTTCGCCTATTATCGCTATTTTCATTTTATGCACGACTTTTCTCAAATTTTCTCTATATATAAATGTTCATGTTCGCACACTTCATTTTATGCAATTATCCGACTTAAATTAATTTGAAAAACCAAAAACAAATCCGCGAACTTTTATATTTCAGGTCCTATTATGTATTAAATTAAAATAACCCCAAAAACTTCGTAAACCAGAAACAGTCAAGATCATGTGATTTTGAAACCTACTGGCAGGGGATAATCTAACGAGCAAAAAAACTCGGATTAATTTGATACTAAAAGTGTGCAGGAGAAATTACCAAGAGTGGATGATGGATCGATAGGAGGTTCTTCAGAGATGAGATCGGATAGCTTCTTTCCCACAGGCTCGATCCCTTTGCGGTCTGACTGAAACAATAAACATAGCCAACAGACAGTTGGAAAAGAGTCAGTGAACGCAAGTATACAGAAAAAATACTGAAATTTTTTTTTTTGAAAAAAATCTCAATTTCGGGAATTTCCAAGAAAAATATATATGGCCATAGAGTGCTTGAGATTTCTAGAACAAATTAAGATTGACTTTTTTTGGGTAAATTTACCCAATTTGATTAAACTGGATCAAAAGATAATATTTTTATACGGCTGGATAACCTGATAATAAAAATCGATGTTCAAAGTTAGAAGTAGATCACTTTTTCGTGGCCTTTACCCTTTTGCTGTTGTAAAAATTAGTACGCTCTCCATTTAACAGAAGAATGGACCTGAACTTCAAAAAAGTCAGAAGTCAAACTGCGAAAAAGTAAAATCGAGCCTGAACATATCTTAAGAATTTTAATGAAAAAAAATGAAAAAAATCATCGCGACTCACACAAAAGTCTGAAATATGTTCATCGATTCTTAGGCAAACAATATAGGCGAAAAATATCTTAAATTTGTGAACGTTTTCCTTTCAAATGTTTCTTCGCATATAGCAGTTTCACTATGCTTTATGATGTTCTGATACAAAAAAAAGACTCTCAGTGGCCATATGCATTCAATATATCTTCTTCTTTTCAGTCCTTATGTTAACTGATTCAAAATATTTCATTTGCTAAATTTAAAAAGTATAGTGTCATTTGACATTCATTATGAGGCCTAAATGTGTATTTTGTGAATTGAAAAAAAATCCGCAACAAGGTCGCTCTCTTTGTTCTTCTTTTGTTCTTTCCTTTTCATTGGTCGTTCCGACAAAAATTTAACATGTTCACAGACATCCCTCGGGATTCCAGAGACTTGCAAACATCAAATCGTGCATCTATCCAGAGCAGAAATTGGCCTTTTAAAGTTTGTCGTATATCGGAGAAAACTTTTTAAAAATTTTTTTCTCGATAAAAAACCCCTGAACTCCCATCTAAATAATGATTAAGATTCCCCTATATTAGGTTTAATAGAAACTATGATTAAAAATTCCTTTTTTGGCAATAAAAATGTATGTTTTTTATCACTTAACTTTTCAATCAGTTGCTAAGCGCCCTTGCGTCAAGTCTCTGTAACACAGACTTTATAGCTAAAAAAAATGTCGAAATGAATTTTATTTGAAGCTCACCGGGAAGCAAAGTTCCCTGAGCTTTCAAAAAAGGTAAGTGTATTCGAAAATCCATGAGACTTCAGTAGAAGTCCGTTTTACTCGACGAAACGACAAAAATAAGCAGAAAAACGATATAAAAACAATTCAAATTTTCTCAGAAAAACTCAAACGCCATAGATATGAAAAACTCAAGGTCCGGGCAGAACTCGAACCTCGGACTCTAAAGGAACAAACTATACTACTAGTAAAAAAAGGAAGTGCTCGGAAGTTTCATAAAAAAATAAGCCAAGTCAACTTCTCCTAGAGTTCTCAGAAAAGTTGCTTAACTGAAAAAAATAAAATAAAATAATAAAGACAACACAGAAGTAAACAATCTACCGCTAAAGTAACCAACTAGAAAAACTTGATATACACAGAGGCAAAGTTGCACTTCTCATACACAAGCAAAAAATTACTGATAACGCTACTGGAAAAAACTGAATGAGTAAAACTTTGAGTCTATAAAATTTCAAAAGTGACGCACGCCAATTATGAGTTTACATAATTGCTAAATGACGGAAGCCAATTAAGACGCTTTAGCAGTACCAGTCAACTTAAAAAAAGAAACTCACCAGGCCTCAATTTATAGAGCGGAAGCATTTAAACTAGTACACAAAAGTGCCTTACAAACATCCGACCCTGCCCAGGTTCGAACCCTCTTATTTTGCTGCTGGTCACCCTCCCTACCTCTACGCTACATATCCATGATACTTTAAAGCTAAAATGCTATTTGTAATATAATAGTCTGTTATAATATCCTTAGCATTGGTTGTACTTAATAGTTGGATCAAAATGAACACTTTAAAATGAAACATTTTGTCGCAACAATATTTGCGACTTAGGTTGGAAAAAAAGATGCTTGTGTAAACATGTCTACATTATTAACCGTGCAAAAAAGCTAAAATCTGATCGTCCAAGAAAAATTATTTAACCAGAAGTCTCTATCTTATTAAATCTATCTCTATTTTTAAAATTTTACTTCTAATGAAACAAAATTATTCTGGCGATATACTAGCCCAACATTACATTTTAAAAACTCAAGGCGTTTTCAATTTTTTCCGCTAAAAATGAGGACTTGTTTCTTTACAATCTGAGCACTTTACACTGATGTAAGGAAGATCGAATTTTGCTTGAAAGTTTTGTTGAAACGGCCTTTTATTTATTTACATTTAAACTACACTCACCCGGGTTGACCAAAAAAAGCTTATCATACAATTCTCATAAATGGGAAATTTCTTTTCATACAATTTCATACAATTCCATACGTACAGAAAATTGTATGAAAACTCTATGATGAGCATTTTCCCATAAATGGAAATTGTATAATAGGTATTTTCCCCATAAACCAAAACGTTGTTTTTTGTTTTTAAACTTACTTTCTGAAAAATTTTGGGTTTGTGTTTGCAACCGAACACAAGTGACAAAGACCTTGGTTACTCAAAGCACCAAAGGTTGGACGGTCTTACATTTACAATGCATAAAAAACTACCTGAATTGTCTTCCAGAAGTCTTTCACAAATGATATAACAAAAGTAACAAACTTTTAATTTTTGACAAAATTTTTCAGTGATGATTATTTTAAATTTTTGAGTTTTCAAATTATCAGACATGGATCAAGGCATACATAAACACGTCATACAAAAGAAATAGGAATTTTCAGCGTTTTTGAAAAAAAAATCAAGTGAAAAGAAAAAAAGCCAATATTATCGTATTCAGGACTACGTTATGCACAAAAAAATTAAATTTTGCATGCAAAAAAGTTTTTTTTTCGAAAAATGTTTGTTTGCGTACAAAATTCGATTTGCGGTTGAAAAAAAAAAACAAAAAAAAATTTGGGGCAAATATTCAAAATATATATGGAAATTGTATGGAAAGCATTTTTCCTGTTCTCAAAAAGCCGCATAAATGGGTAAATTTTTTTTCTATTGTTTTTCGAAAATGAATGAAAATTGAATGACAAGCATTTTCTCCATCCATACACTTGATGTATGGATTTGTATGATAATGATTTTTGTTGTATTGAATTGTATGATAAGCAATTTCAGTGTGTGGAGGTCAACCCGGGCATTTTGTCAAATTTTTTTATCGATAATCACTATTATTATTATCAAAAACTTGAGATGACGATTTAAAGAAAGTTCATAACTTGAAGTGGTTGAACAAATAAGCAAAAATAGTAGCCCTGCTAAAAACGGAGAAAACGACTTGGTATTTTATGAAAATATAGAAATGATACAAATGTAGAACGTTAAGAGTGATAAAGGGGGGTTTCCGGTGAAAAATGAACTGATTGGCGACAGAATGGTAACAAAATCTCGAAACGCTCCGGGTAAAAAAAATATGGCTAAGGAATGGCTTCAGTCAAAACTGTATTTTAAGAGCTCATGCGCTCAGTCGCGAAGCTACGACAGCTGTCAGTATGGCAGTTCGATTCAGTTCAAAGCCAATATAATTTTCAAATTCCGTTAACTTACATGATTCAATAAATTCAGAAAAAAATCGAGAATTTTAGCTGCGAGCAATGTCGATTCAAAAGAGGGACCCTAAAACTCTCATGTACGGTAAAAATAGCTATATACACTCCTGCACGCCATTTTGCGTTCTTTGCTCATGAAAACCAAGAAAGACAAAGGAGCAATTTTTCATGCCAAAATGTATCGAAATGTTAATATCTGTATGTATGTAGTCTGGGGCGTTAGCAATCGTTAAAAATTTTTTTAATAACCAGTAAAAAGTCAAAATTTGGAATTTTCTCCAGCCCATAGAGGTTTTGTACTAAAACTAGGGAGAAAACACTACTGCACAAAAAATCATCAGAACCCAAGAAATTAACCCCGATTTGGGTGGATAGTTTTCGAGAAAATAAGTAAGTTTCACGAAGACGGTCATAAGGCACATAATGATTTTTTTAAGAGTAAAACGAAATTTTTCTGCATTCATAAAGCAAAAACGATATTTTTAAAACACCATTACGTTCATACAGCAAAAAAATGGCAACTAAAACCATTCTAAATTAAACAGGCAAGCAATTTGGTAACTTTTAAAACAAAATTGCAAGCCTCATTTCAAATTAGAATGATTTAACTTACCGAACTGACCAATTTGGCAATTTTGCAGTCCATATAACTCAACGAAAACATCATAACATAAATTTCAACCCTCACACTCAAACAAACCATTTTGTTCTTTTCTTAATGTATGGAGGGATAGTATTAACTTTTGTTTTTTTTTTGAAGTTTTTAAGCTCTTTTTATCAATTTCGTTGCCCGTGTTTGCCATGTGCAGCTTCGCCTCTTCGCCAAAAATTACACAAAGGCATTCGTGAACAAAAAATTTTCTGAGCGAAATATGCAGCAGCACTTTTCTTTTTTCAAAAAAAAAATTCATGTTTGATAAACAGCAATTTTCGAAAGGTATGGGATTTGGTTTTTTATTTTGTTTCGATATTTTTTTAAATTTTTTGTGAGACGCCCTGTAACAATTTTTTTGCAAAGTTTTAGCTGTTTGCGACAATTACTCTGCCGGTTTTCAACAAAGAAACGATAAATGTGCAAAGAACGGCTAGTAAACTGGGGCAATTTTCAATGGGGCATCGTTTTGCCCTTTTTTCAGTTTTCTCGAAAACTGCCCTACCAGAGGGTTAAATCAGAGAAACAGATGTCGTTGAACGTTCCGTTTACTTCTTATTACGACCTACCGCTACGCCCCATCTTATATCAAAAGAAATGTTAAGGCCACAAAAATGCTAATCTTTAACATTTTGGTTTTTTTCTTCAAAATTTTACTCAAAAACTACATTACCAAGTCTAGGGTTAAGAACTTAATCGACAAAATTGAGTGTGAAAACTCACTGCATGAGCCTCCACGCTCTAATATTTATAGAAAAAATTTTACAGCTCTAGGAAAACGTCAATTTTGACATTTGACAATTTTATTGAAACTTCTGACTTATGATAAAAACTACCCTCCCGATACCTGCTTTTCCAATCGAACCCTCTGGCAGGAGAGCTTTCGAAAAAAAGGACAAACATTGCCCCCATCGGAAATTACTGCGGTACAAGGAGCAGTAAGGTGTAAAAAAAGAGATCACGCAGGCATACAGTGCAGTAGCCGTTCTTACCATGTGTACCTTTTCTTTCCTTGTAAAACAACCGGCAGAGTAGTTGTCGCGAACAGCTAAACTGTTGCAAAAAAATTGTTCCTGGTCGTCTCACAAAAATTGGTATGTAGTCTCCAATGCAAATAAAATTACCAGAACAATTTCTTTTCATTGAGCTTTAAGACCAGTTTTGGGAGGCTAGTGTTTGAGATAAGTTAGAAGTTTCACTAAAAATGTCAAATGTCAAAATCGACGTTTTCCTAGAGCTGTAAAAGTTTTTCTTTAAACTTTAGAGCACAGAAGCTTAAGCAATTTTTTCAATTTTTTCGATTGAATTCTTAATCCTAGACTTGGGAATGTAGTTGTTGAAAAAAGTCAAATTTTTAAGAAAAAATATCAAAATGTTAAGGAGTAGCATTTTTGAGGCCTTAACCTTTTTTTGATATAAGATAGGACGTAGCGGTAAAGCGTATTAGGAAGTAAGTGTAAAGTTCACCGATACCTGTTTTGCCGAGCGAACCCTCTGGTAGGACAGTTTTCGAGAAAGTTGAAAAAAGAGGCAAAACTTTACCCCATTGAAAATTTCGAAGGCCGTACAAGGTGGAGTAAGATGTGAAAAAGAGATCGCAGGCATACAGTGTAGTAGCCGTTTTTTCCACGTGTATCTTTCCTTTCGTTGAAAACAGGCAGATTAGTTGTCGAAAACAACTAAAACGTTGCAAAAAGGAAAATTGTTCCAGGGCGTCCCACAAAAATTAAAAAATGTCGAAACAAAATAAAAAACCGAATCCCATACATTTCTAAAATAGCTGTGTTTATCAAACACGAATTTTGTGAAGAAAGATAAAAGCTGCTGCATATTTTGTTCACGAATTCCCTTGCCTATTTTTTTTGGCAAAGCGGCGAAGCTGCACATGGAAAACACTGGCAACAAAAATGACAAAAAAAGCTTAAAATATTCAAAAAAAAATTAATACTATCCCTCCATACACTAAGCAAAGAACAAAATGACTTATTTAGTGTGAAGTTTGAAAGTTATTTTATGATGTTTTCGTTGAGTAATATGGACTTCATATTGCTAAATAGGTCAGTTTGGTAGGTATTGATTTAATAGGTACCAAACTGCTTGCCTCAAATCAAATTAGAAAAATTGAATTTGTCACTTAGGCGTTGTAGGAACGCAATGGAGTTCATCTAACTGAACAAAAACATCATAACATGTCTTTCAACATTCGATCTCAGGACACAAACCAATTTCAGATGGAATCGAAAGCTTCTGTCAAAAACGCTGAGCTGAAAAGTCGAAGTCTGTCTGAAAAAAAACACCAAGCATAAATATCTCATCGAAATTTAAAACAAGAGCTTCACAAGACAAAAAGACTCAAACTGAAAACTTGCAGATTGAGAATCACAGACTTATTCACTCAGCAACGAAACCTGACTGCAACTCAAATTTCAGCAGCACCAAAAGAGATCTAATTCAGCGGATAGAGAGGCAGAGAGAAGGGTTGAATTAACCCCTTGAAAAATTTTTAAAAAATACTTTAAATTACAAAATTACATAATTAGGATCGACAATAAAAACAGTTACATTTTGCTGGCCAAGTACATTTTACACTCTGATTAAAAGCCATCAACGCTTTCCTTTAGAACACCTGAACTTTCTTTTTCCATTCAAAAAAAGGAGATCGATCATCAATCTTCAGATGGTTGACCAATCTGACAACCCGGTCAAAATAAAAAGTTTAAATCTTGAAATACTTCCAAATCTTGAAATTGAACAAGTAGTGGTCAGAGCGGCGGAGGGAGCAGAAGGGCTTTTGCGCTCGAGCCCTTTGGCAGATCAATTGTCGAAAAAATTGAAAAAACGGCTGAACCTTGCCCTCATTGCTAATTTCGAAGGCCGTACAAGGTGCAGTAAAATTTTAAAAAGAAATCTCGCAGTCATACAAGGCAGTACCGGTTCTTTCCATGTGTAACTCTTTCTTTAAAAACGGCTAACAGCTTACATTTTGCTAAAAAAAAAGAAAAATGTTCAAAAACCTCTCTCAAAAAGTTTAAAACAAAATAAAAAGCCAAATCCCATACATTTCAAAAATACCTGTTTTTTTATCAAACATAATTTTTAAATGTAAATCAAGCAAGTTTTGATAACACCGCTGCTGTAGAGCCAACAGTTCATAAAATATCGTTCATTAAAAGCTTAAGTAACGGAAAATAAAATAATTGGTACTCAGAAACTCAGCTTAAGAAAATTTACAAAACAATGAGCGATTTCTATTCGAAAAAAAATACCTTAAAGTGTCTCATTGGTTTTACAAAACAAGCGCTAGCTGAGTGCAAAAATTTTTATTTCAAAACAAAAATCATGCGTGAAATAATTAGCAATACAAAAAATGAAAACCAGAAAATATAAAAAAAGTTTAAAAATTTGCAGTCTCTTTCATTTTGCCTCAATGATCAATCTATCATAAGAACGAAACATAAAAAAAATTACCCCCGTTCAATGGATACAAACTGGAAGTATATTTATATTCAGACAGCTTTTTCTCGGCGCTGCGAAAACATTTTCAAAATTTTTGATTGTAGATCGAATCATGGCTCAAAATGTAGCATCTGATTTGACGTCTTGCGACGTGTCTTTGTGTGGCTGAATTTACGTTAAGAAAACATCCGAATACGAGGCAACAGGTTGAAAAAATCCACGTCGTTTAGGGAGCCTACTAAGGAAGTCAGCCAATCAAAAACGAGATAAGAAAACATCCGTACTAAATATTTTCTTTTCGCAGTTCTGATTGGCTTAAGACGTATCTTCTTTATGACCTGTCTTCTTTTTGCTACGTAACCCCTTCTAAGATAGAGAACAATTTTTCATTGCATTTTCTATTGAGGTTATTAGAAGAACTATGAGCGGAAAAAATGAAAACAATAACGCAAATTAAGCAAAACCATAGCATTCAACAGAACCGTATCGTGCAAGAAAAATGAGAGTCTCAAATGCTTTGTACATGCAATCTAAACTTAGATGGAAAACTAACCTAAACACAGATGAAACGAATTTGTAATGTTTTGGAAACAGATTGAGATATAGTTAAACATATAAATTTGTGATGGATTTGATTTTTGTTATGAGAAATACGAACCTGCTGCGAAGCGAAACTAAAATACCCACAAAATTTTGCCCGTTCTGTTTATAACTCAGAAAAATTTATAATTCTTCTTTTGAAAGGAAAAAATTGTTTTGGAAGTACTACTTGTAATGGCTCTATCGTCATACCAAATTGACCAAGTACAGACTACTATTAAACACAGCCGTCAACTAAGCAGTGGTTTTGCATAGTCCAATCCATGTATGAGACCTAAAAATCTTAGCTTGAAACTAGCAATTAGCATTGGTGTAAATCTAACTAAAGAGAACCAACCGAAATAGAACGGTTGGTAAGATAAAGAAGAAGCTTTTTCCTAATATTTAGATAACAAAAATAATGTTTAGATAATTTGTTCAGATACTTAAACTTGATACTTTTGTTCTTGGTAGTTTTCATCTTTTGATATCACGCATTAAGCAGAAATATCAGCATAACTTCAATGAAAACAACTGCAGGAGTTTTGTGGGATATATAAACTCTACATGATTAACGGTTGAAACGCGGCTTTAAAAGCGATTCAACACAAGTATGATAGTTCGGAAAAAATCCCTGACAAAATATTGCAAATCTTTTCATACAGCTGTTGCGTTTCTTTACTTGCCTTCTTGAGCTTTTTATAAAAATTTTCACAATTTGCTTCTTTCAGGCGTCCAGGAAGCATCATACTCGTCAGGGGCAGATCTAGGATTTTCTCGAGGGGGCGGATTTTCAAAAAAATTTTGAAAATTTTGCCGACTTTTTTTTAGATCGACCAAATTGATTTTCTGAGCTCTCTCAAATCACTATAAGGACCACATTTCGACAAAGTTTTCTACACGCAGGCAAATTTTTTTGAAACAAAGGAACTTTTTGAAAATTTTTGACCGAAAAATTGCGTTTTATGGCGCGCTCACCTTCAAAAATCCCCATTTTGACAAAATTTTCTGCGCCGCAGGCAAGGTTTTTCGTGAAAAAAAAACAAGCTACTTATTGGAAAACCTTGACCAAAAAAATCGCGTTTTTTTGACTTGCGCTCCCCTCTCAAAATTAGTACATTTTGGCGACAATGGCGCCTTAAGAAAAACTTTAGAGGGGACCCTTTGAGACGGCAGGGGTTCGAATCCCTGAAGAGGGCGTCTGACCCCCCCCCCCCCATAAATCCGCTGGTGATACTCGTACTAATAATTCTATTAATGAACAAAATGATTGTATAAATGAAATTAATAAATCAATTAAATGATTATGCTGACTGAATGAATAATTTGGGCTTGAGTGGTGAACTAACCGACACAACTTGTGCACATCAAGTTCCATCTGGGGATGATTGGAGATGAATGACTGCAAACTACTCAGCAGTTCCATAGGAGGCATCCGAAGCCCAATTGAGAGAATTTTATCCACTGAAACCAAAAAGACCAAATGATAAAATGATAAATACAAAATCGTACATGTGATTCAAAAAAAAAATGCAAAACATGCGACATATTCTGTGCATTTTGGGGAGAAAAGCATTGATAACAAACAGAGCTACAAAGAGCTGATCTGATGATAGAAACATAATCTTGAACGTAATGATCAGAAATTAAGCTTTAATACGTCCAGATCTAGATATTTATTTTGAGCCTGATACAAAATAAAATGTTACAAAGATTCAAAATAAAAAACTTGATTCAAAACAGAATAGAATTTTTTAAAATGCCGAAAACGTTAATTTTAATCACAACTTTGAGCAAAGATGCCGATTAAAAAACGTGAATCAATCGCTACGTTCATCAGATTTTTAATTCAACTGAGATATCCAACAGCTACTTTGAAACAAAAACAATTTATTAACACGTGAACATAATTTACACTTTTACACCAAGACGAAGCGGAGAGTCGGGCCAATTGCACTACAAAAAATTAATACGTTTCAATAAGTTGTTGTTAAAGAGATTCCAAGAGGAACAAAGACCCTACTTCTACCACCAAACTTTGAATCAAAAAGGCTCATTTAACAAACTCGCCCAAGGGAAAAAACCATTTGTGAAAAAGAAATAGGGAAAAACTGAATTCGTTTAAAAGTTTGTGATCAAATGAGACATTCATGAGGATAATTTAGTACACATGGTTCCATTCACTACTTTCCTGTACATTTTAGAATATTTAAAAAAATATAAATGAATGCTAAATTTTCGTTCGACCAAAAAAACACAAAAAGGACGCGAATCTTGTACTAAAATAGCTACAACAAAAAGAATACTTAAAAAATTTAAAAAAAAACACAATAATACACTCGATTCCCAAAAAAAAACATTCTTGTGGTTAACGAGACGATAAAAAGTGAGCCTACATTCCTGAAATTGAATCTTCAAAAAATCATCAAAACGGAAAACTTTTTAATTTATCGAAAGTACGTGTCCTGCCCGGACTCGCATCACTTTCCCTCATCGTCCAAAATACTGGAAGTAGCTCTATTAAATTTGCGCAGATCCATTGGATTTAACGTATTTCAATCATGAAGCAAGTCAAAATGATTCAGTTAGGCAGTTAGAAAAATTCCGTAGTTGAAATCGAAACTCTATTTAAGAACACTTAGTGCTCGTACTCGCACAGTTAAATCTTAAATTAAATACGATCGTTGAGTTTTAGTTAGACGAAAATGGGAGAGAAGAGAAAACTTTTCTAAGAGATTGTACGTATCGTAAAAAGAACAACCAAAATAACAGTTCTTTAGAAACTATTCTGAAATATTTTTAATTTCGCAGGAATTACTTTTTAAAATATCTGAATCATAATTTCGAATCATAACGGCTCCTTTGACAACTCAACACAAAGGAAGATCAATAGAATGTGAACAATAAAAATCGGGAATATTAGATTTCGTTTAAAGGTTTGTAAAGATAAAACATTTTGAGAATAAATACAAACTTGCATATAATTCATTGCTGTGTTAACCGAGCCGACAAAAAGTAAGCATACATACAATAAACTGAAAAAAAAAATCATAATGGGAGATTTTTAGGTTACAATAATTACGGTTCCTGGCCGGACTTGCATGAATTCACCTCATCGGCCGAAGTATAGCAGAAAAATATCTCGGATCCAGTTCTTGAACTAATTTCAACGACATGAAATAGTTCAAAATTTAAAGATGCAGATCGGTTCACGAAAAAATTAAGTTTTTCTCAAGCAAGCTATTCAAGCTAGGGAAAATTTCAAGCTATGAAATAATTCAAGTTATTTCAAGTTGTTTCATGACGCAAAAAGTTTCACGAAAAATTAAGTTTTTCGTTAAGCAAGCGATTGAAGCTATGGAATAATTCAAGTTTCATAGACAGAATCGGTTCGCGAGAAGTTTTAATTTTTCTAAGCAAGCTATTCAAGCTATAAAACCTTGAAACTTTTCAATTTCTTTCATGGACCAGCTCAATTTGCAAAAAAAATGGATTGTTTCAAAACAAGCTTTTCAAACAATGAAAATTCCCAAAAATTAGTTTTCCCAAAAAATTTTTTCCCAAGCATGGTGGTTGCTGTTTTCAGTTGATTCATTTCATGCTGAAATGAATCTTGAAGCGCAAAACTTTGGAAAAACGTGCCCAGGTACTCTCTAGCCTTGAAGTTGAATCGAGTTGACCTTGTTTAAGAGTTATTGACTTTTTCAAAAATCGTTTTAAAATACTCAAGCTTAAGAATGGTTAAGAAATCTGAAGCGACAATTTAATTTTGACTCAAAAACTTTGAAACATTCTAGATTCAGAAGATTTTCTTAAACGTTGAGTTCAATGATAGTTTTTAAGCATTGTGCTTCCTCGAAGCTAAAACATAGCATTGATTAATAATTAAACACAGAGGAGAAGCTGAGCTTCGCACCACTTGCGATACAAAACAAGGAAGCGGCTACGTCGAAAAAAAATCGAAAATGTCGAAAAAAAACTAGATCTATCGAAATAAATTATCCTAGTTCTGAAACAAAAACATGCCAAGACAATAGAAGATAAAATTAGCATCGAAAGAAAAATAATCAAGAGGTAACACAGCCGAAAACACTTCAGCAGAAACCCTTCAAGCTGGAAAAGGTTTAAAGAAATTGTACTGGGTCCCCCTCACCCTCAACACACACACACACAAACTTCATTCGCGGGTAAATGAAACAATATGATGTCACTAAGCTGAGAGTATTGGCCGAAACCTATTAAGCTGAAAAAAAAAAGAAAATAAAAAAGCAGAAAAAAGTCAAAAAAATTAAAGACTAGTAAAAAAAATTTTTAAATCCCCTCAGGAAATAAAAAAAGCCTCAAAGCACACACTTAAAAACTACTTTTTGGCTCGTCGAACGGCGCAAAATATACACCGAAACAATTAGGTCGAACAAAAAGGAAATAAAAAAAAAATTTCAAGACAAATAAAAATTATCAAATACACACACGCAAGCACGCACGCACACACACACACAAACACAGAGAGAGAGAAAGAGAGAGAGAGAGAGAGAGAGAAAGACACAAAAAATGGTCTTAATCTAAAAAAAATGGACGAGAATTTTCAATTTTTATATATAAGACCTATTACAAAAACGATATATTGTGAAACATTTCAACGCTTCTATCAAAAACCTTTGCATCACCAAACTAAGCAAAGCGGAGCTTTGCATCACTTTCCATACAACGAAAGCGTAGAATGGCAAGCTAACAAATAAACAGTGAGATGGAAATTGTTGTCATAAAAAAATCAACACCAAAAAAAATCAATCTAAAAAAAAACATTTGATAAATAGACCCACTAGCCTTAAACAAGTTTTAAGTATTTTACGAGCCTTCACTTAGCCAACAACACGTGATTAGACGCCAATTAATCCGAAAACAAAATTGTAAGAAAACTGTCATAGAAAACTCAACAATTTTTTGGAAATACGAAAAATTCAATCTCAAAAAAAATTAAATTGTTTGAAGATTAAATTGTTTGAATTTTTAACTGTTATACTACAACCGACCTGATTCATTCAAAACAATTATAATCCTTTTTACCCATAAAACCAATGCGAATAACCTCACTCAGTCGAGAAAACACAAGCTGAAATTATTTAGGCCGAATAAAATTTCTAAGCGAAAAAACAAAAAATGGAAAAATATACCAGCCAGGGATAGTAAATTTTTGAAAACTACAGGGTTTAATCAACAACACTTGGTTAAGACTACAATGAAAACTGTTCACAGCGCAAGTAAGCCAAAATAGCGTTGTGACAAATAAGCCGAAAAAACATAAGCCGTCAAGCTATAGTCCGACTATTGAATTTTCTCTGGAAAAAAAACAAGGTCCGACCGTGACTCAAACCGAGACCATAGGGTGCAAAGGCAAGCGAATTACATCCAGTCCAAAGGAGAAGGGACCTTAAAAAAGCTTAGGATCGGTAAAAAGCAACATCATTTTCAATTACTATGTGTAAGAAAAGTTGTTTACAGGAAAAATTCTAGTTCCCGATTACAAGACACTTGCTGTCCCAAGTGTAAAAAAAAACATAAAAAACACAAAAAAACAGAAATAAAATGCTTTAAGAAACAGTGTTTGAAGTATTTTGAACAAAATCAATCACCTTAAAGCTCTTACAACAATTTCCAGAAACCAACGATGATTGACACTTCATAAATACATCAAGCCCCATTAAAAAAAAACAGGATTATCAGGCAGTTTTCTTACTCCGCCGGAAAAAATCTACAATCAAATGACTCAAATCGTCAAATGAATTATATAAAAAACTACTATCAAATGAAAATCGGGTTCATATTTGCAAAGATGGTACATAAAAACTTGTTGATTCAAGTGCAAAAAGCTTGTACCGGTCGTTATGCGAACCGAGTTTAGTTCAGCCAGAATAAATGAAATGTCTTTGTACTTGCGATAATAAACCAGACTCGAATATTGTGATGGATCTGATTTTAGTAGTTGGATCAGCTGATTCAAATTTACTACCTATGCTAATTTTGAACCCAATTTCAAATTGAGTTAACATGCGTACACTAAAAAATTTGTTAATTTTTTTTCTGAAAAAACCCAACTTAAACAAGTGAAACATTTCTTCGTTCAATAGCACTTAAAAAATCAACCAACCCATTGTGAATGGATGCGGATTAAAAATCCAACAGATCAAATTTACATCCGAGAGAACAACTTCACTTTCGCTCTTCTTCAGTTCCCCGAAATGGTCAGCCAGCTCGCATAGGAAGTCCAGCGTCATCGATTCTGAGTCTAAACTCCAGTTTTGATCGTCAGAAGGTGTCCAGATTAGCTGGGGTTCAGTAGGTGCATCATTGATATCGTAACCCCTGTAAATTTATTCACTCATTAAAAAAGTCCAATACATTTAACGAGAAAATCAAATGGTTGTCTCA
Source organism: Symsagittifera roscoffensis (assembly GCF_963678635.1). Taxonomy (NCBI): domain Eukaryota; kingdom Metazoa; phylum Xenacoelomorpha; order Acoela; family Convolutidae; genus Symsagittifera; species Symsagittifera roscoffensis. The sequence continues at coordinate 38,569,689 of NC_087070.1, forward strand.
GATCGAAAAACATGTAACATTTTTGCTGATTTTGGGAAATTCAGAGATTTCACCTGTTTAACTGGAGACTTTTTAGATTTAAACTCATAAGGGGCAAGGAGCATAGCTTTTATTTGTAGCCTGAAAAACGTTTGCCCCCTTTAGATGATCTACGCCCATTTATCTCATCAAAAATTTTCGCCTTGTTCGAATTTATTGACAAATTTTGCCCCTCAAAATTTTGAAGAAAATGCTATCGAACATCCGATAGTGCAAAAATGGACATTTCGGGTGAAATTTACCAGGGGCGAAACGTGCCACATTCAATGAAGGCCCTCATAATATTAAAACAAAAACCAGGGATAACTAATTGCTGTTCAAGTAGCTCAGAATTTTTCCAGACGATACGTTAACGCAAAATATAAAAATAAATGAAACGGATTTTTTTCCAGTATTTTGTGGTGTATTTTAGTTGGTGAGAGAAGACTTAATTAGTTGAAACTACTCAAGAGTTCTTTACAAAATTTCATCAAACTTCCAGTTCTAAAAAACTATATCAATTAAAGCTCATTGACTTTCAACAACAATACATGATGAAACTAACACAATTTGAGAAAAATAAATTCTCTCATTCTGCTGGGCTAGTTTAAAATCAAAATGCACTTATGAACTTAAAACATTCACGTTTTTTCGCTCCATTTGCATTTTTGTTAAGGTGCTATATCAAACATCTGAGAGGTCAATTATCCGATAATGCAGATATCCGAACTTACACAATGGTCACGTAATAAAACGACCTCATGATCTGAAACAAAAGAAAAAGTTCAGTGGATTGGTTTTAATTTTAGAGACAGAGGCGAAGCAGTTCTTCGCAAACATTAGCGAGAACAGGGCAAAAAAGCAGCTCTATCAAGTAGAAACAAACCTCAAATTCGTAAAACTTTGCTTCGTATCGGATTCGAACATGCAACTTCGTGAATAGGAGTCTCACTCCCTGCTCTCGCGGCCACGAACGCGTAAATATCGGCAAACGCTAGTCACAAATAAAGCAGCTAATTATGCTAATAAATTGCCAATGCGATGCGGCACCAAATACAATTAGACACAATTTTGCATGTAAAAAGTTGGAATATATCAAACTGAAGGCCTCCACACTAACTTTGCATGTAACAAATTGGAAAGTATAAAGCCAAAAATTGTATAAATAAGCATTTCAAAAAAACGGAGATATTTTGAGTTGGAAAATTTATTGAAACCAAGTTTTTATTATTGTACTGTGGTTTTAAAAAAAAAGCTTTTTTAGGCGCATTTGATCAACAGAAAATGCATCAACTGTGTTAACTTATTAGTAGTTGAACGTCAAAGCACGTTTCATCAAAAGTGGCACCAATATTTGCGACTTAGGTTGGGAATAAAAGCATAGTCATACTATTACACTACGCTCGCGTAAGCTGGCTAGTGCAAAAGAGAGTTGCGCTCCACTATAAATTGCGTTTTAAACCTTTTTAGAAAAATTTTGCAAGACTTCAGGCTCATTTTCCTAGGCGAAAAACCACGCCTGCGAAAAAAAAAAGAATTTCATAAATTTCAATTCAAAGAGTTTAGAAAACTTTCTTAAATCTAGTGATCTCGATACAAACGGTAGAAATTTAAGTGCCCACTAGAAATTGGATCTGTGCCCTAGTTTTTGAAAAGTTTCGGATCTTTTTCAGCTACCTATCTTTGAACGGTACCCTTTTGTTAATGGATAATGCAATATGCGGCTCTTTTTTCAACTCCCACACCGCCCCATCTTAATAAAGCATTAATTTCATGGCCAATTTTGTAAGCCAATTTTTGTAACAATCGGGTTAAGTCAACAAAAAATCTACTTGTAAAAACACGAAGGCTGGGAGAAAAGAAAAAAGAGGCTAGTCTGCAAAAAATCATCAAATTTGAGCTGTCACAAGACCTAAACAAGTTTCTCTAATTTGTTCAATGACCTAAATAAGTGTCTTCTAAATAACTGTCCCCTAAATAAGTATCTTAAATTCGCTCATAGAAACTTGAAAGATTTCTAAGAACCCGCTCACAGACAAATTTGGCAGCATCCATACTCCTGCCCTTTTTGTAGAAAAAAACGATTAACAGAGCGACCAGACCAACTTAAAATCATATACAGATCCGATAGATGATTATTATAATGGGAGATAACGTCCATAAGTTTGTTAATAGGTTGTTGTCAGGAATGACACGTTACTTTTTGATTAGCACAAACAAGATGCAATTCTCTACCTGCAACTAGAACACAGTAATTGCAACTAGAACTTGATACTGCAACTAAAATCTATTTACAGTTCTGACTGATATAAAATGCATCAACTAGATACCATTTCAAGCTGTAAGCATCATTGTTATAAGTCAAGTATTTACTTTTAAATGTAGAACAGTAGACAAAATCCACGGTTTCAAATCAGTTGCGCTTGAGAGTAAAAAAAAACAGAATCAGAGCGCGAAAAGTACGAAGCAAAAGAGAATAAATAACTTAATGTATCATAGTTGTGGTCCTGACTTACTGCTGATGCAGGTGAAACTGGAGGAACTCCTTCAGATGTGTGAACAGAATGGCAATTGAGGTAGAGGCGGAGTCGGCATAAGACACAGAATGATCCCACGTGAACACACCATCACACGACAACTTACCATTCACACGAACCTATCACAACACGGCACACATAATATCATTCTCGGGATTTTTTGAACTTGTTCCGCCCAATATTGCAGATCTCAAAAAGTCAAAGCAGAAGTGAAAATGCTCTAATCTGATTGGTTCAAATTGAACTCGTCCGCCAAAAACAGATGAAATCATGCGTTAAATTTACTATAGAAGCGCTTTTAAGTAAATATGGTAAGAGTTAAAAAAGAGACCCCTTACGCGCACGCCGATACTTTTCAAACCCACTCCCAAAACTACCTGTTTTATGTAGCCATTGATATCAATAACTACGATTAAAATAAACAAAGGATCACTTCTTAGCTTCAAAAAACTGCTTTTTTGGCAACGGGGAGGCATCGAGAATTTCAAGAGAGAGAAGAGGGCAGATTTTTGCTGAAAGGAAACAAAACAATTTGGTAAAATCTATTGAAACCACTAACATAAACGTATGTTAGAGGCAACCTTCGAAATACTCATCGCAAATTCTGTAGATCCGCCGTGAATTTTCTAGATATTGACCGCTTTAAAAATTTTGAATTAATATAAAAGTCATTTAAAAGACAATTTAAACGACAATAGGGATTCGATGCAATTTTTAATAAGTTTTAATATAATGGTAGGAAATTAGTAGATAACGCGAATCCACTTAATTTTTGGGTGAAAGTAATAGCCGAATACAAAGTTCCTTCGCGATTTCAGTGTTTGCAATGAAATTCTTCCAATTGATGAAGCTTATTATTTAAGAATGTCTTATAAAATTTTTTAGTTCAAGAATGATTATGACAATGACGAGAAAGTACCCAAGAAAAGAACAAATCTGACAATGAAAACGAACTTCACTGATTTCCATTTCACGAAACATTATAGCAAAAACAACTCACATCTAGAAACGGTTTGGTTCTCACAATGCAGCTTAACTAAAGGCGCAAATCAAATCATCAGAAAAATTTGAAACCATTGCGACAAAAAAATTGTTCACAAAGGAAAAAATTTGAGTAGTGAGTAAAAACAAAAAAAAGCAAAAAAGAGCTCTAACATGAAAAAACAATAAGAAAATATATAAGCCTTCATGACACTCAACTTAAAATAAGAAACAGGCAGAAACTTCGGTAGTTGCAAATCATACTTCTAGTGCCTTAAATACTTAGCCGTTGCGGCTTGATCTAGACTACTTACTTTCACGCAAATTTTTGTAGGCATCAGGCAGCATATATCAGTTGTTGCTTTTTAATAAAGCGGATATAACTAGATCATGATATTTATTGAACAACTAAACTTCGAACAAAAATGTAACAGTTGCGAAGAAAAAAGTTATGCTCGCATGCTCCCATGTGGGAACAACAGTTTACACAGAGGCGAAGCTGCGTATCGCAAATACAAGCAGTTTTATGGAGTGAATTAAAAAAAAAAGATAGAAATAAGCCTCAGAATTAGTAAAACCTTGCTTCGTATGGGCTTTGAACCTGCGAGCTTTGAGAGTTGGAGTCCCACGCCCTTCCCTCTCGGTCATAAACCCTTAGCAACCGGCAAACACTAGTCACACATACGGCAGCTACATATGCTAACAAATTCCCGATGCTATGCATCAAAAATGGCACCAAATACAAATAGACACAGTTTTGCAAGTAATTTTTTGGAATAAAAACTGAAGGCATCTACACTAATTTGGCATGTAATAAACGGCAAAGCACAAAGCCACATTATGTAACAATTAAGCATTTTAATTAGTTGCAAGATATATTCAAACAGAAAAATTCTGAAATCGAGTTTTTTTTGTTATGTTGTCTGAAACAAATAGCTTTTTTCGTTTCATTTGCTAAATGTAAGATGTATCAACGGTGATAACTTATGACTATTCGAATGTCCAAGCACAGACTATCAAAAAGCCTTGAAGGTACCCCAAAAGTGGCACTAATATTCACGACTTAGATTAGAAAAAAGGAATAGTTCACTTAATTAAAAACACTAAAGTTCGCTAGTGTAAAAACCCAGAAAAAAGCGAAAAACAAGAAAACTGAAGAGAAAAACAACGCTTTTATTTAAAAAATGATGAAACTTGACTCCTACATGAACACAAAATCTAATCAAATTATCAGAACCAATGCCACAAGGAAATCATTCATACAAAAACTCAAAAAACTCAGTTCGAAAAAAAGTACTGAGAAATAACTTTGAAATATATGCCTTGAAAGAAAATATCGTGTCGAAAGCTGAAAAAATTCGGAAAAAACATCATTCCACAACGCTTTTCGAGAAACTCTTTAAATAGTGGTTCTTTTACGCTTAAGCGTCCGTATGATTTGACATCCCTAGAACTAGGTGAGGATCTAGGGTTTTCTTTTTTCTCGAGGGGGGGGGGGGGTTTGGGGATTTTCAAAAAATATTTGAAAATTGATCAAATTGATATTTTGAGCTCTCTCAGATCACTATAAAGACCCCATTTGGACCAAAGTCTCTGCGTCGCAGGTAAATTTGGCGCCAAAGGCGGAATTAGTGATGAAACCGCATTTTTTGCTCAAAATTTTCCAAAAATTGCCCAAATACGATTGTTGGACTGTTTTTGGCGCACAAAATTCGGCAAAACAGGGTCGATGTAGAGATTTGAGAGAGCTCAGAAAATCAATTCAAAAAAGGACGACAAAACAGTTCTGTGAAAATATCCAACCCCCCCCCCCCCCCCCCCCCCCCACCTTCAAGAAAAACCTAGATCCGCCCCTGGAAGGAAGCATAGCATTTAGTTGCCCAATCTAAGTTGCAAGCACAAAGCTGTTTTTTTTGTTTGTCATTATATTCATTTTTGAAATGCATAAATTATAGACAAGAAAATTACCTTCAACCGTGAATATTTGTCAACTTTCCTAAACATCATTTGGAGACTTAAATTTAATGAAAACGCTAATAATTACCGAATAAAGATCACGAAATTGAGAAATTCTTTGAAAAATTTTTCAAATTAATCATATTTCATGACTTGGAGAAAAAATTTTCGGCTTGAAGTCCCTAATTTTACTATTCGGCTTGAAGTCCCGTCGGCTTGATGTCCGGCACCCGGTTATTATAATGGGAGATAATGTCGGGAGATAAGGTCCATAAGTTTGTTAATAGGTTGTTGTCAGGAATGACACGTTACGTTTTGATTAGCACAAACAAGATCCAATTCTCTACCTGCAACTAGAACACAGTAATTGCAACTAGAACTTGATACTGCAACTAAAATCTATTTACAGTTCTGACTGATAAAAAATGCAAAATGCATCATTTACATACCATTTCAAGCTGTAAACATCATTGTTATAAGTCAAGTATTTCCTTTTAAATGTAGAACAGTAGATAAAATCCACGGTTTCAAATCAGTTGATCAGTTGCGCTTGAGAGTAAGTAAAGCACAATCAGAGCGCGAAAAGTACGAACCAAAAAAAAATAATTAACTTAATGTATCATAGTTGTGGTCCTGACTTACTGCTGATGCAGGTGAAACTGGAGGAACTCCTTCAGATGTGTGAACAGAATGGCAATTGAGGTAGAGGCGGAGTCGGCATAAGACACAGAATGATCCCACGTGAACACACCATCACACGACAACTTACCATTCACACGAACCTATCACAACACGGCACACATAATAATTCTCCGGATTTTTTTTACTTGTTCCGCCCAATATAACAAATCTCAAAAACTCAAAGCAGAAGTGAAAATGCTCCAATCTGATTGGTTTAAATTGAACTCGTCCGCCAAAAACAGATGAAATCATGCGTTAAATTTACAAGAGGAGCGCTTTTGGGTAAATATGGTAAGAGTTAAAGAAGAGACCCCTTACGCGCACGCCGATACTTTTCAAACCCACTCCCAAAACTACCTGTTTTATGTAGCCATTGATATCAAAAACTACGATTAAAATAAACAAAGGATCACTTCTTAGCTTCAAAAAACTGCTTTTTTGGCAACGGGGAGGCATCGAGAATTTCAAGAGAGAGAAGAGGGCAGATTTTTGCTGAAAGGAAACAAAACAATTTGGTAAAATCTATTGAACCCACTAACATAAACGTATGTTAGAGGCAACCTTCGAAATACTCATCGCAAATTCTGTAGATCCGCCGTGAATTTTCTAGATACTGACCGCTTTAAAAATTTTGAATTAATATAAAAGTCATTTAAAAAACAATTTAAACGACAATAGGGATTCGATGCAATTTTTAATAAGTTTTAATATAATGGTAGGAAATTAGTAGATAACGCGAATCCACTTAATATTTGGGTGAAAGTAATAGCCGAATACAAAGTTCCTTTGCAATTTAAGTGTTTGCAATGAAATTCTGCCAACTGATGAAGCTTATTATTTAAGAATGTCTTATAAAAATTTTTAGTTCAAGAATGATTATGACAATGACGAGAAAGTACCCAAGAAAAGAACAAATCTGACAATGAAAACGAACTTCACTGATTTCCATTTCACGAAACAGTATAGCAAAAACAACTCACATCTAGAAACGGTTTGGTTCTCACAATGCAGCTTAACTAAAGGCGCAAATCAAATCATCAGAAAAAGTTGAAACCATTGCGACAAAAAAATTGTTCGCAAAGCAAAAAACTTGAGTAGTGAGTAAAAACAAAAAAATCAAAAAAGAGCTCTAACATGAAAAAACAATAAGAAAATATATAAGCATTCAAGACACTCAACTTAAAATAAGAAACAGGCAGAAACTTCGGTACTTGCAAATCATACTTCTAGTGCCTTAAATACTTAGCCGTTGCGGCTTGATCTAGGCTACTTACTTTCACGCAATTTTTTGTAGGCATAGGGCAGCATATATCAGTTGTTGCTTTTTAATAAAGCGGATATAACTAGATCATGATATTTATTGAACAACTAAACTTCGAACAAAAAAGTAAGAGTTGCTAAGAAAAAAGTTATGCTCGCGCGCTCTTATGTGTGAACAACAGTTTACACAGAGGCGAAGCTGCGTATCGCAAACACAAGCAGTTTTTTGGAGTGAATTAAAAAAAGATAGAAATAAGCCTCAGAATTAGTAAAACCTTGCTTCGTATGGGCTTTGAACCTGCGAGCTTTGAGAGTTGGAGTCCCACGCCCTTCCCTCTAGGTCATAAACCCTTAGCAACCGGCAAACACTAGTCACACATACCGCAGCTACATATGCTAACAAATTCCCGATGCTATGCATCAAAAATGGCACCAAATACAAATAGACACAGTTTTGCAAGTAATTTTTTGGAATATAAACTGAAGGCATCTACACTAATTTGGCATGTAATAAACGGCAAAGCACAAAGCCACATTATGAAACAATTAAGCATTTTAATTAGTTGCGAGATATATTCAAACAGGAAAATTCTGAAATCGAGTTTTTTTTTGTTATGTTGTTTGAAACAAATAGCTTTTTTCGTTTCATTTGCTAAATGTAAGATGTATCAACGGTGATAACTTATGACTATTCGAATGTCCAAGCACAGACTATCAAAAAGCCTTGAAGGTGCCCCAAAAGTGGCACTAATATTCGCGACTTAGATTAGAAAAAAAGAATAGTTCACTTAAATAAAAACACTAAAGTTCGCTAGTGTAAAAACCCAGAAAAAAGCGAAAAACAAGAAAACTGAAGAAAAAAACAACGCTTTTATTTGAAAAATGATGAAACTTGACTCCTACATGAACACAAAATCTAATCAAATTATCAGAACCAATGCCACAAGGAAATCATTCATACAAAAACTCAAAAAACTCAGCTCGAAAAAAAGTACTGAGAAATAATTTTGAAATATATGCCTTGAAAGAAAATATCGTGTCGAAAGCTGAAAAAATTCGGAAAAAACATCATTCCACAACGCTTTTCGAGAAACTCTTTAAATAGTGGTTCTTTTACGCTTAAGCGTCCGTATGATTTGACATCCCTAGAACTAGGTGAGGATCTAGGGTTTTCTCGAGGGGGGGGGGGGGGGGGGGGTTTGGTGATTTTCAAAAATTATTCGAAAATTGATCAAATTGATTTTTTGAGCTCTCTCAGATCACTATAAAGACCCCATTTTGACCAAAGTCTCTGATTCGCAGGTAAATTTGGCGCCAAAGGTGCCTCTCGGAAAATTTTAGGTTCAGTCAGTAAGTCCTTAATTTTGCACATTTTAACGACCCGAATTACGTCAAATAACTATTAGTTAAAATTGCATATGATCGGAAATCAGTAGCGGAATTAGGGATGAAACCGCATTTTTTGCTCGAAATTTTCCAAAAATTGCCCAAAAACGCTTGTTGAACTGTTTTTGGCGCACAAAATTCGGCAAAACAGGGTCGATGTAGAGATTTGAGAGAGCTCAGAAAATCAATTCAAAAAAGGACGACAAAAGAGTTCTGTGAAAATATCCAACCCCCCCCCCCCCGCCTTCAAGAAAAACCTAGATCCGCCCCTGGAAGGAAGCATAGCATTTAGTTGCCCAATCTAAGTTGCAAGCACAAAGCTGTTTTTTTGTTTGTCATTATATTCATTTATTTAAATTTACTGTTCGCATCGGATAATGATTTCAATTAGATTACGATGAAAGCAGCTAATCAGGAGAAGATGAAAAAAAAACGTAATACATTCATAAGAAACATACCGATTTCGCTGTCATTCCAGCAACCATTCGATTTCCAGATGAGAATAATTCGTGCTAAAATCTCCTTTCCAGACTAATACTGATGGTTTTCATTGAATCTGTAATTAGACCCGGATCAATAGTGCGCATTTTATTAAAGTTAATATAATAAATTTTCTCCATAAACTCTTGTTGCTTCAAATTCAGTTTACTTTCAAGTGCCAATATGATTAAAAACTCCAATTTACTAACAACATAGCTCTTTAATTGTTGAAACACTAGCTCAATACACTGCGCTCCTTAAAGTTAAACATGTACGTATCAATTTCGAGTAATTCTATCCTCTCACAACCCCTGAGCTGCAATTGATCATCTTCTGTTCAATTAAACATACCATTCATATACATACCAATAATATAAATAACATAAATAAATACTATAAATAACATACATACATACCACCCATATACAACCATTAAATAAACATACCATAAATATACATACCATAATTATACATACCATCCACATGCATAAACCAACATGTAGCACAGAAGGTTCCGACTATAGTCTTCAAAAAATACTATTTTTTTTCCAAATTAGTATCGTTCTTTTTGTGTGGTGTGGTAAAAAAATCTACACTAAAAAATAAAATTTAGACAAATGCGACAGTCATGGTCAAATAGGTCAATCAAAAAAACGGTTTTTGCAGAGAAAGCCGCTAAAACTTAAAACGACTAGAAAAACAAGAAAAAAAGTAAAAACTATTTTACAAAAATTCAAAATAACTTTAAAATTTTTTTTGCATAACATTTTCAAATTTTTGAAGTTTTTGATTCCTAAAAAGGCGCTAAAAACTACTTAAATTAACTTTACTCTAAATTAAGTTTTATTGGCTTAATAAAAGCTTAAATAAGCTTTTTTAAGCCTGTACGCTCACCTTATTAGCTTCAAATTAGAATAAAAATCAATAATTTCAAAGCAGTTCTTCTCGACACAAACTTTTTTTTATAAATTTTTATCTGTGTTATCAATCACAAACAGTAAATCATTTCAGATACGATGTTTCTCAGGGGTGAAGTTTCACTTCAAATTCCCTAAGCGAAAAGCAACCAATCAAGATTTCACGGCTGATTTGAAGAAGCTTCAGTAACATCTCAATTAAGAACATGGGGCTTCATCCCGAATTGAACCCCTGACCTACAGGGACATTAACTTCCCACCGGCCACAAATCAAAATCACTAGTAAGCCTCGCTCAATACACATACTTAGCACCATTTGCAATGCCAAAACAACCCTTGCATTGAAAACTAGCAGACAAAAAGTGAAACGAAAACCATTAGACCGAAAAAAATGTTGTCACATTTACTTGAAACTACAATGACAAATGTTTAAAGCACAAGAAAACTCCATGACGCGGGAACTAAGCCAACAAAGCGTAATATTAACGCAAGATCAATTTTTTGAAACCGATTTTTTCAGTTTGAAAAAAACAAGTCTTGGCCGGATTCGATCTGAGTGATATTAATCAAGTTGTAGGCCGGAAAAACAAAATCTGCATCAGAGTTGATAACGCTTGCTGATCGTTAATTTTAAACTCTTCATATCATTTAAACTTATTTTGAGGAACACATATTGCTAAACACAAATTTCAGCATCAAATTAAATATTTTTAAGCAAAATCGACTTGACCATTAGAAAAAAAATAATGGAACTGAAGCCTACAAGAAACGAGTCGAAGATCATAAACCAAAAATTAAAAAAAAATACATATCGAAAAAACAAGGTCCCACCGGACTCGAAACCAAGACTATAGGATGGGAAGGCACTCTTTTTTACCACTAGACCAAGTAGGAAGAGGCCTGGACGTAAATGGACATAATTTAAGTTTTATAATAAAGAAAATACAATTATTTTTTCAGATTTTCACGATAAGTTTTTTACGCCAAAAAATTATAATTACTGACTACAAGACACTTGCTCTCGCAAATGTATTTACGCGGATATAGCTCATTCAAATTACAATCCCAAAATCTCAACTATGCAACAAAAATTACGAACCATACTGCTTGTCTATTCACAAAAAATTTGCTGAAATTACGATATTGAGAAAAACTGTTGCTAAAAAGTTTAAATCTATTAGTGAATTTAATTGTATAGGATTCAAATAAAATTATAATTTAGCGAGTTAGATTGAAAAAAAAATCTGACAGACCTGAAAGTGAGCTTCTAAACAGTTTAGTTGACCTGAATGTGCGACCGGCTGCGGCGAAATGGATGACATCATCCCTCCCTCGGTTGGTCCTGCGTTAAGCAGGACCGGGGAATAATAAAAAATGAAATGAGTTGACACAGGCGTTTTCAGGTCTCGAACACGCACCTTCAGTTCCTCAAACTCGCAACTTCGGTGAACTTTCTATGCTACATCAACATTTATGAGCTGATAGCAAGTGCTTCCTGCACGACCTCCCCCTGAAAATTACTACATATTGGCACCCAAGCGTCTAAATAAAAGTTTCAGGGCCTGTCAGTCGAAAATGGATGTCGTAAATTAGTTTCAAAGGGGAGACCCTTTGATGTGTGGTGAGGGGTCAAATTAATGAGGGTAGGGCGTTCATCCCCCCCCCCCCCCCAAAAAAAAACCATGTCCTGATATGCAGCAACAAAACTGACTAATAAATTGATTAGACTTTGGTTGGAAAATGTGAAGTTTAACAAAAAAAGGGTTATTTGTGTAATAACAGAATGGTCTAGGAGCGTGAGCGTGGATCAAACCATCTGATTCTTAGACAGAAACCTAGAAACAAAGTGCTCAAACTTAAGTACTCAATAATTCCCTGAGGTCAAATAAACGCTATGCATTTTTGCCCAACAATAGCCGACTCATTTTTTCTGAATTGTTATAGACACTATTTTACAGGGAAGAACAGGTTCAATCTGCTCTTCCCTGCCGAAAACAAACAATCTTTTAGTTTGAACATAAAAAGCGCTCAAGGGGCAATTTTTCTCGAAAGGCCATTCTCAAATAGTCGTACATCACTGTGATCAGAATCATCTAAGGTTGAGAGGTAGTAAATAGTAATCACGGGACTCATAATACGAAATTTTTAGTTTTCAACTAATGAACTGAAAGAATCTTTTTCTTTTCACGTTTATGTCGTTTTCTCTGCAAATACTGGAGACTCTTAGTTGAAATTTTGACCTATGACAGTTGAAACTGTTTAATAGAAAATAAAGAATAACAAAAAGAAAAGAAAAAGATTTGAGCAAAAATAACATACGGAGAGAGAAATTTCGAAATCAAGAAAACAAACAATTGAGCCGATAGCAGCAGCGCTGCTAGTTTAGCCTAACAAAATTACTAAACAATCGAACAAAATACTCGGCAGATTATTCGAGACAAATTTCTCTGAAAAAACAGTCTTTAACAACAAATGCAAAATGTTTACCATTAGACAGCCTTCTTTTATGTGATGTTTTTTATTATTGGAAAAGACAAAACAGACGCCTGAAAACTGCTTACTTTTTTTCAACTCAACTTTTGAAATAATTACTCCAATTTAACAAAACCGGACACACGGGTGATTTACTTTTTTAGGCTGGAAACCTGAATATTAAATAGACTTTGAAGCAAGTTCATTTTTCTCACAGTTTTGGCTTTTTTGTTTGTTTGTCTTAGGGTGTGTTTTAGTTTCTTTCCACGCATAAAAAACAAAACTTGATCTTTTGAAATAACAATTGAGGAAAATAAAGCATGAAAAAAAAGAAATTAGGAAAAATTAGATTCACAAATAATAGAAATAAATTCAAAACACTTCCAATTACAATGAGACAAGGAGAAATACTTGCAGCACAAAACAACGTGATGTGACACCTAAGCCAAAATCGATAAGCAGACACCACACAAAATTCAGCAATTTTTTTGAAACGATATATTTCCAGTTCGAAAAAAAACGTGTCCTGGTCAGATCCCAACCAGTAACCTTTGCCGTCTCAGTCGTCGTCGTTACCTCATAACTAAATGTACCGGAGAAGCTAAGAAATTTGAATTTAAGAAACCAAGCTATCAAAAGACCCAGCTGATTTTTTAAAACAATTTGTGAACCGAAAAATAATTAAAAAACCTGGTCGTTCAAAAAAATTCCATTAAAATATTAATTTTTTCTACAATTTCGTTCGATGAAATTTATGAAGGCTTTATCACACTAGCATAGACGGTTGCTGGGCAAATGGCACAATATTCCTCCCCTCCCCTACGAAATTTCTGAATTTTTTTTGTTATATATTTTGTATTTTAATTAGAGGAGACTGAATTGGTTAATGAGCAACAACCAGATCAGTAAGCAGAAAACCAAATCCCAGAACAATTAGATTGGAAATTCAGTCCGGTATTCTTGGTCAGGAAAAGCAATTAGTCAGAAAAAAGGAAAAGTTCAGAACATTTCTTCTCGAAACTGATACAAATTTTTTGCATTTTTTACACCGAACACCGCTGGCTTTCATGTAATGCCTAACATGGCCCCTCGTACAATTCTTTTTTCAAGAAAAAAATCGGGGTTTAGAAAAAATACAGTTTCTTCTCTTTTCTCGAAACTGAGAAAAAAAAGCTACGCTATAGTTCCTTCTCACTTCGTGAAGTGGTCGAGCGTGGACAATTTCTTCCTGGACAAAAGACAAAAATTTTGAAATTACATCGCCCGAAAAATGATATTTTCTATAGTTCAGAATTTGGTTTTTTTCAACCTGATTAAACTGTAGGACAGTTCGTCTAACAATGTCATATTCCAAGATTTAACAAGCCGTTATGAGGTAATGTGGTTACTTTATGCGGATGTAGCAATTAGATAAAACTAGCGTGTAACGCACCTGCGGCGTTTCAAAGATATTAGTGCCCGCGAAACTTGCTTATTCATAAAATTTAAGAGAAACAACGAAATGAATGCAATCGGAGCAATAAACGGGAGAAAGTAACAGCCCTTTTGTTTTCAAAAATCGAACGAGAAAAAGAATATAACTTGAAGGTTTTTAAACTAAAATGGTCAAATCTCCAAAATACCGGGTTTCAGATCTTCGTACTCTTAACTCATAAAAAAACCCTAAAAGGGCCGGTAGCATATAACTGAGGTTCCCAAATTTCAAAAAGTGCGTTTGAAACGATTTCATTTGCAAACTCTTCAATTTATAAATGAGATTCATAATCAAGCGTAATTGATTCTTAGCTATCAGACTCTTTTTTCTTCATTTAAATTTAAGTTTAATGAACATTTTTGAAATATCATTGAAAATGTCAATTTCGAAAACTCAAGCAAAAAAAATGAGCGAAAAAATAAGAATGGAAAACACATCTGCAACCAGACTTCACCCTACCAATGCGTCGACTATTTCAATACGATTTTTCAACCACTTGAAATTTTACGAATATATCATAAAAACGTCTTATCTTGGAAAATGATATGCGTTAAGGATTCATATTTGTAGTCCAGATATGCGCTTCCTGATAGTTCCTTGACAGCACCCCACCATAGTGTTGAGAAATTCAAACTTCAAAAAAACATTTAGATAAAATTTTTTGAAAAAATTGATCAATCATAAAAAAAAGGTTTATCTCGATAACTTAGATGATTTAAGCAGTCAAACTTGGAAGGAAAAAATTCAATCTCTGAGAGTACCCTGCAATCACCCTATTATAAGGCTGGAATTAATGATTTCATAGTTTTGTGAATTATTTTTGTCAATTAATTTGATTCTCTGAGCTTTCCCAAAACACTATCAAGTCTCTTTTCGTCAAAAAAATACTGCGCCGAAATGATCTCATGTAGAAACGGTATAAATAGCCGTTTTGAAAACTTTTGACCAAAAAATTCTTATTTTGGAGCGAGCATCTAGCTCTAATATGACTACAGGCCCAGCTAAAGCTGGAGATACCTGTTTGATAATTTTTCATTTTCTTGTTCTGATGCGGGATGAAATAGGTAATTTTCAAAAATTTAGAAAATGGGCTCCGCCCAAAACCTAGTTATTGCTGTATTAAAATATGAAGGAAATTCTTGGGATTTTGGAAATTTCCTAGAGACACACATTTTTTGAACCATTTTTAGGGCGTAGCATCTTATGCACGGAGGCTTTTCACAAACTGTTGCCTCGATTAAACACTTGATATCAAATTAAATTATTTTCGAGAGGAATCAAGTTTCAAAAAACGAGGAATCAAAAAAATGACTTTTCCAAGGGTCATAACTTTTTGAGTGTTCAAAAATTTGGGCGCAACCGCTTCCTACAACCCGTTCTCAACATTGAAACGAAAATCTCAGATTTGGGAGGATAGTTTTCGAGAGAAGTCAAAATTATTCTGAGGGCCAGAACTTTTTGTGCTGAAAGTTTTGGGAGAAGCCGCTTATGCAAGGGAGGTTCACACAATCCGTTCTTTTCATTAAGCCCAAAATCTCAGATTTAGGAGGGGAGTTTGAGAAAATGTCAAAAACCCAAAAATATAGGTGGAAACTCCTCCACCGCCCCCCCCCCACCGACTTTTTAGTAGGCTGTAGAAAGCGGGGTAAGGTATAAAGAGCCTCTGGAATTATGCAAGCCCACAGGGTAGTAGGCGGACTTCCGTTGGTATCACTTTTTTTTAAAAATCGAAACAGTAGTTTTTGAGAAGAACTAAATTTTTTGAAAAGTGAAAAACTTTTCCAGAACGTCTGAAAAAACTTTTAAAACATTAAAAAATCCGATCCCATACATTTTCATAATACCCATTTTATCAAACAGGAATTTATTTTGTCGCCGAAGACATTTCTGGAAACAAGGGAGGGGGACCCTTTAGACGGTCTGAGGTTCGAACTCCTGAAGGATAAGGTGCGTCTTCCACCCCTAAATCCGCTCCTGGAACATGCAGGAACAATTATCAGGCAACTTTCTTTTTTCGAAATCTCTAAATAGTTTTTCTTTTTGAATTATAATTTACAAATTTTTCATCATGGAAACGTTTTAGAAAATGTTTTTTTTCTCCATGCGAAATTTTCGACAATTAAACATCGCAGGCAGTTAAGCACCAAACACTTAAAAATAGACTCACGGGGTGCTAATTCATTAAAACATAGACAACAGTCAGTTGATAAAGACTGTTGAAATCACGGAAACAAAAAAACTTGACTTGTTTTCCGAAAAAGACTTAATTTCAAAGAAAAAAATATATGGCCTAAAAGCTCTTTGAATTTTAAGAAAAATTTATGATTGACTTTTTTGATAAAATTAACTGAAATTAAGATAACTGGATCAATATGTTGAGTTTTTACTCCCCTGGGAAATCCGAAAAATAAACTCCACGTCCCCTTTGCCTTTTTGCAGTTCGATAGTGGAATGTGCCGTCCTTTCAACAAAGGAAATGAAGTGAACTGAAAAGTAAACTAATTTTACCAAAAAAAAAGTGCCCATCATAAATTGTTCAGATACACAAAAGAAATCAAAGTCAAACCGAGAAAATTTTTGAGCCTGAGAAAAAATGACTTTTACCGAAAGAAACTCAAACAAAATGCCTTCTTTATGTTCATCGACTATTAATTAGCAACTTTCGAAACAACTCACAGATGTCGAATTAAGTGCAAATAGTTCAGATACACAATTTGAACGGAACAAAAACCAGACTGACTTATGCAAGTGATAAATCCCTCCGCTTTTTAATAACTGCCTAATTTAACATCCTGAATTCAAAATCCTCTTTTGTCAACATTCCTTTAAAACTCGAGTACTTACATGAATCCTTCCTTGGTAATGATGGCAATTAGCTCTAACTTGTGATAACAGTTTTGGGATTTTGAGATGAAAAAGATGTTAGACTGAAGACATTTGAATTTATAAAAAAAATTGTAATTAAATTTATACAAATATAAAGCGAACTATAAAATTAAATTTCAACACTGTGAATGCAAAACGGCCTGTATTTACTAGAAAATCTTATTTTATTGGCAAAAAAGCATACGTAAACAGTTTAAAATCGAATTTCAGGAGTTTTAAGATGCAAACACTCGTAGTTCAATCCAATTATTGAGATTCCAGAATAAGCTTAATTTTCAATTATTGCAACGCTGAGTAGAGATGATTTTTGCGGGTTGAATTTCAATGATCGGATATTGGACCAAAATTAGTTGGAATTAGTAATAATCTGAAATAAATATTTGAAGTACGGCTGGCAAAATAGCAAAGTTAATACTCAGGAAAATGACACCAATGATGAAAATGCGTAAGATAGAAAAATAAAAACAAGCTGAGCTCCAAGACGAAATTTCTTTCCATTAATTGTTTAATTTTATTGCATTTATTTAAAATAACCTCATTTAATTATTAACTGCACATCGAATACTAAATTGAACTATAGCGCCTTTTTGTATGAACTGCACATTAGCGGCGTTGAGATTACAACGAGCCGAGTTTTGAGCCAAATTTCACACGAGAATGTCTCTTCATAACGTATCAGATTTGGATCTAATTTCATTTCTATCTGACATTTCATAGAAAATTTTTTCGAACTACCCCTTTCTGAAAAGTGTTTCGAATTCGAGAATTGGAGTTTCCTTCTGAGACTGAAAATCTTTTGAAATCCTGGTAAAATGGTTTAAAAAAATTACTGAGACAATTCACTCGTTTGTTTTCCAACTCAAAACACTAGATTCTAAATAAACAAGCAGACAATTTTCTTTCTTCAAAATGCGAATATTTTGTCAAAATGCGAATATTCTGTCTGAATATTCAACTAAAATTCCTTCTAAAAGAGGATGTCGGCTTGTTGTCATTTACTGCTTAGCTATTGCAATGATATAAAGCAACTTTGAATTGAGCAAACTTTATAAATTGAGATATTAATTTATATAGTTTCAAACCTCTGCTTAAATCACTTTACTCCCTTAAACTATCAAAAATACTTTCAAACGAAAACCTTGACAAAAAAATAGAAGAGAATAGAACAAAAAACATCATACTGGCTATAATAGCCATTGATAAAACTGCACTGCAAAAACTGTGCGCCAACTTAGTAGAGTGCACTAAATTTACAGCAATGAAATTGACCGCCCAAGAAAGAAACTTTCTCACAGCAGAAGTGGCGCATTGCAAAAATAACGAATTTGACATTATTGTAACAATAAATCAAGCTGGCAACAATTTCTTCATAAATTACTATAATTCGAATTCTATCGTAAATTAGTGTTAAATTATCTGTATTGTACTCAAGTAAGCGTACCTGGTTTGTCTAACTTAATTGAAAGAGTATTTTGGGGAGTGTTGGGTAAGTCATTTCCGAGGGGAAGGAATTGCCTCGACATCATTGGAGATTGAAGTCGTGTCGTGTCCAATCAACTCATACTAGGTTATACTCCTTCAGGTTAAGTTGTAAAATTGTGTCTTTGACGGCGGCGAAAACAAATCGAATGTTTTCCGTATCGGTAGCACAAGTGAAATGAGAATAGATGATTTTGTCAGCGTCCGGGTTTAGCTCCACGTACATCTTTAGAATGTACTCTCGCGCACAAACCGCATCTTTTTCCGGCCCTGAAACATGAATCACCCACATCGCTACAAGTCTAGAAAGGAATATTACGAACGACAAATTTATGAATATTTAAAAACAACTAGGGGCCCAGCTAAGGGCGGAGGTATGAGTTTGATGTTGAGTGAATTTGCTATACTGATGCGATTTTAAAAGTTGGACTTCATCTTCGATTTGTTTAAAATCCATAACTTTTTTCTTATAAAAACGGAGCATTCCCAGTTATAAAGGTGGGCTTTCAACTACCTCTTTCGATTGAACCTAGGATATCAGATTTGATAGGATATAAGTGAGAAAAGTCCAAAAAACGGTCAAATAATCAAAAAATTGACATTTCGGAGATTCATAGCTTTTCATGTAAATTCGATTTAATGTAACCTGTAAATTCGATTGAAACCAAAATCTCAGATTTGAGAGGGTAGTTCTCGAGAAATGTCAAATATTAAAAACAAAAAACCGGTCAAAAAAATCAAAACTTTGACTTTTCCGAGGGCCATAATTTTCGTTATCGGAAAAATATGTGAGAAGTCGCATAAGCAAATGAGCTTCTCACAAACCATTCTTTGAATTGAACCCAAAATCTCAAAAATGTCATAGCAATTTTCGAGAATATTCAAAAAGTTGAATATTCCGAGGTCCATAACTTTAAGTGCAAAAACAATTGAACGTAGCCACTCATGCAGGCAGCTTTTTGAAACCGCTCCATTCATTGAAACCAAAACCTCAGATTTGAGAAAAGTATTTCTTGAGAAAACAAATGAAATAAAAAATATGGGTCAAATATTAAGAGTCAAGTAAAAAGAGCAAGAAAAAAGAGGCTCTAGGGAAAATGCCTCTTCCCATATTAAAGGCCTGATCGCTCTCTTTCGTGACTCGAAATAAGACCAAAAATCTCAAAATTCGAATATTTAAAAGGGTTTTTCTCTGCACTGAGGTTTTTTCTACACTTACTTTAAAATGATATGTCAATGGACCCCTTCCGACGATTATTTTTGGTGCCTGATTTAACGTGAAAAACAAAAAAAAACAGAAAACAAAGATAGCCTCCAACCACATTCACATAATAAAAACTACATTTTTTCTTTTCCTGATCAAATTGAGGTCGTTTTAGTGCGTGGTGCAATAAGACATCTATACAAACGAGTAAAAGTTATTGAATTAGGAAACATAGCCAACAGATAGTTGGAAAAGAGTCCACGAACGCAAGTAAATAGAAAAAAATATACTGGCTTGTTTTTCGAAACTTCTGAGCGTCCAAAAAATTGCCTTGAAGCTCTTTGAATTTGTAGAACAATTAATTATTGACACTTTTTTGATAAACTGACCCAATTTGATAAAAATGAACCAATAGGTAATCTTCAATTTCGCTGCAAAATCGGATAACTTAATTATGTTTTCGAAAATAGACCTTTATCGCGTTTTTTGTGACCTTTACGCCGTTTGATAATGGAGTTCGTCTCGTGCTTAAAAAATCCAAAGTCAAACCGCGAAAAAATAAATTTGAACCAGAACAAAATTTTAAGATTTTTCCTGAAAAACAAAATCATCGCGACCTATATAAGAGTCTGAACTAGGTTCATCGACAAAATTTTTCTTCCAAAAAAGAAACAATAAATAAAAAAAGGAAGCACTATAAACAGCGTTCAAAACTGTTTTATTTTCAGTGAAATCAGGTTTGCTTAGCCTTGCTTTCAAGTAACAAACGTTATTCGGTCGCTCTAATTGCTCAAAATTAGACAAACTCAAACACTTCAAACAGTTTTTTTTTTACACCGGAGCATTTTCAAAAAAATTTCATGTCCTTCACATCAAGGGCCTTAATATGATAATTCATTCGACCCATTAGATAATTATTTGTGGTACCTAATTTTGCGTGAAAAAAACTAACACATCCGATTACAAGTCCCTCCCTTTTTCCAGCGGTCGGAACAATAAATCAACGACAAGTGTTTGTTAAATAAGAGACGGGGAGGGCAGTAGTACTGACCATCGTAGTCTGGGAAATAGTCGATGAGGTGTGAGTACATGATCTTCTCCTCCAGCAGGTCCTTCTTGTTGAGAAAGAGAATGACCGAGGAGTTCTGGAACCAAGGATATGCGATTATTGTGCGGAACAGCGCTTTGCTCTCTTCCATTCGATTCTAAACAAATCAACACAGTAATTTCACACAACCAGTCGCATGTTTAAATAATCAATCTGCAAAACTGTCATTAACTCGCAGAGGAAACAAGAGGGCCTCCATCCTGGTAGCAAAAAGAAATACCCCTACAATCGCTATCTTACTATTATGAGCGTGGGCCTGGGCCATGTGATAATGGCACTGAGCCAAAAAAAAATTGCAATGGATATTAAAACTTAATTCAATTGTGTAATGAATGATGGCTTCTATTCTGCAAAGGAGTCAAACTCAAAAACTTAAACAAAATGAGGCGATAATTAATATCCAGCCGTCGGCTTTACATCTGAAAACTTAGAAAAACATTTGCGTTTGGCCTAAAATTTGTTCTCATTTTGAACGTTTTAGCTCAGGTTACGATGTTGTAAATCATAAAGACTCCAAAAGCGTCTAGGAATCTATAAGAAACGACGTATAATTCCTGATTTACTTCGTCTGTAATTACTCGAGAAGGAACGCAGCTTGATTTAGCATCAGCGAAACTAATGGTGTATGAAGATATATGGTGGATAGTTCATAACCGCAAGCGAAATGAATGTGTGTAGTAAGTGGCAAGAGTACCTCGTTGTCGGACTCGGCTAAAACTTGGTCGTATTCGGACAGAGCAGCTAGGAACATGATGGATGTGACATTCTCGAAGCAGTGGATCCACTTCCTCCGCTCGCTTCTCTGGCCCCCCACGTCCACCATGCGGAAAGTGATGTTCTCTATCAGAAAAGTGTACTCCACTATGCCCGTGGTCGGCACCCTCGCCCGCAACACGTCCTGCTCCGTCGGCACATAATCCCCACTACTGATTCTGTCTATGCTAGTCAAGTAACTGAAACCACGCACACAACACACGTCATTAAACATCACTTCTTTATTGACACGATAGTGGAGCTTTTAGAGAGGGGCTGCGGGTCGAGTGTGTCGAGGGGGGGGGGGGGGGGGGGGGCTCAAATCGCCTTTCAGATTTTAACCTTGAGAAAAAGTAAAGGGGACGCTTTAGGGTTTTAAAATAAAAATCACATCGAAAAACTTGAAAAACGACACACTAATTTAAAGCGCGGAAAACTGTAACGAGTAAGAAAGTAAAAAAGTTAAAAAAGTAAGACCCCCTTTTTAAAAAGCTTTAGACCGCACTGATAGGATGTATCTCAGTACGCGCATTTCCGAAAGAGCGTACCGTCAGATTTAATATGTATGGCGTCGAAGACACCTTCAGAAAAATCATGGACATCGTCAAACCCTTTGGAAGATAAAGGGACTGAATTCATGTTGGAGATAAAATGCACGAGGATTAATTAAGTCCCGCCACATGTTTCAACATTACCCAAGATCGTCTTTACCGAGAAGCATTTGAAATATATAGGTTATTATTTGCCCCCTTTTACTAGCTAAGTAGAAGTTATTATTTGCCCCCTTTTACCCGTTTAGTAGTAGTTGGAGTTGTTCTTACTAGTGCTAACTAGAGTTTAGTAGTGTGTGTTGGTTGCGCTTACTAGTGTGATGAGTCTGGAAGTTGGTACTCTCTGCGTCTGTCGTAGGCCTCCTTGATGCCCATGTCCTGCCAGAGGGACTTGATGGCCACCACGTGTTTCGCCTCCAGACGCACACTCGTGTCATTGGCCGCATTCACACTCCGGATCAACTCCGCGTGCTCCTACACACAACACAGCAACAATAAGACAACAGTTCAATTACTCACACCGTCCATACAATTCAAATTCAGGTGTACTTAAAAGACAGCTACCTCAATCAAGTTTTAAACTAACTTAAAACGTGCACAACTTCGAAGACGTTGTATAGCCAAAAAACTTGAATCGCTCAAAAATCAAATATTATGAAACTATATAACAACAAAGAACACCGTTGAAAAACCAAGAAAAAAATTGTAAAAAAACATGTAAATATATCATTTCACTTTTGTTATCACTTTTCAAGCTTAAATTT
The DNA here is from genome assembly GCF_963678635.1 of Symsagittifera roscoffensis. NCBI lineage: Eukaryota > Metazoa > Xenacoelomorpha > Acoela > Convolutidae > Symsagittifera > Symsagittifera roscoffensis. The sequence goes on from NC_087070.1 coordinate 38,592,596, forward strand.
ATCTCCAATAGTCTAAATCAAAAATTTTTTGAACATGTCTCACATTTTCAGCTCACACGTTTATGTGTTAAAGCTCACACTTTTTTGCTTCATCAATTGTCCATTTTCCAATTGCCGGTAAACAGCGAATCAAGCGAGAATTAAGTTTTGAAATGATTTAACAGTGGCTTTGTGGCGATCCGGTAGTGATTAGTATGGTGCATATCAATCATGCTAGCATATAACGCACCTTGGGTGCTTCGAATTTTTGACAACTCATAAAAAAGAGCAGTCGCACTGGGACGCAAAATTTGCAACTCTTGAAAGTACCCAGCTACATGGTTGGCAATTTCATATTTTTTAAATCGAAGCTTAAAGAAAAATTCAAAAAAAATCATAAAAAACGTTATTAATCGAAAACTACAAGGATTTAAACAGTCATATTTGGAGACGAAATTCTCAACTCCTGAGAATACCCTGATGGAGCCTCACTCTTAAAATGGTAACTTTAAAGTTTGTGAAGTTTTTTATATCTAAGTTCTTTGAACAATTTTTAAAAAAAAAGACATAACAAACGTCAAATCTCGGAAACTAAGAGCATTTGAGCAGTCGCATTTGGACGCAAGATTTAGAACTTATAATTCCTGGGAGTATTTCTACAGTACCCAACAACAAGCCTAGGAATTTCAATTTTTGTAAATTATTTTTTAAATTGAGCTTTCTGAAAAATTTGAAAAAAAAATCACAAAAATCGTCGTATCTCGTAAACTAAAAGGATTTGGGTATTCATATTTGGAGACTAAATTTGCCATCTCTGTAGAAATCCTGAGAGCATCCCATTATTGGGTTGCTAACTTTACACTCGGTTAAATAAACACTGAATTCAAACTGAAAAGCGAAAAAAATGTCTTAACCATTGCAATATACGATATGGCTTAAGCGAAGAAAATTTTTTTTTTGTCAAACATGCAAAAATATTACGTTGAAAAAACTTACAAATGGCGAGATAGTGAAGCCTTCATTTGAACATATAATAGACAGGTATAATAAATAAATAGATAACAGATAGTTAATAGATGATTGCAGATGCAACTCTCACGAGCGGTGAGATTTGCAAGGTGAGCTCTTGCAAGTCATAGCTTAATGAACGTTGGTCATATGCGCTCTAGTCAACTTTAACACAGAGGTGAAGCTGCGCTTCGCACCACTTGCGATACAAAACAAGAAAGCCGCTAAGTCGGAAAAAAATTGAAAATGTCGGCAAAACTAGATAGATCAAAATGAATAAGACTAGTTTTGAAAAAAAAAAAAACAAGAAGAAAGATTGTCAAATTAGCATCGGAAAAAAATTACAAAGCGGTAAAAAAGCCGAAAACATCTTAGCAGAAACCCTCGAAGCCAAAAAAAATCAACAAGATGTAAGACTTATAAAAATTTTAAAAGCTTGCCCTCAAAACACCAACTTTATTCGCTTGTCATGTGAAACAATTTGAGGTCACTAAGCCAAAACAATATAGGCCGAAACCTATTAAGCCGAAAAAAGAAAATCAAAATAAACAACAAAAAAATAATCAACCCTTCTCGCCCTCAAAAAACACGCATATGCAAACTTTTTTCGCTCGTCCAAAGACGCAATATGAGGCCATTAAGCCGATTCAATATAAGCCTAAACCTATTAAGCGGAAAGAAGGAAAAGAAAAAATCTTAAAAAAATTGTAGTCATGAAAATCTTTACTTTTAATTACGATTTTGTGAGCAGGTAGCACAGAATGTTCCGACCATAGTTAGTCTTTAGAAAACTACGGTTTAGAACGTTTTTTTTTTCGTGTAGTTCCTTTCTATTTGGTGTGATAAAAGGATCTGACAATAAAAAAACATTTAGGCATATAAGACAGTCACTGTAGTATAAGCAAATTGGACAAAAACTTTTGTAGAAAAATGATTAGAAAAACTTTTAAAAAATCAAACAAATTTTTTTTGCCAAAATTTTGGAATTTTTTGAAGTTTTTGGTTCCAAAAACCAAGCTGAAAAAACTCAAAAACTAGATTTACATGCTTAAATTCAAATTTTAAGGTCTTAAGCTAGGCATAATTCAGCTTGTAAGCCAAAACACGCTCACGCCATATTATTTCGAAATTAGACCAAAAATCAAAAATTTCAAACCAATTTTTCTCGTGACAGTAAAAACTTTTTTGAAGTTTTTAATGTCGTTCGAATCACGACTAAAATGGCTTTAATATGATATATCACTCAACCCTGTCCGATGATTATTTGTGGTAGCTAATTTTGCGTAAAAAACACCCCAAATCCAAAGTTCCTCCCCATTTTTAATGGTCGGAACAATAACTTATGTACAACAACAAAAAACAATTCAAAGATGCGGCAACTTAGTCGACAATACATAAGCAGACAAACAATAAGCGAGAATTTATCGTTTGAGAAAAAATAGGTCCTGTCAGATTCCAACCCAAGACCTTTGCCGTCCCAGGCGTATTCGTTACTTCCAGACCAAGTGCACCGGAGGCACAAAATTTGGAACCTAAATTTATCATTTCTATTTTTGACCACTCCAAAACAGAGTTTTTTACGGGAAAAGTCTAATACCCGATTACAATACCCTTGCTAATCGCAAGGGTAATAATAATTAACCTACGGTTTAGGTCTCCGGGCTGGTTGACTACAAAATATGAAAAAAATAAAGTAGCGGCTAACATAATTGTCTTCAATGGAGTAGGAAATGTTGAGGGTCCTCATGGCACTGCACATGCTAGACATTGCTACGAAAATGTTGTTGTGGATAATATTGATTAAAGCTTTTCGGTCTTCCTCGCTGTAACCCTAAAACACAAAACATAACATAATTGATTTGATGATCCAGCAACTTTAACTCATCTTTTCGCATAGTTTGTTTTAAAAGTCTATTTACCTTTCCGTGAATAATTCGCATTTGTTTAATGAAAGTGCTTTTGCCGGATTCTCCGGTTCCCAGAAGAAGGAGCTTGAGCTCGCGCCTGGCATCTCTCTTGTCTTTCCGCAGTTGCTTTTCTATTTCTGCATTTATCCTTTTCGACTCTTTCGCCTCTTCGCTGAGGCAGCAACTCATGCTGATCACAATTCGATTTGCACTTCAGGAATTTCCTGAATCAGTCAAAATATTATACACATTAGAAAAACTCTCACTAAAAAATTGCCGTTCATGGATACGCAACTCACTCTTGCTAGGTTTCTCTCACACTTTCATGCCAGCCAGCTTCACAATATCAAATTAACATTACGAGTTCTTATCTCATGTAAGCATGAAGCCCTATCGACAGAGGAGAGGTGTGTCAACTTTTAATCAATAAGATTTCAAATCAATTTACCTGAAAAGAAAATGTAATTGAAAAAATCATCCAGAAAACAGCTGGTGGATGTAATAATTAAAATAGTACAATTGGTACTCGTTTGAAGTACAACAAACATATAAGACCTGGAGCTATCCAAGGAAATTTGGTGTCCTTCCTATTATCAGTTCGGCCAATTTTACCTTAGAAAGCTTCGAAAACTCAAATCTAACTTGAAAGTTTTAACAGTATTTTACTTAATTGCAAAACGATCTATAGATGTCCCAATATTTTTGACTGATGGACACAATGAAGCACACTTGCAGTAGCTTTTGTTATCGTGATAACTTTCACTTTCAAACTAACAAGAAAATCGTGTGCCATTAATCACCCATTCAGAAATCGTCCCACCATATCCTCGGATTAAAAAACGTGATAATTATAAGAAATGGATTACAACAGCAGAAAAAATATATGAGACGGATCTTTTAGTCTGAGTATAAAATGTTCATTTAGGTTGACATCAATTTTTCAAGATGTGGCTTATAGTCCAAACCACTGCATTCAATTTTCAATGAATCTTGATCAAGTGAGTAAATCAGCCTTCGAAAGAACCAAGAGCGTGGTGAGCAAAGCATGAGACTAAGAGGAAACATATTTGTGTCTGGAAATGTGTCCCACAAACTGAACGACCCAGAAATATTAACTTAGCCACAGCCATACGAGTTCTATACACGATTTGCTCACTAGATTATATGATCATATTGGCGCAGACGCACAAACCGGTGATCGCTTGTCTTTCCAAATAGTAAGCTAACGAAGCAAAAAATGATGTTCATAGTCTGCCTTCGTGTAGATTTTCCAGGAATTGAGTCAGTTACTCCGTTGTAAGGAAGTAACCAATTCATCTGGTAGCAGCAGAAGCTCAAAATCACGCGGTAAGAGGAATGATCGATATTTTATTCTTTGCTTCGGAAACTATGGAATTCCATAGGAAAACCAAAACAACAGCAAGACAAAACTACTTCACTATCGCAGCCATTAACGACTGGAACTCATTGCCTGAAAGAATAATATCGAGTGAGAACGTCAACATATTCAGAGCAAGACTTGACAAACTATGGGCGTCCGAAATGTACGACGCATCGTTTTTGGAATGACGAAATGGACGTCGACGAAAGAGCTGGTCGATAGAGGCCGAAGCCTATAGACCAGAATTGAACTTGTGAACTTAAGACGACTTTAAGGTCATAATTTTTTTGAAAGCATAATCAAAAGAAAACTTAAAGTAAACTATTAAGCGACAGAGAAAATGAACCATATAGGTCAGAATTTTGAGTTTATGGGTTCCAGGACGCATTAAGCGTTTCCACGCTGAATTGACAGTCCTATTCTGTGTCTCGAAGATACGGTAGCTCTTCTGTCTCCCGTTTATCAGCAACTTTCGAGATCCGAGAGCGCGGATGCATGATAGTCTGGACTTGGCGAGATGCCTCATTATTGGAGGATGCCTCATAATTGGAGGAAACGCCATAAATAATGACTTTCTTGTTTGATTTTTGTCACCAAAAAAGATGCCAAATCTTGTGAGAGGAAGAGCAACATGCACTCTATTAAGTTGGGGCAGAAAATTTTCGGACGCCTTTGTTTTACCAAAAACACAAGGGCATTGAACTAGACAAACAAAGATGAATTTAACAGGACCTGCGACGGTCAGCGCACAAGTTCAATATGGCCATCCAACCAAAAACATTCAACAAAAAACTTTAGCTTCTAGATAAGGGTCTATCAAGTTTAACCCTCTTTCAACAAATGTACGAACTGACGATAAGATTTGTGCTTTTCAATTTCATATACACACAGTTTACTCTTGAAGCAACAACCGAATCGACGAGGCTCGGAAAATGCTTTATAAAAAACAGCTAATAGTCACATTTGATTATGTGCCAGTCGGTCATGTCTGGAGGTTTGACCTTGAGAAACACGTAATTTTGGAGTGAAGTTTTAATTTTAAAAATTTCGAATGGAGCCTGTCATGCTCAGTTTTCTCGAACCAACTGAAAACAAAAAGTGAAAAATCAGAACGACCGAATTAACAATTGCGGGAAACTACTCAAGAAAAAGGCAGGAAATTGCTATTCGCAATTTCTCGATACGAAATAATAAGAGAGTAGAGCTGTCTTATCCCGAAAACAGGAGAATAGAACACAGACTTGAGAAAGGACGATTATTCGAACGGAACAGAGCGAACATTCAATGGAAGAGAGGACAACTCGAGTGTCCCGATGGTTCATACAGAAACTTTGATTCTTGAGACAGAACTTACTTCTGTTGTTAAAACTAATTAGCATCAAACTTATTTAGTTATATTATTTGATTCTCGAGCTGCTCATCTTTTAATTACTCCTCATACTCAAGCGCATCGACATGTGAGTTCTCAATTTAAATTTCTCGAGTGTATTTTATGATAGTTATGTTGAGATAAGGCGAGTTTTAGGTTGATCCATCTGAAATGGATCAAAGTTCCACTGTCCAATAAAAAGTAACTAAGCGGATTGTTCCGACCCGGTTTTTAACGGCGTTCATGTATTTTGGGTATCTAGAGACCTAAGTATGGGGACGTTCCTAATTCTAGAGTGGGGGATATTTTAGTAGTAGCCTTTAAGCTGTAACGGGTCGTAGTCTCATGTCACAAACGAACCGAATTGGCTCCGACTGATTTGAGGTAGAAAAACACAAGAGATAGTGTCCCTGACTCTTGAGCCAATGGTTATAGGGCCTATTTTTCTTAAGCCTCATGTGTGACTGCAGTAGACGAATGTTACATAGTGTTTTTATGGCGCTCCTGGGTGTTTTTACGACATCATGACTACGGAGTCGAACCCACTTGACACAGCTCCGGTTTACATGCCCATTCTAGAGTACCGGTGGTACGGTTCAGCGGGAACGTGTAAACCTTCCGGTTGTACCGTGATAGCTTTTTAAGAAAACTCAAGAAAACTTCCTGGTACGCTCTCCGAACGAGGCTTAGCTAACCGAGTGAAGGGGGGCAACTAGGGGGACAAAAACACGAGCAAAAAAGAATACAAAAAGGAACAAAAACCATAAAACGAAAAAAGACAGTGACTTTGATACCAAATTAGTTGGATCAAACCTTTGTATTAATTAAATAGTATACACATACTGTTTTATAAGACCGATCGTTTCGATCAATCTAGCAATTTAAACCAGTGAATTCAGTAAGGTGCCCGAGTGGGGGGCGTTGTTAAGGGTTTTCAGATAGATTGCGACCCAACCGGACCACTAGGAGACTTGACTCGAAAGGGTGACCAGTCGAGTGGGAAAGTGGTTCACAAGGATCGAAACTGACCACTAGGAGACTTGATTGGAAGAGGTGACCAGTCGAGTGGGAAACTGGTTCTGCTGTCAAGTGCAGAACAGAGACAACCAGCACAGGACCACTACAAGAGGACGCACAGGGGTGTTCTCAAGTCGAACAACGGGTATCGTTAGAATCCACATTACATTATAGGAAATAAGTGTAAAATTGGATAAGCGGAGTCCCATTGTTTTGAGGCAGTTTTTACTCAAGCAGGCCTGGAAACAGGTCTACGGTTTTCTCTCGAGAGGTTTAGCACCCGGCGCTTAAGGGATTTTTCGGCTTAAGAGGGGGGCTAAAGAGGGGGGAGGTTAGTAGGGGGGCTGGTTAGGTTAAAGGTTGGCGGTTGTAAATTGTAAAAAAGGGGGAAATTAGAGTAACTAATTAATCGACATCGTTGATTTAGTTACATTAGCCATCAACACGCGTTGGTAATTATAGGTGGATATCCAAAATTTAACTCGAGTTAAGATTGGTACGCTGGTGGGATTGGTAGGGGGGAACGGATATAGATAGTTTTTGTGATACCCCATAAGATCGCTAGTGGGGGGAGGAAAACGCGTGGCAGTTAGGTACCAGACATTTTTTTTCGACAGAAGGCCGACATTTGTCTCCTTTGAATTTTAGGTGGGTTGATTTCTCTGTTTTATTATTTTTTCTTGTTTAAAATATTTTTTTTATTTATTGTTGCATTTTGGTGAGGATTTGCGATTGGTTTTTATACGAACAGGTGATCACAAGATACCTGCGCACAGGTTTTGGTTTCAAGTTGCTTGGAACATAGAAAAAGAGGTAATTCAAAAAGGGGGGTTAGCATTTGGCCATTAAGAGAGGGTTTTTGGGAAAATTTTTACTAGAGCTTGAGTGGTGGTACAAGGTACAGTGAATCAAGAAGTCCCTACAACGAAGAAGAAAGAGATCCGATATCCAGACACTCAGTGACGAGTCTTGGGACAGTACCGAAGAAGTCTTGGGACATTGCAGTCTGGGGACAGTCTTGGGGCAACACAGTCTTGGGACAGTGCAGCCTTGGGGCAGTCTTGGACCAGAGCAGTCTTGGTACGAAACAGTCTTGGGCCATTGGTCTTGGGACGTTAGTCTTGGGACGTTGGTCTTGGGACATTAGTCTTGGGACGTTGGTCTTGGGCCATTGGTCTTGGGACGTTAGTCTTGGGACATTAGTCTTGGGACATTAGTCTTGGGACGTTGGTCTTGGGCCATTGGTCTTGGGACATTAGTCTTGGGACGTTGGTCTTGGGCCATTGGTCTTGGGACGTTAGTCTTGGGACGTTGGTCTTGGGCCATTGGTCTTGGGACATTAGTCTTGGGCCATTGGTCTTGGGACATTAGTCTTGGGACGTTGGTCTTGGGCCATTGGTCTTGGGACGTTAGTCTTGGGACATTAGTCTTGGGCCATTGGTCTTGGGACGTTAGTCTTGGGACGTTGGTCTTGGGCCATTGGTCTTGGGACATTAGTCTTGGGACGTTAGTCTTGGGACATTGGTCTCGGGTCGTTAGTCTTGGGACGTTGGTCTTGGGACGTTGGTCTAGGGACGTTGGTCTTGGGACATTGGTCTCAGGATACCAATAAGAAGTACTGGGACAACACTGAATAGTCTTGGGACGGTAGAGAGAAAGTGTTGGAACAGTATTAGGAAGGGGGTACTACAAGAGTACTAAGTTAGGTTGAAGTAACCAATTATAACAACACATTCCCTATCCTAACCTAACACATAAAAGTTTTCAAGAGTTTAAGAAAAATTGTTTTTAGCGAATTGTCAATTTCTTTTTACTTAGAGTTTTAACCTTAGAGTAGAAATTTTGTAGATAATAATACTGTAAATAATAACAATTGTAAATAATGAGGCGGAGCAGGGTACCGGTAGCTGAAAAAAGATCTACCGAAGCAAAGACAAAGTATAATTCGTCGCTACGCAAAACAACATCAATGGGTCCGAAGATAACAAAGAAGAGCTTTTCAGTTAATATGGTCAGCACAAGGAGTACAACGGAGAACAGAGCAAAAGAGGGCACGGAAGGGGAACGAGTAGAACCCACCATCGAGATTGATCTAGAGACACCTGATCAAAGTGTGGATGAAACAAGGAAAATGGCGACGGAGTCAACTCCAATGCCCAATGCAGAAGAACCAAACCCGAAACCCATAGAGTTCTCACCAATAGACAATGTGGAAGATGCAATAGGCAACACCGAAGAAACGGTGAAAGAAGACTCTCAAGTAAAAAAGACATCTTTTACAGAAAAGTTAGCGATGATGGTCGGAATAAAAACGAAAGAAAACATGACTGAAGAACCAAAAGCTGAAAGAGCACGAACATTTGGGACAGTGAGCACGAAGACGACAGAAGCCAATCCATGAGAGGAAGAAACTAAAGCAGAAGCAACGGCCAAAGACAGACCGACGGCTGACCATGAAGAGGCTACTCTTGAGCTAGGTGACTTGATGGCAAAACTGAATCAGATCGACAAAAAACTGAAGCACAGCGAAGAGGACAGAGAAGTGATAAGAAAAGAATTAAGATACAACAAACACGAGTATCTGGATAGTTATTTTAACCTGGCTAAGGCAACAGACGAGAGACTCAAGGAGATGACAGATAAGGTAGAAGCCACCAATGAAGAACGAGATAGGAACGTCAAAAAAGATATGCAACAGTTGAAAAACCGATATGATGATGTCAACAGCCAATTAGGTAGCCTGGAAAAGAGAATGGACACAATGAGCAAAAATCAGGCCGAAAGTTCGTGTGCAATACAGGCGAAATTGGATGCAATCTTGAGAAATTCTACCTCACAAGAAAGACCAGCAGCGGATCGCACGCAAGGCACCAGAGTTGACTTTGTGGAACCACAAAGGAACAAACGGCAATCGACACCGTTGCCTTTAACCCGGGATACGGTGAGCATAGCACCAACAGCTGCTAAAACAATCATGAAGAATGGAACGTCAAGTACAACGACTGGTCCGGGGGACTCAACAGCTAACAGCAACGCAGTTCCGGATGCTATTACATGGGCAAGCAATTGGGAGATGATGAATAGAACTCTAGAGGCCTTCGCCACGAGGAACACTGACTCGAATGATAGAAGAGAGGGAAAATCCAGAAAAACATTCAAAAAGCCAAAAGAATTCAAAGATGACTCTGATGGATGCATTGATACTTGGGTGGAAGTGATGAGATTACACCTAGAACAGGACAACTTGAACGATGAAAGACAAGCATGCACAGCCATACTCAGCAATTTAGAAGGCACGGCATTAAAATGCGTGGTTGCGAAGAAAGAAGAAGAACGTGATACCGCGGACAAAATCTTTGAAATACTGTTGAATAGATTCGGCTCAGGCATGAAGGGTCATCAAGCGATGATGCGATTTGAAAAAAGGAGACAGAGAGATGACGAATCGATAGACAGGTTCCTAGATGATCTCGAGAGCTTGAGAAGAAGGAGTGACCCAGAAGAATCTACCAATAGAAGAAACTTCAGCATAGCCTCAAAGTTCATTGATGGGGTAAAGAGTGATGACTTGAGAACGATGTTAGCAACGTATTACACATTGTCGAAAGATAATGCGCCAACTCCAGAAGAGATGAGGCAGAAGTCAAGAGAATACATGCTGATGAAACCCAAGAAATACTCGTACTCAGACAACAGGAACACCCAAGGGGGGAGTCAGCCACAGAGGTCGCCATGGTACAAGCCCAGAGATGACATGGACAAACGCAGGTCGTGTGCTAACTGCGGGTCAGTTGATCATCATGTGGCGGATTGCACGACATACAAACAGGGCATGAAGAGTTTGGGATATGCACCTGATGAGGAAGATATGAGTCAGATGGAAGAACACGAGTTCTATAGCGGCTTGATCACCAAAATAGGAGCAAGATGCTTCTTCTGCAACCAAGAAGGGCACTTAAGGATGGACTGTCCGTTGTTTTGGGAAGCGGTCAAGAATCAGAGTCATCCGAAACACAAGTTGGCGCTAGCAGCGGTGCAGAACCAGAGAAACAGACAAGGTGAATTTGAGACGAAGAAACTTGAGGGACCAAATGTAGAGCTACCAACGAAATCAATGAAAACTGTAACACAATGTGGTAGTGCAGCAGAGGCCACGGCGAAGAAAGCCCCAGAAATAGATTACGAAAAGGCGGCAGCGGAGGCCATCAACAAAGTGAAGCAGGATCTGGCAGCGAAAGAAATAGAACAACGACTAAAGCAGGAGATCGAAAAGCAGAATTTCAACGAAGCATTAGCTGGATCGAAGCCAGCACCAGAGGCTGTATCGGGCTCGACAAAGACTGGAAATTGTAACACTGTAAAGATGGTGACAGGAAAACCATTCGGCATATCAAAAATCGGGGCTAGAATAATGTCGATAATCACAGTGGGCGGCCACGAGGTAACCAGAAACTTGAGCGAACCGAGCGACCAGACAATAATGCACATTGATGTGTACGCAGATTACTTGAGTTCAATAAGCCCACAATCGACTTCTAGAGCATTGAGAGCACTCCTCACGCAAGGGGGTAGCAAGTCGGTACGTGTTGATAACAGATACACAGAAGCTTATGGTCCACATGAGGTGATGTTAAATATAGATGGAATCAACATCTATACCAAAACAATGATAACATGTGATGAAGACCTAATTGGGCAAATCTACGTAGGGAAGGAAGAGTTAAAGGTGAGATCGATTGAACACTGCGCCATGATTGAAGAAGATGCGATGCACATCGGGACAGAGGCAGATGTGACAGGGCACGTGCTAGACATAAGTGGCAAGAAGACTCAGTTACGTGGGTTACTTGATACGGGAGCGGTATGGGAACGAATGTGCTTCAACAAAGATGACTTGATAGATTCGAGAATACGGTTATCGGCTGCGAACAAAGGGGCCCTGCGCGTGTTGGGCAGAACGCCGATAATAGCGCTCAATCTGGGGGAACGTAACCTGTGGATGAGTTTTCTTGTAGTAGAAAACCTAGATGAGTCTGACCAATTTATTTTAGGCAGAGACTTCATCAGGAACTTTGATGTAGCGATTGATCTAAACAACGCAATGTTCAGGATACGGAACCCGGATAGGAGGTACGCAATCAAACCGGTAAATTTAATAATGGCAAATGAAAGCAAAGCACCGGTGTTCTTGAGTAGGAGGGTGAGGCTAAAGGCGAATGAAGCGGCAATCGTAGGCTTGCGGATGAAAAATTACAATGAATTAAGTGAAAATAAGCAAGTGTGTATAGTTCCGAATCCTAATAGTCAAAGTGCTGCTGTTTTAGGAAGATCCTTCTCGATAACGAAGAGCGGCCTCTGCGTCAGTGTCTTGTTGAATACCCTTGATATACCGATCACGATACAGAGAGGGAGGGAACTGGGATATGCTTTACCGGTTAAAACCCGATATGAGATGACTGAAAACTCAAAACAGAATGAAGTCGTTGATTGTCCCGATCATAGGGACAAAATTTGTATCTTGAGACGATTACAAGAAATAAAATATTCATCAGGTCTTGTTAAATCACTTAAGTCAGAGACGGACGATGGACTGTCGAGCTGTTCGAACTTTCCAGAGCGGCCAACACTAGATGAAATGCAAATTGATAAACCGGTTCTCCCGGAGATTGAACACTTGAGGGGCAAACAGACAGACGAACAGCTCGAAGCCATCAAGGACGTACTAGAGCGGAACGAAGAAGTTTTTTCGAAGCACACAGCGGATATCGGGTGTTGTAATTTCGTTGAGCATGAAATAGAACTTGAGGAGATCGCGGTACCGCACAGGGAGGGGGCGAGGCGCATGACCCCGCACAAATCGGAGGCGTGTAGAAAAGAGATCGAAACGTTACTAGAGTATGACGTGATAGAACCATCCAAGTCACCGTGGGCGTGTGGAGTAGTGATAGCCAAAAAGAAAGGCGACCAGTTGAGGTTTTGTTGTGACTTTCGATACCTGAACTCCGTCACGGTGAAGGATGCCTATCCCATACCTAGGATTGATGAGAGCCTCTCGAAGTTAGGTGATGCAAAATTTTTTACGACTCTTGATTTAGGCTCGGCCTTTTGGCAGGTACCACTACGGAAGCAGGACAGGGACAAGACAGGGTACGCCTGCGAGTTGGGTCTGTTTCAGTGGAAACGGATGCCGTTTGGACTTTGCAATGCCACAGCCACGTTTCAGCGATTGATGGCACACGCGCTGATAGGCGTGACAAAGAAGTATGGCAATCTGGTAATGTGCTACGTGGATGACGTGGTAATAGCAACGCCAACACTAGAAGACCACATTGAGAGACTTGACGAGGTGTTCGCGTGCATGAAAAGATCGGGGCTAAAGTGTAAACCATCAAAGTGCGAGATACTCAAGGACTCAATAAAATACTTGGGCAGGATGGTAGACAAGCACGGCATCAGACCTGATCCAGACGCCGTGGAAGCAGTCCTAACCTGGAAGTCACCGAAGACGGAACACCAGTTGATGAGCTTCCTGGGCTTCGCTAACTACTACAGAGAGTTCATCAAAGGCTACGCGGACAAGGTGTACCCGATGCAACAATTGATGAGGCACAAGGGCAAGAAGTTCACATGGAACAACGCAGCAGAAGAGTCATTCAAGAGGATAAAGAAAGAGCTATGCGAGGCACCAGTACTAGGGATGCCGACTGAGAAGGGGATGTACGTGCTGGACACGGATGCATCGGTAGTTGCGATTTCAGGAATTCTCCATCAGGAACAAGAATGGAATGGGAAGACAGTCTTGAGACCAATAGCGTACGGGAGCAAAGTCCTAAGTGACACAGAAATGAAGTACGGAGCACCGAAAGCAGAGATGTTCGCAGTGGTCACCTTTGTCGAGAAATACAGGGCATACCTAGGCAGTGAGCCCTTCAAGCTGCGAGTCGACAATCGAGCACTAAGCTGGCTGAAAACGTACTCAGTGGACCAAAGTTACATTGGGAGGTGGATAGTTCGCTTGGACGGATACAACATGATAATTGAGCACAGAACACGGGATAAACATCAAAACGCCGACAACTTGAGTAAGAAGACGAAGTTCTACGAGAGACAAGAACAAAGAGAGGCAGACAGACCTGAAATCAAAGAGGGCTTCTCCTTCATGGACAAGGAAACGTACGACAGTCTTCCTCTCACAAGATGGCTGGACAAATCAGGCAAACCGATTGAATATCATCCCGAATTACCAAAAGAGCCTCTTGAAAAAACCATCTTGAAGAAGAACAGAAGGATCCCGATAGAGGTAATACTCAAGTCGAAGATCGTGAGGGAAACACTTAAGGCAAAAGGCTATGATCTTAACCAGGTAGAAGCAGGAGCTGCACAGATAGATGATGACTTAATGAGGTTGCTCGAGAAACTATCAGATGATAAGCCCGTGATCCAAGAGAAGGGTCAGGAGGGACCGGAACTAACTATACTTCGGAGAAAAGAAACAGCGAACAATACTGACTCCTCAAAAGGAAGCGTCACTGATAGCAAAGATGTCGTGCGATCACTAGTTGACAAAATCCCCGAAAATATTCTGGAGCAGACAAAAGTCAGGAAAAAGAAAGTGACATTCAAAGAAGGAACTGAACACCTGGGACTAGATCAAGAGTCCGGGGAGTGGTCCAGGTTCACAGAAGAAGAGGAACCCGGAAAAGGAAAATTGTCCGGGGAGCGTGAAGAATGGGATGAAGACTCGGATGAGAGCAGCGAAGGCCAAGACAGTCTGTGCATGATATTAGCGGAAGAGAAGACAAGGCACCACGACAGGGAGTTACAAACTAATCCATCTTCAGGAACGTACAATCTGGACATACAAGGAACAAGAGGTGGTGAAGAACTTGAGAGAATAGCGGTTTCAAGAAAGCCTTTCAGGGAACTATCGTGCAACTCAAACGTCAGAACGAATCTGGTACCAGAAGACGACATGAAAATCGTGAAAAGGATGATATGCGTGAAACTGAGTGACGATATCCACAGCCCTGGTGAGATGAATGGACAGGTCATGGCGCTAAAGGAGCATGTCAAGGCGAGATATAGGCTGTCAGACCTAATAAGAGCCCAGAAGAATGACAAAATGACAAGTAACCTCTCCAAATGGATCCAGTCGGGGGTCAAGGAGAAGGGGGAACTTGAGGAAGACAGCTACAAGATCTTGAGCCAGTTCTATAAAGAAAAGAAAGACTTACTTTATCACACAGCTGATGGGGTGGTAGCGTGCAGGAGGAGAGATGAGGAAAAGATATTACACAAACACAACCTCATCATACTACCACAATTGTACCAAACGGAGGTGCTTTTCAGATCACACGACCAGATGGGCCACCAGGGGATAGACAAAGTACAACAAAGGATACTTCACAGGTTTGATTGGCCAGGAATGAGAAAAGCTTGCGAGAGATGGGTGAATGCCTGCCTGGCATGTCTCCAGGTAAAAGACCGAAGGAAGATGAAGTTTCCCCTCAAGTCCGTTGAGAGCTCAGAGTTCAATGAAGTGGTGCAGATAGACCATCAAAAAATCTGCATGACGGAGTCGGGATATAACCAGATACTGGTTATAATAGATCACTTCACAAAGTTGGCCGAAGCGGTCCCGCGCCAAACAGCCTCGGCCGAGGAGACATGTGATCATTTGATAACGCATTGGATATCGCGGTATGGTTGTCCAATGACTTTCCAGTCGGACAACGGCAAAGCTTTTGTAGGGGACTTGACACAAAAGAATTGATGAAGAGATCGCACATTGCTCAAGCACACTCGACGACCTATCATCCACAGACCAATGGGTTGGTAGAGAGACAGAACAGGACACTGGTCAACTTGTTAAGGGTGTACTGCTCAAGATACATGACGGACTGGGACAAATACCTGCCACAGGTAGTAGGAGCCTACAACAGTACACAGCACTCAACGACGGGCATCAGTCCTTTCATGTTGTTGACGGGCAGGGAGAGGGCAATTCCTCTAACATTCTTCTACCCGGAATACGAGGGGAAGAGGACGTCGCCTCAGGCATATGTGAAGGAAGCGATCAAAAGACAACAAGAGCTAAACGAGCTATGCAGGAGGAACACGGCGCAAGCAAAAATGAGACAACGCAAGAAATATGACGAAAAAATATTACAAGCAAAACCATATGAAGTGGGCCAGTACGTGTGGATCTTCCAAAATGTCATACCGCCCAAGGGAACAAAGAAACTACTCAAGAAGTGGAGGGGACCATTCATGATAACGGAAGTACATCAACAAGGACGGTTCTACCGCTTGAGTACTGGGCGAGCAGCACATTACGAAAATCTGAAGCCTCACGTCCCGTCCCCGGAGGACTGGTGCCTACCGAAAGACATGGAGGGTCTCGAGTACCTGGTGGTAGAACCAGCGTTTGAAGTGAATGAAAAGGGCACCAGGGAGAAAAATGATGGCAATGAAAACTTGAGCTTGGACGACAATGAAAAGATAGAGGTGGAGTCTGAAGCAGGATCGTTTGCAGAAGAAGACTGGAACGACCCGGAGCAAGATGAGGTGCCGAAGTGGATGGAGCCAGATCGACCAATATCACCGGAAACCAGAACTGGCAATCGTAAACGGACGGGTATGAGATACAACAGATACGGGGATGACTTCTTGATTGACAAGATACAGCCAGACAAATTGGGCGAGGAATTACTGAGTGCAGGCGAACTGGAAGCCGAAGAGGAATGGCAGGTCATTGATGATGGTGGACACTATCCGCAGGAAGATTACTCGACACCAGAAATGGAGACGGACCTCGAACAGAGCGAGATAGAGAGGAGGGAGAACACGAACTTGAGGATACTAGAGTGGATACGCGACGTCAAAGACGAAGGCCATGGAGGACAGAGTATCCAGCAAGTCGACGTGTCAGCGGAAAAACACAAGAAGTCAGAAGACCCTCTCTTCGGCTGGACGGCGACAGACAGGCCGCTGGACATTCCACCGGACAATTCAGACCCGACAACATCGACGGGGACGTCGATAAATATTTTTGTCCGGGGAGTGGGGGTAGGACTTACCCACACCGAAAATCTGATGATAAAGAAGCTCAAGGAAGTGAGAGAAACAAGCGAATTGGAACTGGAAGAACAAGAGCCAGAGCCTAACATAGGCCGGAATTTCAAAACGAAATTTGAAATACCCAATCAGTACTCGGAAAACATCATGATAACAGATAGTGACTTCATCCTGTCAAACAGAACGAGCGCGATCTGCATCACGGCAGACATGAGTTTCAAATCAAGACTGGAAGCTGACTTCAAGAGAGAATACCAGAACGTAGAGTTTCTGTTCAGACAGAGACCAGGACTGGGAGGGATGGCAGCGCTCCCACCATCAGTAGCACAAGTCCCGGGGAAATACTTGTGCTTCCTAGTGACGAGGGTCAATGACAGGAACACAATTGATCCCGAACACGTAATGTTGGCACTAACAAGACTACGAGACTTCATGATTGAAAGAGGGATAACAGAGGTCTCAATGCCCGTGTATGACCCAAACAGGGGCAAAATGAGCCCAAGGGAATTGTACGCTATCCTACATGTAGTCTTTGCAGAAACTGAGATAGTGGTGTATCTTCATAAGAAGTACTACTTGAGCATCGCCTGAGTCGGGTACACGGGGGTGTCGAGTCGGGTGTGAGGGAGGAGTCTTGAGCTAGGTACTGGGGTACAAAACAGGTAAGGGATCTTAGGGGTGACTGGCATGACAATTATTTTTTTAAATGATTGATGGTGCTAAAACATAAAATGTATCTGCATGTTTTTAGAAAATTTCATTTGAACTATTTTAGTAGGGCGAAAAGGAGAAGGTTTTTAAACATAAAAGTAATGGGGTTTTCTGGTTAGGGACACAGCTTGTCGGTCTAAAAAATCGGGTGTTATTTTCAGATTGATTTTTTGAACTCACATTGACTACTCATGTATATTCAATTGAAGGAAGAAAACGATATCTCAAAAAGATAACTCAAGCCGCTCATACTCAAGTTGCTCAGGTAAAACTCAAGTTGCTCAGGTAAAACTCAAGTTGCTAATACTCAAGGACTCAATTGAAATCACAGAAATGGCAGATCGATTCTGGAAGTCCATGCCATCGGCTCTGAAAAAGCCCACACTTGACGGATTGTACAGGCGACTGAGGGACCTGGATTATACTCAAGTAGACGAGAGAATGGCAGTGATGCTGAATGCCATCCTCCAATTGGAGGAACAGGGCGAGTGTCGGGAGTCTGCGACGGAAGCGGTTTTGATGGTAGGCTACACCACTGATGGAGTGTCCAATCAAGAACAAACCAGATGGCTGTCCTGGAACGTGGATGGGGCGATAAGGGGGTTCGATTTGGCGAGGAACCCTGGCCTGAACAACAATACGGAGTATGGCGCGGGGGAATTCCCACTGCCGGTCAGACCATCAGTCAGGTCCACGAGCCAGAGTACGAGTAAAGTACTATCGATGACACGGGCACAGCAGACGGGGGAAGTTTATCCGGACGTCACTGCCATGAAGAGAGAACTCGAGAGGACCCAGCGGGAAAGGAACAAGGCGAACCTCGACCGGGATCAAGCGGTGCTTGAGAGGGATCAAGCGCGGAGAGAACTGGACATGATGAGAGCTGAACAGCTACAGGCAGAAAGGGTGCGGGAGAATGCCGCGAATTGAGAGCAGCTGAAGCAGGCTCTCGAGAGAGATCAGGCAAAACTTGAGAGGATCCAGCGACAACAACGCGAGCTCGATATGCAGAAAGGGGCTAGGCCCAAAGAACGGGTAGTGACTGGCTCAAGGCCAGAGTCACGCATGGTGGTAGATGAAGCTCCTAGGTCGAAGGGACGATTCAACCTCGATCGTGCGGCTCAGGAACATATGAACGAGGGGCTGGAGGTATGGATACCCTGCCTGAATCAGCGTCCTCCCTGCGTGGTTTGGAGACTCAAGTAATACGACCATTGATAGACGTAGTGTTGCCTGGATATACACCGAGTTCGACCCCGGGTAGCAGTCAGGTGAGTGGCAACTCGTCACGATTGAAAGAGTTGCACAAGCGGCTACAGCTGAGGAGTCGCGAGAGTCCGGCAAGAGCGGACTTACCCTCGACGTGGGGGAAGCAACCTGTCAGGAGTGTGGTGATCTCGAGCTACAAGAAGAATACGGAAGGGAGATATCGCAAGCACAATCGGATAGACTGGAACGCGGCGCAGAGGGAGAGGAGAGATTGCTTCCACGACGCGACTTGGGTGGAGTACTTCACGCATCCGCGAGTGCCTGAAGGCGTGGTTCACTTGATCATTGGGGACAGCTTGCTGCGGGTGCTGACCCGGATCCAGTCCCGTTGGCAAACGGGAATCTTGAGCTTCGCCGGAGCCGCAACACCGCAGATGTTAGCGACACTCGAGATGTTAGGGATGGTAAGAGCACACACGGTCACCCTGATGGTCGGGACGAACGACGTGTCCAGGGGGGAAGCAAGGAAGGCGACAAGGCTGCACGACAAGATGAGCTGCATTCTCGAGGAAATACGGATCCAAATGGATCCGGCCATTCTCACGGTATGTACCGTTCCCTACAACATGGGAGCGGATCAACATGCAGTGGAGATGAACACAAAAGTGCGAAGCCTGAACGAAACAATCAGGAAGATACATCAAAGGAGTGTCCTTCCCCTTCGGCTACTGGACGTGGCTGAGCAAATGGAGCTATCCTCTTTCCCTGACGATGCATCTGCGGATGGCATTCACTTTGATAGGCCCAGAGGGGTGGATTGGTTGAACAACGTCTTCCAAAGACACATATGTGCGCTGGAGGCAGAGTTGCTGGAGACGGCACAGGTCACGTTCGGACCACCTCCAAACCCACCCTTCTTCAACTCGAGGTCTTTGTCCAGTCGCTTAGGCGAGAGAGCCGATTCTAGAGACAGTTCGAGGAAAAGCCGGACCAAGTTACCGAGCACCGCGCCCATGGAAGCTGATGAAGCGACATCAGCAACTCCTCAGGGGTCGATAATATCCTCAATGGTGGTTGCGGAGAAGAAGAGGTCAGAAAAGCCACTGGAGACCAGCAGGTCGAAATATGAGGAGAAGGTCAAGGAACTGGATCTGGAGGATCTGGAATGTAGGCTGGAGCTAGCGAGAACTTTGGGTCTTGAGCAGGTATCACACAAAGACTTGGGGAGACACCAGTGGGTGGACTGGTTGAAGGCTCATGAAACACATTTCTCGAGAGCGAAGTTGATGGAGACGGCGGATCTGACTGGAATTCCCATAAAATCGGTGATGGGACCGATTAATTACAGACCTCTCAAGTCATTGGGGAGCCCGGGACTGGTGGTGGAGCCTCCCAAACACCGAACCAGCATTGCCAGAATTAGAGTGGCCACTCCAGCACAGTTGAGAGTGGTGGACAAACTGATGGACCCGAAAGAAATGGAGTTACCAGACGCCGCATATGAAGGCACAAGATTAGCCAATGACCCCCGATACGGGAAACCCTGCGGGCAGACGCAGCTGGCCAAAACCTTGGCAGTTTACGACAGGGCAGACCCAGCTGCAGCAAGGGTGGTTATCGTGGCAGGATCAGATTTTGAAGGAACGTCTCCCAAGTTGTTTTGGCCAGAAACTCTGATATATGCCTTGCCGGGAGCGGAGCTAAACCAGATGTTGACCCTGGTGGTGGCAATGAAGTCAGAAATGCCCTGCGAACCTGAGTTACTACTGTTTGCAGGGATGAACGATCATCTGCAAGCAACGGGATTTCTTGAGCAGCTCAAGGGTGGTGAGCCTACACCAAAGAGGATCTGGGAGGCCATCCAGACTTTATTCGCGGCTATATATGAAGTACAAGAGAATGTCGCCTCAAGATTCGGCTCCAAGACAAAAGTGGCGTTCACAACGTCCCCCGGGTACTCGAACATGCCGCTTGCTCTGCAATTTGTGTACGCGGTCTTGATCTTGATCGCAGAGGGGAATGGGTGGCGTGTCCTGATGGCAGCTCCCAACCGAGAATTGGAACCGACAAACTTGAGACTGCGCAGATCAGAACTCGCGGCGGCATGGGCGGATGTCTCCCATGCGTTGAGAGGCTTTTACGAGTTGGCCGACATCCTCATCGTATTAGACGAGGTCCTCTTGTTGGAGATATCCAACTTCGCCAGGCAACTCAAGCTCAGCCCGATTATAAGGGACGATCATCCAGTGGTGGCTCACCTGACGGCTAGTCTGTGGCTTCGGGACATGGAGTTGACCATCACGAACTCAACCAGCAGATCTAGAGGGCCGAACAACGAAAGGAAGAACGTGGCCGCATCGGAGAAGCAACTAGAGTCGATGGTGCATCGGTTGGCACAAGAGGGAGGCAAGTGGCCCTTCTTAACACCAAGACTGGAAAACGCCACGGGGAAAACAAGAGAAGATGCGCCGCTTCTGGTGAAGCAGATCTGGGATTTTCTTGAGGAGCAACTGGGAATAGCTGAGAAGAGGGAGATGACGGTTGGCAGGTTCGTCACAGCAGCCAATGAGGTCACGATTGGAGGGTTCTGGAGGGAGCACGCGAGGGGTGAGCTAAGGACGAGGAGGGATCATGAGATTCTCGAGTTCTTGAGTCCTTGTTGGGGAAAAGAGTTCCTGGCCGGAGTGTACAGTGCGAAGGAGACTATCTTTAAAGCGTTCATACAGGAGGTATTGAATATGCCTATCAGTCTGTTTCTGGCGCTGTACCTGGTTTACCCGAGGTACTTGTTTAATATGGGCCCAGCATACATGTTCAGTCGTGGCGTGGATACCCTCAGGATAGACGGATACTTGACGTTAGTACTTCTGACCCACGGTGAACTGACCTCATTTCACCAATTGATGAGGTACGGGGAGCCCCTGTCGATGGGAAGAACACACTCGAGTATGGATACCTACTCGTACAAGTGTGCGGCCGGGCTAAAGACGCTGCTAGTGCAGTATCTACTGATGCAAAACAGGCACCTGACTGGTAAAGAAAAGAGCCCGAAGACAAGAGAGGAATGGAGAAGAGTGAATGGAGGCATGCCCCTATTGACGGACCTATGCCTGGCCATGAGATCGGACCCCATGGGGATGATCCGGGGGCTAGGGGAGGTCGTGACCTGTATCTATGGACCGGCCGTCACGTTCGCGTTTCCAGATCCTCTGGTGACAGCTTATCGATACTCGGTGACCCACATGAGCCTCATAAGCGTATTAGATGGAACGACACTTAACTGGTGTCAGCAAGAG
>NC_087070.1:38614749-38743357 GCF_963678635.1 Symsagittifera roscoffensis
CACCAAAGGGTAGGACTCTATACGAAATTTAGAGCCGGTTATCGCCGCGTAGCGCGCCCACAGGAGACCTTAAACCGAGACTCGGCTAATTTAGTCTTTCCACCAATTGCAAAGATTTGGAACTTATGCGACTGCTTTTTTATTTTGGAACCTATGGGCATGATTTTTTTATTTTGGAACCTATGAATACGCACCGTGGCCTCTAAGCAGTAGCGAACTTTAATTCCATGTCTAGCTTTCTTGGCTTCGACCGATTGTGATAGAAAAGCAGGATAGATTGTTTCTCTGGCTTTTGCGCTGATAGCTTTAGAGCCTATCAAACTTGATCTCAAACGTGAGGTAAGCGTGAGGTAAGCCTAATTGTTGTGATAAACTTATTAAATAGTTTCATGTACTATGATGACGGGGACACGTGGACGCATCGGGCGTGTACGGACATCCCACAGCAGATTTACGACCCATCTATCATCGGTTCGTGGCTTATGTGCGCCTGTGCGAACTGCCTTGACGATGCCAAGACAGCAATGAAGAAGTCCGTTCGAGATAAGTCTATTGAAACTTCTCTAGAATCTATCAAAACTGAAGTCATCAATCTTAAAGCAGCTATTGTATCCACTGATACTAAGACAACTGTAAATGGCCACACAGCAACGCCTGTTACACCTGATGATCAAAGTGAAATGGGAATAAGAATAAATGGCGTGCCTGAACCTTCCAACCAGAAATTGCATGACAGAATGGATTCAGGTATTCAAGCAGTCAGAAAAGTTAAGGAGTATTTGGGAGAGCCTGTCAATGAGCCTATAATTGATTCCTTTCGGCTGGGAAAGTATCGATCTGATGCTACCAGGCCGAGAACCTTGCTGGTGAGGTTTAAGAATCCATGGCTGGTTCGTAAGTTGCTGGCTAAATCGTATATCTTGAAAGATTATTCTGATCGCATCTACTTATCCAGAGAGCTTACTGTTGACGAAAAGAAATTGGAGTCGCGCATTCTCTCTGAACGTTATAAACTTGTCGAAATCAGTATCTCAAAGGATAGACTGAGAGTTAGAGATTTAAAATTGTATCTGAATGGCAAAGAACATGTGTTTTGACTAGCCAACCGCAAAATAACTCTCTGTTTGCTGAATGCCCGTTCATTGAAAAAACATAATGCCATTTATGAACTACAGTTTGATGCCAGTTATCACGGATTTGATATTATCTGTATAACTGAGTCTTGGTTAACCACGGATATTGATAATTCGTTTTATGCTATTCCTGGGTATAAGATATTTAGGAAAGACCGCAGTTCGTTTGAACTCAAACAAAACCACAGGCGGCGGTGTCTGTATTTTTGTTCGTGAAGGTACCGTCAGTGATCGGTAGACTTGTCATCATTCTGATCAGTATGAAATTCTGTGGCTGTCAGTTAGCGTAGGAAATAAATATTTGTTGGTCTGTTTGGTTTATTTCCCACCTGATGCTACGTATGGCCGTCAGCTAGAAATGCATATCTCACACTCCATCAATGTCTTAAGGGACCAGAACCCATCGTCATTTATTGTACTCTGTGGGGATTTCAATAACTTGGATACTGATGACCTCGTATTAGATAGCGGTCTTTACGATGTTTGTACGGAACCCACACGCGGGAATAATAGACTTGACAAAATATTGTGTTCGGATGAAATTTATTTCAATGGTATTGAACGATTTACGTCTACTCTGAGAACGGACCATATGGGTTTGGTTGCTTATCATGGTGTTGAACAATCTGAAAAGAAGGTTGTTTACTTTCGTGACCATATATTTGCCAACAAAAATCATTTGAACTATTTGCTGGATACCCATGATTTAAGTTATTTTCTTAACTACAACGATCCAAATGTGTTGTGCAGGGGAACTTTCTAACGAGCTTCTGAATCTGTATAAGGTCGCTTGTCCATTGAAACGTGTTGTTCTTAGCTCAAAGGATCCACCTTTCATGACTCCGGTTATCAAATATCTTTTAAGGAAGAAGCATCGACATACACGTCGAGGTAAACTTGCGGAAGCGAATGCTGTCGGCCTTCAAGTTCGTATGTTAATTACTAAACATGCCTTTTCTGATTCCAGTGGTCGAAACTGGTGGCAGCGTGTGAATACTTTATTGAATAGGAATACAATAGCCCCAGATCGCACCTGTGCTTTTTTGGCTGAGCAGCTTACCAGTACTGTAATGGCATCTCCACTGCTTCTGGAGGCCCATTCAAGCCTACTTATTTGGAGACTACAAATGACGGCCCGCATTTTCGCTCTTGCAAATATTTAATGCCATGAAACGCATTAGGCGCACCGCTACTGGCCCAGACGCTCTGCCGTTTTTGGGATCTTTAAGGACAATGCTCACAATTTGGCCAAATCTATTGTCATATGTTCAACTTGTGCTTAGAACAAGGTATTTTCCCGGATTCTTGGAAGCTTGCAAAAATATATCCCTTGCCAAAAATTTCGTCTCCAAAGCAGCCAAAGGATTTGAGGCAAGTCTCTGTTACTTCTGTTATGTCCAGAGTGTTTGAAAGGTTTATTTACCAGAACTATCTGCATGCTATTGATGTTTCAGATATTTCCACCACGTTATCAACTTATGCTGACGATAACAATCCTCTTGTAGCTGGCTGCAATAGCGCTGACAATGCTCGGGAAGTTATTAGTTCGCTCTGTCACCAATTTGACGCAAGAAACTTGTTTCTCAATGTTCAAAAATCTTCCAAGGAAATGCGTATCATTTTCAACCATAGTGGCAGTAATGCCATACATATGGTTGAGGGCATTGAGGTTGTTGATGACCTCAAAGTGCTGGGGTTTACGATTGACTCCAAATTTGGTTTTTCTAAGCATATTGACAAAGCTGTTAAACAATCAAATTCTATACTTTTTTTAATCTGGCGCCTTGGTAAAATCGGTTATTCGAAAGATGAACTTGCTATTTTGTATCGTGCTTTTGTTCTCCCAAAGCTTTACTATGGCATTAATGTTTGGGGTGGTTCAAATGTTAAAGATCTAGAGAAGATAAATTTGTTTCAAAGACGTGCAATAAGGCTCGGCGTTACTGATACTTATGAACCAATATCTGCAACTATTAGAAGAGCTGACCAAAAACTCTACGATGCAATCTTCCAAACACGTTCTGATCATCTGTTCTTTGATTTAGTTCCGACACTTTCTACCTACTCAGCAAACAACCTGCGCTGTCGTGATCCACCTATTGCTCGCTGTAAGATGGAGAGGCAAATGAAAATATCTCCTTATCGCCTGCTGTGCAGACTTCATGACATATAGTTTAACTTGTTGTCTTATTACGATTTATAGATGTCATTCTATAACTATTTTAAGTATCTATCTATCTATCTATCTAAGCGAACAACGTTTAATCAGAGTTATCTTATCTGCCTATCACACTCGATCAAAGAATTACTACAAGGACAAACCGATATTCGAAAAAAATTTTCCCTGCAATCTCGGATCTTTCCGTGGACCCTAAAACAAACAAAACAGATCAAAATTCACACACGAAAAAATTAGCGCTTCGTTATTAAGTAGCACTCGGTTATCACTGTGAGTGTCCATGCACCAGCTAAGTTGGAAGAAACAAATTAAAATTCAATATATTCTTTGAATCTTTCACTTTGAAGTAACAGTCGCCCGCTCATGAGGTTAAGAGACGTTTGGAAGTTTGAGCTTGAGAAAATTTTCAGTCTTGATTTTGGGCTGAAATGCAAATTTTCAAAACTCGAATTGAGCATACCATGCTCAATTTTCTTGCGTCAACTGAAAATACAAGAAAAACAAGATCAGAAGAACCGAACTACAATCGCGGGAAAGAAGTCTAAAATTGCAGCGGGAAATTGCTATTTGCAATTTCCAATACATAATTCGAACAAGAGTAGAGCTGTCTTATTTTTGGCAGAAGACGGAAAATGCTCGCGAGTGAAGAAGAAATAAATTAGAGCGCACCAGAGTGAACCTTCGGTGGGAAGGTGGACAGTTGAAGCTGCCCAATGGTCCAGGTCAAAAATTTGTTTCTTGAGTTAACACTTGCTAATTTCAAACTTCTCGAGTTAAACTTAATTACCCAATCAATTCTAGAGTTGCTTTATGATTTAGTTACTCGATTCTAGAGGTCGTGTCGGTATGCGAGTACCTAATTTAATTTTGTTGAGTGTGTTTTAAATTGTTATGTTGAGTAATGGGAGAGTTTTTAGGTTGATCCATCTGAAATGGATCAAAAGTCCACTGTCTAATGAAAAGTACTTATACTCTCAAATAAAAATTAACATGCAATAGATTCCCAGCCCTGTTTGAGGCAATTCGAGGCCTGTTAACGGAAGCGTTCGTTCTAATTTCCAGAACTAAATAGAATGCCGGATGGTTATTTTGAAAGGAAGTTGTACTGCGGGGACTATTTTGGTATTGGCCTCTGGTGAATTCCCATAGGTTTCAATATTCATAGGTTCCAAAATAAAAAATCAGTCGCATAAGTTCCAAAATTTATGTTCTTGAATTCTGATTGGTTGAAATTTGAGCCAACAAATTTATGGATTGATTGTTTACTGTTCCACCAGCATAAACTCAAGCTGCAGAATAGTGACCGCCGCAGCCGCGCCAACGTGTTGCAAGCTTGCCACCAAAGGGTAGGACTCTATACGAAATTTAGAGCCGATTATCGCCGCCAGGCGGCGAAGCGCGCGTAGCGCGCCCATCGGCGAACTTAAACCGAGACTCGGCTAATTTAGTCTTTCCACCAATTGAAAAGATTTGGAACTTATGCGACTGCTTTTTTTATTTTGGAACCTATGGGACTGATTATTTTTTTTTGGAACCTATGAATAAGTCAAGATAATTTGACCCAAGCTGCCCATGAAACTACAACCTCACAAGAATTTCGAGAAACTCAAATGAAAACCCTGGAAAACGAAATGACTGACCTCAAAAAAACAGTGACCGAAACCAAAACGCTGCTAAGCACAAAACAACCTGATTCAGATTATCCAACCCAACCTAGCTCAATTGCCAGTCGCCAAAAACCGCCACCGAAACCCGCCGAGGAACTCGATGGCATTCGCATACGAGAAATCCCTGAATCAACGGAGAAGGAAGCAAGATTGCGCCAAGAACACGATCTCGCCGAAGTTCAAAAAGTATTGACCCATATGGATGTCAATGCCTCAATTGGCGATGTCATACGCCTAGGTCAATATGACGAGTACAAGATAAGAACAATCCTATTAAAAGTGCCCAATGCATACCAACGACGAATGATATTGCCATCTGCGAGGAAACAGAGAAACTCCCCTCAACCAATTTTCCTCAGCCGATAACTGACAAAGGAAGAAGCTGATCAAGAAGACCTTGCCCTCGTCAGAAGAAGGCAACTTATCAGCGACGAAGCTGTAGACAGAAAGGAAATAAGAGTCCACGATGCAACTCTGTACATTCGAAAAAGTGGAAAGTGGATAAAAGAGAAACTTCCAGATCCCGAAGCACCCAATTGACTAGCAGCGACGATGAATATCCTTGTTTACAATGTCAGAAGTATTCTTGAGTATCAACGGCGGACAACCTTCTCTAATGCTTTCCAAGTAAAAAACGCTTATCAAGTTATCTGCCTAACTGAAACCTGGTTGACAGAAAGCATCGGCGACGCTGCACTTTTTCTGACAAACTACGTTATCCACCGAAATGACAGACCGAGTGACAAAGGCTTGACAAAATATGGTGTCGTACTCATAGCAGTAAACCGTAACATTCCAAGTAGCCAAATCAATTCCGCGTTTCAAGATTGTGTTATCATCCGCATATCACTGAACAAGCCGATTTTAATATGCTGCATCTACAGCGCTCCTTTAAACAGTACCTACACATGGGGAATCTGAGATGTAATTGAACTCCTAAAGTTCCTGAGGCGTAAGCAATTTGAACAAAGTGCAATTTGTTCGTATATAGTTGGAGATATAAATTTTAACTGTACTCACTGGCCGTCAATGACTTCAACTTCTCTAGATGAGCAGTCAATCCTTGACGAACTCTGTGAGTCAAACTTCCAACAACTAATAAAAACCCCTGATGGAAAATCACTAGACATTCTCGTTAGTAACAAACCCCAATTTGTCACCAGCGTAAAACTTGACAACCGTCTAAGTAGTCTATTCAGTTCCGACCATTTGCCACTCCATGCCAAAGTCTCATTTGACTACCGACCTGTTCATAAAAAGACACTAGCCATCAAACAAAAACTAGATTTTGGCATTTTCGCGTACAAGAAAGCAAACTGGGAAGAAGTGAATGAATTCATTCGTCAACACCCCTTCCAACCATTTTGCTTGAGCAACTTTGAACTGATGCTCGATCATTGGTACGAGTGGTCATACGAAATACTACAGGACCTGCTACCTATCACTACAAAACACAGGTCTGAACTAACTCCTTGGGTGGGAAGCGATTCATCCAACCTTATCAAGAAATTAAATACACTCCAACTTAAAAATCAACGAAAACCTACCCCATCGAACGAAGGCAAAATTGAAAATCTGCAAACTGAACTAACACTGTCCTTTCAAAATGACCAGCATCTCCACGAAATAATGCTTTTTGAGAATGGGAAATTTAGCGAAATACAACGATATCTGAAAGCGATGACCAAGTCTCGCATGATCCCTTCAGAGATCTTCCTAGATCTAAAAATAGCCAATACAGACGCTCAAAAAGCTGAATTGTTTAACATATATTTTCAACCAGTTCTCACACGAAACGCCAACGCTGGGAAAGCAGAACGACAAGATAACGTTCTTCTGAACAGTACCAATTTCACAATCGATGAAATAGAAGATGCCCTGAACGAGCTGCACGTAAATAAGGCAAATGGACCAGACATGATCGGTAATACTCCTCTGAAAAACCTCTCAAAGTCACTACCAAAATCACTTCACTTACTGTTCAACTTGATTTCAAATAAAGCAATATTTCCAACAAAATGGAAGATCAGCTAAATCGCACCAATTTTCAAAGACGGGGATAAACAAGACGTATCAAATTACAGACCAATCAGCCTGCTCTCAGCAGTGTCAAAACTGCTGGAGAAACTAATGTTTGATAAACTGGCCCCAATTGTCTACCCAACCCTAACACCAGACCAACACGGTTTTAAACCTAAACGATCGACGATAACAAACCTAATAGAGTATCTACACGAGATATTTAGCTGCCTAGATTCGCAAAACTGCAACTACCTGAACACCTTCTACTTAGACTTTCTAAAGGCTTTTGACAAAGTCTCGCACGGAATCCTCATGGAGAAGTTATCGACTTCTGGAATTGGAGGAAATTGTTCATCTCTGATACACAGTTACCTCTCGAACCGGAAGCAAACAGTGAGGCTGAATGACACAATTTCCGGAGAGCTGGAAGTCTTCAGCGGCGTTCCCCAGGGCTCTATACTCGGGCCGCTTCTCTTCCTAGTCTTCATAAATGATCTACCGTCCTGTGTCATGTCCGCAACATTTGGTTATGCAGACGACTACAAAATTGTTGGAGACAACCCTTTAACTCTCAACATAGATGTTAGAAGACTTTGGAGGTGGTGCGAGGAAAACTGTATGTCAATGAACCTGACGAAAAGTAAAGTCCTCTGCATCAAAGGATCAGCTACGATTGCAATCCCCAGTTACAGCTTCGAAACAACTGAAATAATGAAAGATCTGGGCATCCTGATAGCCGACACGCTCTCTTGGACAGAACACGCAAAAAAGAGGGCTGAAAAAGCCTTAAACGCTCTCTTCGTACTCAAAAGGAATCTCTCAAAGGCGAATTTCGCGACCAGAAAAAACGCATACATCTGTTACGTTGTGCCAATTCTATGCTACGGTTCAGCTATCTGGAAACCATCAAAAGTTGACTTAGGAATCATAGAAAGTGTGCAGCGGAAAGCGATCTCCTGGATTTTCATGACAAGCAATAGCCATATCTCCTATAAAGACAAACTCGTGAAACTTAACATCCTTCCTTTGTCTCTATACCAAGAGCTTCATGTTGGACTGCTGTTTGCAAAAATACTTGCTGGAAAAGTTGACGTCGACTGGAGAAGCCATGTAAGCATCACTGACGTTGGAAACCGAAGAGCTCAAATGACACGAAATTTCGTCTGCAAACAATTGCGTCTGAAGAAGTGCGAGACGGATTGCTGGTTTCGGGCATGTCGTCTTGCTAATCTGTACAACGAATACTTCAAATGTGACATATTGTTTGACCCAGAATGCAAAAACAGACTTCTAGGAATGTAAACAAATTTTTTCAAATCTGGCTACAACGAATCAGATACATGCACTACAGCGAATGCAACAACTGTAGAGACCTGAAGAAACTTACACTTATAACTGAAAACTAAAACTTTGAACAATGCAATGACTGGGTTTTATGCGAACCCTTGGATTATATTCCTAAGACTTTTGTTATTATTATTATTATTGTTATTATTTAGGTTCCGACCCTGTTTTTAACGGCTTTCGCGTATTTTAGGTATTTTGAGACTTGGGTATGGGGGCGCTCTTATTTTCTAGAGTAGGGGGGGGGGGATATTTTGGTAGTGGCCTTTAGGCTCTAACGCGAGTTTTAATCTCATGTTTCAAGGGAACCGAATTGGCTCCGACCGCTTGAGGTAGAAAAACACAAGAGATAGTGTCCCTGACTCTTGAGCCAATGGTTATAGGGCCTAATTTTCTTTAACCTCATATGTTACTTAAGTAGGCGACTGTTACATAGTGTTTCTATGGCGCTCCTGGGTGTTTTACGACATCAAGATTACGGGATCGAACCCACTTGACACAGGTCCGGGCTACATGCCCATTCTAGAGTACAAGTGGTAGTACCGCGTTAGCTTTTTAAGAACACTTGAGAAAATTTCCCGCTGCGCTTTCCGAAACGAGTCCTAGCAAACAGAGTAAGGGGGTTACTAGGGGGACAAAAAACGAGTAAAAGACGGAAAGAGAAACAAAAAACCAAAAACGATTAGAAATAGGAACAAAAACGGTTAAAAAAAACAACAAAGGACAGTGGCCTTGATGCCAGATAAGGTGGATCAAACTTTTATATTAATAAGAGAGTAAAAGTTTAATTTAAACACCTCAAATGAGATAAATGAGTTTTTAAAGTAAAACTATAATGTTCACTGTCTATGAAGGATTTTCACCAACCGCGTTCTAGGTTGTAGATCCTTGAGATACGAGCAGTTGTCTAGCAGGTGGTTGTAGTTATCAGCTGTAGAGTCACAATATTTACAATCACATGAGCAGTCCGGTTTGTGGCAGCGTTCAATCTTACAAATCGCGTTATGTAGGCCGTTGTTATAGTAGCTGGCTATGGCTCTGCGCGTTTGCCCAGTTGATTTTTCGATGTTCAGAAAGTCGTTTTCAAAAATGTGATGTAGCAGTCGGCTAGTAGACGCAAATTTGGACAGCGCAGACCAGCGTTTCCAGAAGTACCCTGCAACTGGTTTTGCGTGCTCTAAACTGTCTGTAAAAATGCTGCAACCGTAAGCAACCGAGGGCAGAATAACACTCATGAATAGTCTGTGTGCATGCTGGAGCTGTAGTTTTTGAATATTGACTTTTGCAAACAAGGCGTTGATGTGGTTTATACTTTTTTTTTCGTCTTTCATTCAAGTGGGCGGTTTTCTTGTTAGTGGCCGTCAGAATAACCCCCAAGAATAACCCCCATGTAGCAGATGCGATCTGTACTCTTCAATCTGCCTCCGCGGCAAAAATTTATGAATTTTGTCTTACCGACATTAACGTTCATGTTGTTGTTTTTACAGTAAATACCGAGCCTGTAAAGTGCCAACTGGATGTCAAACGGGGATGATGAAGTGATTACTACATCGTCTGCATAGAATATGCAGAAACACTTACACTGAACAAAAATTTCTGCTAAATCAGCAATAAACAGGGAAAACAAGAGAGGAGAGAGTTTGTCTCCTTGTGGTAGATCAAGCCGCTGGAGTATCGGGGAAGATAGATAACCATCATTAACGACATGTACCGTATTGTGACGTAGGATATCATGTAGGAAGAGCAGAAAATTGTTGGATACACCCATCTTCGCCAATTTTTGTAATAAAGTAGAGCGATCAATGCTGTCGAAAGCCTTACGGAAATCGATGAAGCACGCATAGAGGTGGCCGTTTGTTGCGATTGATGTGTCAATGTTCTCCCTGAGAATGCTAATAGCATGAATGGTTGATCTACCTCTGCGGAAGCCATACTGGACGGCAGGAATTTTTCCATGCTGTTCGCACCAAGTAGCTAGCCGGTTGTGGAGTATCGATGTATAACATTTATATATACAGTTTAAGAGGGCTATGCCCCGGTAGCAATCCGGATCTTTTTTGCTGCCTTTTCCTTTGTAAAGCGGTATCAGATTTGACGCTCGCCAGGCATCGGGAATGGCTTTTGAGTCAAAACAGACTTGGAACAGCGTAAAAATATGCAAATACAGGAGATCAAAACTTTGTTTCAACTTTTATATTAATTGAAATAACATACCCATACTGTTTTCCAATAAGACCGATCGTCGCGATCAAATTAGCAAAATTGTACAAGTGCCCAAGTGTGTGGCGTTGTAAGGATTTTCAGATAGCTTGCAACTTCAGCGGACCACTGGGAGACTTGACTGGAACAGGTGACCAGCCAAGTGGGAAAGTGGTTCTCAGGAAAGGGACCTGAGAGACAGAGGACACGCCAAGGAGACATCCAGCAGCGAATCAGAGCAAACAGATAAAGGTACACAGAGGTGTTCTGTGTGTTCAACCGGGTATCCTTAATATCCACTTTACCTTATAGGAATTAAGTGTAAAATTGGATTAGCTGATACCCACTGTTTTGAGGAAACGTTTTTACTTGAGCAGAGCTTGGAAACAGGTTCAACGGACTTTCCCTCGAGAGGTTTAGCACCCATTGCGCTTGAGGGTAATTTTCGGCTTAGGTGAGGGGCTAGATAGGGGGGAGGTTAGAAGGGGGGCTGGTTAAGATAGAGGTTGGCGGTTCAAAATTGTAAAAAAGGGGTACACATTATAGTAACTATACAATCGATATCGTCGGTTTAGTTACATTAGTAAACCCAGGTTCTAGAACGATCCATCTTCAGACTCAGAACAAGAGTTGCAACGCGAGGAGATCCAAATTTGATATCGAATTAAGGTAGGTAACCTGGTTGGATCGGGTGGGGGACCGGAAATAGACAGTTTTTGGAACCCAAAAGGAGAACACCTCATAAGATTGCTAGTGAGGGGGAGAAAAAACGCGTAACAGTCAGGAACCAGACAGTTTTTACGAAACATGGCATAGGTCGCCTATGAATTTTAAGGAATACTTACCTTTCTGTTTTTTGTAATTTTCATTTTTTTTTTAAATTTTTTAAATTGTTGGGCCAGATTTAAGAGAGTTTTAACGAATCGGCTAAAGTTATAGACTAACAAACAAGTCGTTTTTCAATTTGCATCGGGGAAGGCAATTTTAGGGGACTTAGTGAAGAAAATTTTGATGAACAGAATTGGGTTTTGGGGATTATTTTTTATACTAGAGCTCCAGAGGTGATACTGGGATAGTGGATCAGGTATCCCAATACTCGACACAAGGTACAGGAAAATTCTTCAATCAGGTGAAGAAACACTTGCGCGACAAGGTGGGAAGAAATACAACCGGCAGTCTTGGGATAGTGATCTAGGTGGCCCAACACTCAGTCTTGGGATAGTGATCTAGGTGTCCCAACACTCAGTCTTGGGATAGTGATCTAGTGTCCCAACACTTGGGTCTTGGAATAGTGATCTAGGTGTCTTAACACTTCAGCGAACGGTCCAAGGAGAGTTCAGAAAAGTCTTGGGACAGCAACGAAGTGTACCAACACTTGAGCGAAGGGTCCTAGGAGAGTTCAGAAAAGTCCTGGGACAGGTGAAGTTTACCAACACCTGAGCGAAAGGTCCTAGGAGAGTTCAGAAAAGTCGTGGGACAGCATCGAAATGTACCAAGACCCCATCGAAGTGTACAAACACTTGAGCGAAGGGTCCCAGGAGAGTTCAGAAAAGTCGTGGCACAGTAACGAAGTGTCCCAACACTTGAGCGAAGGGTCCTAGGAGAGTAACAAGAAATCCTGGGACGGTGCTAAAGCATCCCAAAACTAGAACGGAGGGTCCTACGGCTTGAACAACAGGACTCAAAATTGATTTAGACTATTTCTACTGGTTTTCATTTTTTTTACGTTAGGGAATTTTCTTATAAGTTCAATCAAATTTTACAGTAGGGACTTGTAGATATTAAAAATGTAGATAAAGAAAACTGTAAATAAAAATCATGAAGAGAAATAGGGTATCGATAACTGAAAGAAACAGAACAGGACTTAAGCAAAACCAGACCTCAAAGCAAAACAAACCAACAGCAATAAATCCAAGAACAATGAGGAAGAATATTCCAGTGAATATGGTTAGCACAAGAAGCAACAAGGAACAGAAGGCGAAAGAAAAAACAATGGACGAACAAAGCATACCAGCAAAAGAGACTAAACTAGAGACACCAGATCATAGTATAGATGGAATGGAAGGGAGGACAACGGAGTCCACACCGAAGCCAAATACAGAAGAACAGGAAAAGAACACCATAGAATTCTCACAAATAGGCAATGGTGACGAGGCGACCAACACACCCGAGACGATAAAAGACGACTCACAAACGAAAAGAACGTCATTCACGAGAGGATTGCTGCGATGGTCGGAATGAAGCCAAGAGTGAAGGAGGAGATAACGACAGTGACCGAGAAAAGCAAAACCTTTGGGACAGTTTCCACGATAGCGACGGAAACCAGGAAGGATTAAAGAAGAAGCCACGCAAGAAGCAACAGCTAGCCAAGATAAACAAGCTGATGGAACGAAAGCAACTTCAGTAGAGCTGCGAGACTTAGTGACAAAGTTAAAGCAAACCGACAAAAAGTTGAAGTGCAGTGACGAGGACCGCCAAGAGCTGAAAAAGGAAATGAGACACAACAGAAACGAGAACCTGGATAACTACTATGTCTTAGCAAGGGCCACGGAAGAAAAGCTACAACAGATGTCGGAAACAAGGCGAAAGAAACATATCAAGAAGGATATGGAAGAAATGAAGAAATGGTATGACACCGTGAATGAGAAGTTGTGGAATCTAGAGACCAGAATGGAGACGATGAGCAAGGATCAAGCTGAAGTTCTTATGCCATACAGTCCAAACTGGATGGACTCTTGAAAAACTCTATAGCACAAGATAAATTAGTGGCAGACAAACCACAGGGAACTAGAGTCGGCTTTGTAGAACCGCAACGGAAGAAAACCGCGGATAGTAGTAGATGTTGAGGCTGAAGTGGGGGGGGGGGGGGTCCCTGCAGACCCACATGTATTAAGATAGGGAATAGAGTATCCGGTCTGCAGGCTATGTATTAAGATTGGGTATAGAGTCTACAATGTATTAAGATAGGGATTACCGATGGTAAGGTTTTATGGTTTGTGTGATGGTAAGATAAATGTAAGAAAAAGGAAATTTTTTTGGTTTTTGTTTATTTTTTTCGCAAAGTTTTTGGCGCGCGTTATCTAATTGGG
This sequence comes from Symsagittifera roscoffensis, assembly GCF_963678635.1. Classification (NCBI taxonomy): domain Eukaryota; kingdom Metazoa; phylum Xenacoelomorpha; order Acoela; family Convolutidae; genus Symsagittifera; species Symsagittifera roscoffensis. The sequence goes on from NC_087070.1 coordinate 38,628,383, forward strand.
AACAGTTAATTGTTAATTACGTTAGATTGTAGAATAAAGGTTATGTATTTAGTTTTTTGGTGCATGGTAAGTCAATGGTAAGAGTTTTTGTGCAAAAACTTGGAATTTTTATCAAAAAATTTTTTCGAAAAAATTCAAAACACGATAAGATTTTGTTTAATTTGATCTAATAAAATTTTATTAGATACTTTTACTTTCTACCTATTTGAATCTATTCTGAACCTACAGAGACATCGAAAAAAATCGAATTTTTTGAGAGAAAAAAATTAAATTACAAAGAAAGTATATAAATCACTGCATCATATAGTAAACTTACTGCCATAATTTACACTTACAAATGAAAAAACTACAAATTTACATAAAATTACTTATAAAATTCAAAACATGCACATCATGAATATTATTCAAGTTTGTCTGGTAGAATTTAAAAAGAAGAAATGCTGAATAAATTGCGTAAAATCCACACAAATTATCAGTTTTTTGTAGCTTTCGAGGAACCATTCGCCGATACTTTTTTGTTAGAAAGGAATAAGTTGTTCTTTTTCGACCCAAAGAATCAGCAAAATAGTAAGTTTTATCCAATCGAGCCATCATGATCCAGTGCTCCCCTCTATCATTGCTTGGAGCTGAGTGAACAATTTTAAAAGAGTATTTTGTTAGTTGAGGTACTTTATCAGAGGGATAAGATCCCATGTACTTGAACCTGAGTTCAGGAATTCTTTCAATAATTTGCAGAAGTGAAAAATTATCCATTTTCGCAAATGTTAGCTGATTTACATCTAAAACAAAGAAATAGAAAGTATGATATTGTAATTTAGGATGGAAAATCTTAAAGTTATTGACTTACTCGCATTTGGGTACTGAATCAACAAAGTTCCATACACAAAACTTGTGAACTGGACAAAATTTGTTGAACACTGATTTACAGTCTAGGTTGAAGAAATGTCTTGGGTTTTCAATTAAACAGCATTCATTAGCTGCTTTTTCTGGAGATTTAGGTCTGAAGAAAAACAAAATATATAGTACAGAGACAATCACAATGAAAAGTCCCAAAAAAGCTACAATATTTTTATAGGAACCTGAAAACTCAAAAAAAATAAACATTTTTAGCGACTGTTCCGAAATTGTCAATTTGAACATCTGATAGTCTTTCTCCCAAGACTATCACTTCCGTTACTTGCTCCAAGGGAAACTGAAAAAACATTTCTAATCTCAAGCTTTCTCCTATAAGTTCTGGATAATGCAAGTGTTCAGCGGCATCCTGTTGTGAAGTCAAGTCGAAAACTAGATTATAGTGATTTTGAAAATCCTCCATAGGAAGTGCTGGAAAATCTTTGTTAAACTGCATTGCTTTCATTGTTGTAACATAGGGTCTACAAGGAGAAGTTGTATCTAATGAAATAATTGCTCTTCCACCCCGAATAATTCTAAGCTCTCTCAAATGAAATTTTTGATAATTGAAAGGATTTTCATAAAAAGAACCTGCAACAGCTGAATTTGTATTCATTGCAACAGCTACTCATCTTATTGGAGCGTTATTGATTATATTTTCTTGTATGAATTGGTTTTGACGAGATGGAATGATAAAGGTTCTTGCTATAGTTTCCATGTAATTGTATTGAGCAGGTTCTCTTTCCAGATTCCATTGCAAGTATTGATGATTAGGTTCAGCAACTAAAATTCTTCTAGTAAACAACGAACAATCAACTATTTTCAGACTGATATTTGGATTATCAGATAACATGTAAAAATTAGGTCTAGCTCGAATAAGTTTAATTCGAACTTTGGTATTTGGTAGCAACAGTTTTTCGCAAGTAAACAAATCAATGGCGAGCCTCCCATAGAGTGAAAAAGTTATCCCTGTTCCCAAGGAGTTTGCTCTATCAGTGAATGGATACATATCAAATGCATCAGGATTTTCTTCAAAACTGTATCCATGACAAGCAAGAATTCCTTTATTACTCACTGCTGACGAGTTGAATTCGTTCGATATCTGTGTCTTATGAGGATATAATCCATTGGCATTGTAAACCATTGTATTGTTAAAATAAACTTCACAGTTCGAGAATAGAGAATGTAGTAGATTGTTTACATAAGTTAAGTAAGTTTGTGGTTCCTCATCTGAATCTTCCTCCGATTTTGCTTTATGTTCTGCTTTTTCTTTTTTGAAAGCATCAAACAATCTTCCTTTAAATAGTTGAAGCTTTAAGCTAAAATGGGTATCACGCATATCCAAGTAGAGGTTACGATCCGTTTCAAATTCAAACTCAATACTGCTTTCATCCAGAGAAGTACTGGGGAATACTTTTTGTGTGTAAGATGACATAATTGTTTCCAAAACTAGGACTTTATCAAAAATCTCCAATGAAGAATTTGTAAAAGCCCCGTGCCGAAAATGGCTTTGGTTTACACTCATTTTATATTGTCAAAAATGTCTTTGCGAGAGCGACTGTTTTTCGATATACTTTTTCGAGAAATGGATCTGGTTCTAGCTGTTCTACGCTTAGATTTCTTTTTTCCACCTCCCAATTGTTTCCGAACTGTTTTTGTTCCCACATCTTTTGCAAATGTTTTGAGTTTTTTACGTCCACTAACAACTTCCCCAATCTCTGGAGCAGCGATTTCAAACAAATCTGCCCTAATTCTTTTCGCAGCTGGGACTATATATTTTTTAATAAAGGGGATTGCAGTTCTCCCAAGAGTTTGTGCAAGAGCTCCAAAACCTCTTCCACGCTGTCTTGCATGTCCTCGAAAAATAGGGAAATCAGCTGAATTTTGAGCAACCATTCCGTATGAAGTTTAAATTAAAAATGATTATTCGAAATCTTGCGGAACAAAAGAACAACTCGAGTGATTCCTACGGACACAAAAGGAATTTTTTCGCCTGTACTATCTCTTAGTTCTATCTTGATACTATGGAAAGAATTTTTCAACAGCTTTTTAAACTGTAAATTTGCAAAGGATTGATAATTCATGTACTGTCCTGTAGAAATTATATCTCCACTCTTCACTTTGGAGGTAATTGGAATACAACGCAATAAGGGAGTTTTTGTATCATCAACTATGTTATATTCTATAATATCACTGTATATCATTAGGGAATGTATTCTTATAATGTCGTAAGAATACTGAGGATAATGTTGACCTTTTCCTTTCATTATAACCCCTGTTTGATTTTGTTCTAAATCACAACCAAAAATGTGGCTCAAATCAGCAATCTGAATTATAAACACTGATTGACTCTCAGGTAAATGAACAGCAACTTTTTGTGTAATTTTATCTACTGATGCATAGATTCCGTTATATTCAAAAACTTGAGCTCCTAGACGTTCTCGAATTGTGTTGTTCATGGCTACAACTATATCAACAATACTTGGATACAATCCTGGTTCGATGTTCATCGGTACAATCTTTCTTTTCTCCTCAGAACTTTCTCTTCCATCTACGAATGTAAACTTTCCCTCTGTAACCTTTTGGTACAAAGAAGGGTATGAGATTTCTGAAATAGCAACCTCCCATTCTCCTTTCAAATGTATTTGTTCAGGTAGAAAATTTGTAAAAGACCTAAGACTATTATTCGGATAACAATTAAAAGAAGCGTTGAAAACCAACTCAATAGTGAAAGAATCCATGACAACTGATCGGTAAAAATTTAGTTTAAAAATGATTTACCTTTAATCAGAACATTTTCTAAGCTCTTTTTCATACAATTTTCCAAGAATTTCCTCTTTGTCGAGATCTTTGATGATGTATGTTGGAGGCTTTTTTGTAGAGACTGCCGAAATTTCAAAAATTTCATCTGTAAATTGTGGTTTATATCCTTTTCGGAACGGAATATCATTCTTTGAAATTCTCACTCTGTCTCCAACTTTGAATTTTAGTTTCTTATACCTTGTTAGAGGTTTATTGTACAAAATTGAGAGGAAATCAGTATTCTTGACATCTCTAGGTGATTTCCCAATAGATCTATTGATGCGACAATTCATTGTAGACACAAATTGCGGCAACTTGATAATGAATTTTTCACCATGATCTTCTATGTAGCGGTAAATAATGTGTTTTAATGATTGAATGGCTCTCTCTGCAAATGCAGCTTTTGTTTCACTCATGGTTGAGTAAACTTCAATGCTTTTTTCCTTGCAAAATTTTTTGGAAAATCCTCCATATTCCGTTCCTTTATCAACTCAAAGCTTTTCAGGAGTGTTTTTTTTGAGAAATCAATTTTTTGAAAGCTTGCAAAGTGTCTTTGGCATATTTAGTTTTTATTGTTTGAACTCTGACAAATCGCGAAAAAACATCAACAGCAACCAATAAATATTTGACTTCCTTGTTTTGACTCGCTAGTTTGTCCACAAATGCCAAATCCATACACCAAATTTCATTTATCTATTTTGAAAATGCTTGAAGCCTTCGAAAACGTCTGATTGGGGGACCAAATTTTGTATACGATGTCTTGGTTTGTAAAAACTGTTCAACTTTCTTTTTTGACAATCCGCTTGCTTTACTCAACTTTCGCACAGAACCGTACGCAGCTCTACCCCTAGAATACAATCTGTTCAGACTTACCTTTTCAGATAGTAAAAGGTATCCAAGTTCCTCTGTCTTTCGCTTTGGCATTCTTGTTGGCAACAAGTTTAGGTGGAATTTGAGTTGCTTCCAAAATGGTAAAGTAAATATCGGGAAAGTCGGTATTTTTTCGCTTTAGTGCACACACAAAGTCTACAATTGATTCTTTTGTGTCTCGATTATCTAATATGATGTTTTCTGACTGACTTAGTCTAATTCTAGGAGAATTCAAAATTAAATCAATAAGGTGCTTATTGTTACTCGTTTTCAACTTTGCATTTACAGCACTGTAAATAGAATCAAAATTTTTTGGTACAATCTCCTCTTTTTCTTCCTTTTGTTCCAATTTCGGTTTTTTTGGAAGTGTGCTTTGTGATTGATAAAATGAGTAAGGAATTAGAACAAACTGATCCATACTATGTCAATCGTTTAATGACAAAAGGAGTGATAACAGATATTAATTGTAAGCCTTTTGGCGAGCTCAAAATAGTTCTCCTTTTATGCAGTGAAGTTCTTCTTCGTGTGAGTTCTGATATTTCTCGTCGATATTTTACTACGTCTACTTTTTGAAGATCCTTTAGCTTGCCTCGTAGTAAGTTTACTAGACATTCGCTGAGGAATTGAATGAAACTTTTTGGACAATGGAGGATGAATTGTTTTTGAAACTTTTGGGAAAATGTTTGAAATATTGGGAGTATATAGACGTATTGTATGCTCATCGTCCAAAAACTTAGTTTCTGTTCCTGCTGGTAGTTAAAACTTGGATGGAACTGAACCACTGTTTGTGCAATATCTTAGCGAATCAACTGTTTTTGGAGTTAAATCAAGGAGTAAATGACCATAAGGAGTAGATGTTACATCTTGATACCACTCTTTCAATTGTGATCCTAGACCTAGTTGTTGACTTAATGTATTGTTTTGTAAAACATCTCTCGGTGACTTGAATAGGACTATATGTGTATTTTGTACCCAACATCTCTTCCCATTTTGCTTTGATGAAACAAGTTATGCTTAATATATATTGTATTCAGTCCCCTGTGTCTTCCAGCAGTAGCAACTTTTACAAACTGCTTAGAATTTGAAATTTCTTCACAAGAGTCATCAAATATTAACAGGTATTTTGTTCCATTATTGGGAAGGTTTTCAATCAGTTCAAAGTCAACTCCTTGGATAAACTTAAGGTTTTTTCTTTGCATTTGTCCATAAAGAGGTTGATAATGTTGATAAAAATAAAAATTTTTGTCAAACTTTGATTGAAATGTACCAATTTTTAACCACTCAAAAATAAGATATGATTTTCCAGATCCACTTGGTCCGACTAGCGAAATAAAAACTCGTTCTTTGGTAGAAATTATTTTATTCATAGCTTTGGAGAAGGTAAAATATAACCGACTGTACTTGATAAAATTGCTACCCAAACAGTTGTTTCTTCACATGTAGTGGATAACATTACTCGAACGATTGCACATGCTAGTATTAAAACTCTGACAAAAAATTGGCACATAAACACTAAAAGAGATCTATTACACGTACGTCCAAAAAACTTCCAAGATTTTCGTTCATGATTCTCCTCATCAAAAATAAAATTTCCTAAATTTAATTGCTTGTCACATTCATCACCCATCTCAACTCTGGAATGAAAAAATTGATAATGACTAACATTTAAATTTCAAAAACACGATAATACAAAATTATTAAGGTAATTTACAATTTATTTAAAAAACATCGAGTCCATGTTCTTTCTGCAAATGGTTTTCTTTCTGCACAGTGAAGAGTATTTGCATAACGAAATGGGTAGTTGCTACACCTCCAATCATATTCTTCATCTTTGAAAATCAAATTTTGAACTTTTGGACATGCGTAGTCATCCAAGTTTGTAACCTTTGTTTCCAAAATTTCTGACAGAATTTTACATTTTTCATAACCTTTTGCAAAAAACTCCGTTTCTGGAGCTTTTAGTTTTTTCAATATTTTTTCAAGCTCAGTATATTTTTCATGGCCGCTGTTCCAATTGATTCCATGAATATGCTTCGTACACCAAGCAGACTGAGATGTAGCTTTGAATATTTTGGGAGGAAAAAAGGAATATCCCACAGTTTGTCCATTTTGATAAACTCCTAACTCTTTAACTATTTTGTTTTCAATACACTCAATATCCAAAACAACTAGACTCATGATGGTAACTGTTTTCGCTGAAAATTTTTGTTAGAATAACTAACAATCGAACAATGCATATACTGATGAAACAAAAATTTTAACATATAAACAGAAGATTAATCCAGTCACGTGACCAAGAAAACAAGAACTTGGAAATCTAGGTAAAACATACAATAACCAGGTCCCTTATAAGTAGTAGAATTCACAGATCCAGCTGCATCATGTAAAATTGCATGAAGTCTGAAAATTTTTGAATTTGCAAAAAGTAATCCATACAAGAATTTCCGTATCCAATTAGACCCCCAAAAGGAAATTTTTGGTCCATTTCTTTCAAATTTATGTTTGGGTCCAAAACAATACAGGTACAAAGAAAGTAATTTTTTCTTTTTGTATTTGATGAAAAGTCATTCTTTATCAAATCAAAATTTCTGAGAACTTCATTCAATTTCTGAACGTTCATTTTCTACAGTGCATTCGTCAATAATGATACAAGTTTTTTTGAATGTTTCTACATAAGACAAAACTGAGGGGATAAATCAACCAAATTATCATACTCTTTTTTTCCAACTGAAAATTCTGATTGTTCTTCCAAGTTTTTCCTTTTCTACGATACTCTATAATATCTATTTTTTTAATATCTGAACGATAACTTAGAAATATTTTTCGTCTTCGATTATACAAAGTCCACTCAAATTGAGAAATTTGTGATTCTGTATCCAAATCTTGCAATTTTGGTAAATTTTGAGATTCCAAAACTGTTAGTGAAAATTTCTGGGACTTTTCTTGTAGGACGATATCAAAAAGTCCTAATTTATTTTGAAGCTTTAAAACAAGATTTCTGGAAAAACCAATGTTCCAACTCAAACTGCTCAGCTCAAAGAAGTTTTAAAAAATGATTCAAGAAGATGAATATTTGAATTACATTACTATAATAACATCACTCAACAACAAAATTATTGAACATTACAGTTCTCAACAAACATAAAATCTCCCAAGACTTGGGCAAGTTCTTTGATTTCGTTCAAAGTATAGTTGACATAGGCAACTTGCTTCAAGACTTCGTTCTCCTTTGCAGTGAAGAGTCGAATCTGAATGTAGGGTGGCTTGTTCACACTGTACTTCTTGATTGTGACACACACCCTTCTCTTCTTGTATGTTGCTACGTCATACACCGCATGGCAGTTCGCAAGTTCCTGCTCCATGGTTGAGTCTTTGTCAGAATAGGGTTCCAATACAGGAACGAGTCCAAGGTTTTCAGCATCGTGATTAACAGTATTCCGTATTGCTGATATCCTTTCCCCTTCTTTTTCACCAAGATAGACTTGCTGGGTTTTTTCGATTTGTCCAGATTCATTTTTCTTTAGCAATTGGAAGCATGGTTCAAAGTAAATTTTTCCGTTGTAGGGTTTTTGGGACCAAGAAAATCTCCAAATCCTTTTTTGGTTCTTAGCAAATTCAATATGGTTGGGAAGGATATCTTTTCATGAATACATTTTTGATTTAAGATTCAGAACCAACTGATTGGTAGTAGATATTTTTAAAATAATGATATTTGTAAATTTATAGAAATTAGGAAATCTAGATGACTCACTGTACAATCCATATAAGGTATTATTACCTTATATGGAATAATGAGTAGGTGATGATCCAAATATGGACGTTGCGTAGGTGATGGAACTACTATATAAGCAATTCAATATAGATAAAATTCATTTTCAACAAGTAATCGGTGATGGCATCTGCTATGTGTCAAGCATATCCCACTTTTTATTCGGACTACAATGAAAAATCTCTTTTTATCTCTGTCTCAGAAAACTTTTATGAAAAATTTATTGTTACCCAAGACTACTGTGTATCTAACCATTCATCATTCTGCCCAGTGGAAAATTGCAAATTTCACTTAGTATTAATCGGATCATCGCTCGATCAGATTTTGCAAAGATTAGATAAATATCATTTTACTTATCAAATTGTTGACTGTATATATACTTTATACAAATACAGATTTTATTTCAATATTATTTCATCAAGAGGTGAAGTTTTCAATCAATTGAATCGTGCAGTCGAACACAACTTGAAATGTAGAATACCGGAAAAATTACCCAGTGTTGCAAAGAAACGACTCCTGCTAAAAAAATTCAAAAGACATTATCTCAGTTCTGCTCAGAAGCTTGCGTCCACTCAGACTCTTGGATCAGCTTTTTGGAAAGGATTCGAAAAGTTCAAAACTCAAAGTATGAGACTGACTTGTTGAAAATTGTTGATTGTTTTATTGATGGTTTTGGTACCGTAAATACTGAGCGTATCAATTTTTCTATTAATAATTGAATATTTGTTAATAAAAATCTTGTCAAAATTGTTTTTATTTGAATCAAGAAATTTTTTTCGCAAGATGCAAATTTTGGTTTGATTTTTTCAACACGTTTGCAAAAATTTAATTAAACTTTTGTACAAGATGCAAAAACTGCTTTGGTTTTTTCAACAAGTGTGCAAAATTTTTCAACAAATTTTTGTGTTAGATGCAAGTTTTTTCGTGGTTTTTTTGAAAACAAATGCAAAACTCTAACTTGTTCTTTCTTATTCATATGCAAAAACTGCAAAATTTTATTGTAAAAAACTTGTTAAATTATTGCTAAAAATTTTTCATAATTGCTGACTTTGAGTACTATTCCCTATCTTAATACATTGTTTTTCCAATATTTTTGATCAATATACATGCAAAAAAGAGATTTTTTTAATGAGCAAAATTAAAACAAAGATTTTCATTTTATTTAATTATTAACTGCAAGAAAATCCTCTGTCTGTTTTTTTTAAAATGCGAAAAAATTTAATGAAATTTTTTTCTTAATTTGCGAGATTTTTTTTGATTTTTTTAACAAGTGTGCAAAAAAAAAATTATGAAAAGTTTTGCATGGTGCAAAAATTAATGTAAAGTTTTTAAGATGTTTGCAAAAATTGGTTTAATTTTTTTTGCCATCTTTCTAACAAAATTCTATACAAGTATTTACCAGATGCATAATTAGTTTCATTTTTAACAAATTTTTACCATTGAAATTTCTTAATAAACTTTTCTATGATCTCTTTGTTCCTATCTCTTGAAAATAAATTTACTAGATACAAAGAAATTAAATTACAAAGCACAAGACAGTAACCAATTTATTTACAAATCAAAGAGCTGTCGAGCAGCTGAAGAATTTTGCAAGTTCTCAATGGAGCGCAAAGCTGGTCTTGCCTCCATCACTGGTGGTTCGCTGACAGCAGTTCTTGGCTCAGAGAGCCCCTCATCCTCTTCGAGGGTAATTGGGTTGTCCACAGATCCCTCTTCCCAAGGAAAGAGGAAATCGTCGAATGGTTGGGCTACATATCTAGAGTCAGGAATTTCGGGTTAATTCATTCCCACATGCTCGGCCACTTCCTCCATCATTTGCATTTCTCCAAGTTGATTCTCTGTAGGAGGTACTTGCGTTATATGATGTTCGTTGAAATCCCTTCGCATCACTTCCACCATATGCCAGACTTGAATTGGGATGTCCATTCGTGCCAGAAAAACTCCACAAACTGTTTCTCGCACTTGGATTTGTACTAAATCAGCCGAAAATTCCACCGAGAACATAAGGTTGTTGTTTTGTACTGAGAAGATCATTTTGAGCAATAAATTGAGTTAATGAGTAAAAACAAGATTTACAGCTGAGAGGGTGAAAGTTGACTAAGGTTAAGTTGAAATTATTGTATTTAGAGCTGAGAGAGGAGGTAGTTGACGGTAGTTAAGTTGAAAATAAAATGATTTTTAGTTAAGAGAGAGATGTACCTTCAACTGGAATGTGTGGGTTTAACCAATCAGAATGGATTTTCCTTATTTGGATTGTAGTATTGTCCAATCAGATTTTAGTTTCCTTTTATGGAATTCTTATAGAAAACTCGTGTCCAATTGGAAACAAAGCTCCATTTTACACATTGTCGTTTCCAATCACAAAAATGTTCATTTTTGTTCAAGTTGTCGTATCCAATCAGAGGAACCTTTTAAGGACTTAAGTCTTCCAAATAAATAAAAATATACACAAAAGCAATCGCAAAAATAAATGACCAAAAGTTGTTTGCTGTAAAAATAAGAAATATTGCCGATATAAGTAACAAAAGAAGAAAAATTAATAAAAGTAACATCTCTGCAAATCTTCTCCTCAAGTTAACTAAATTTTTTGTATATAATCGATGAGAAATTGCTGATTTTTCAGCAGATATTCAAGTTCTTTAATTTTGATATAGATTTGAGATGATAACTCAAAGTTGATGAATTTTTCAAAGCAAATCTCTGGAAATCTGATACCAAACCTGATCATGCAAGATTTTGAACTTTGAAAGACCTTAAAAAAATGGAGGAATAAAGAACTTTGCTGGGGAGTTTCAACAAATTTGGGAGTTGGATATGGAATAAAAAGAGTCTTTGAAATGTTATCGTACAATTTTTTTATCAACTTCAAATTGTCTAAAATAAATAAAATTTCTTTTCTAGTCAAGTGTAACTCAGCTGTAAGTTTATAGCTTTGATACGCAATATGTGAATCAAAAGTAAACTCTTTGATTGAGTAAGTTTCTCTAAAGAGACCTTTACTTAGTCGGAGAACTCTATTTTGGACAACTTAAACGTCCAAAAAATTGTGAAAAAAGTAAGAATCTACATCTATTTCATCAATAAGGAAATCACACGGAATATTTTCTTTTTTCTTGTAGAGTAATTCGAGGAAGTTCAAATGCTTTTTGATTGACATTCTTCAAAAATGAATATTTTGGATCCAAAGTTATGTCTAGGAACTGCTTAGTTCTGATTGGATGAAAATTTTTCTGGAACTTTCAAAGGAATGACGTCATTACCATAAAAGGAAAATTGCGTGGATGTTGACGTCATTTCTATTTCTAGAATAACGTCATTATCATAAAAGAAACATTGCGTGGGTGGTGACGTCACTTCTAAATATGGAAGGACGTCATTACCATAAAAGGAAAATTGCGTAGGCGGTGACGTCGCTTCTATTCAAAGAATGACGTCATTACCATAAAGGGATAATTGCGTAGGCATCATTGATAGTATAAAATTGCTTATTTTATTGAGGTAAATCATTCATTTTGTTTGCCAATCAGAAACAGTCAATTGAATTTTACTTCAAATTTTTCATTTCGTTACTTCACGAAAAGTGAGTATTTTCATTCAATTGGTACTTTAAACTTTTAATTTTGGAACATTTCTAAAGTCCCAATTTTTTTAGATAATGCCTACCCTTAACCGAAACGAGAAAGTAAAGTGTGGAGACTTTGGAAATATGTATATTCGTCAAAACGCAGCTCGACACCGGAAAAATTGTTCTAAATGAGTTATTTCTTGCCCTGATTGTAAGTATTTTACTTATAATCAACAAGAAATGAGCTATCATATGGCTAAGAAGCATGCTCCAGCAAGTTCCAAGCAATCAACGGTGTGTTCTTCTTGTGAGCAAGAGTTCCCGAGTTACTACTCTCTCCAGCAACATCGGAGAAAGGGACATGGAGCGAACAACGGAAGCCAAGTGATACGGTAGCCGACTTGAACAAAATTGTGGAGGATGAGGGAGAAGATGGTGAAAAATTGAAGGAGGAACTTGGTGCATGTCAACATTTTCTAGTGGATACGGAGATGGAAAATGGGAGACATAAGGTATTTAACTTCCAAATGTCCAAGTTAGATACTAAAATCATTAACGAGAAACTTGAAGAAGTCTTCAACAAGCTCGATTCTGCAGCCAAAATCAACATTGCTCTGGGTTTTGTTCTTCGAAATATTAAGAATGGTGAATATCGTTATTTCTACGCTCATGAAAACAATACTCTGTTTGAAAAATCCCACTTACTTTGTACTTTGATAACAATCCAAGGAAAAGTAGAAAAATTTGATATTGTGGAGCAATGTACCCAAGAACGCCAGAACACAAAGTGGCGATTCAAGTTAATTACTAACGTCACAATTTTTGCTGCTTTGCTGAAAAACATCCCCATGGGATGTCCGGACTCTGTCTTACCCGAACCTTTATTACGACATACGCAAGTGAATTGTCTTTTATCTAACAAAGACAAGGAACCTTACAAAGATCATTTGTGTCTTTTCCGCGCATTGGCAATGTACATGAACGGACACAGAGATCTCGACTCTCACACTTCCAGATACTTTACAGATTTTATATCAAAATCTAGTTATGATCCTAAAAATGTTCGTGGAGTTTCTGTAGAAGACTTACCTGTTGTCGGGGAAATTGTGCAAAGAAACATTTTTATATACGATTTCGATATCCAAGAATATGGAGAATATGTAGGAGAACTAGCTCGACGAAGTATCGGAAGATTCGATGAAACAGTTAAGCTACTGAGATTTAACAATCATATCAATCATACAAATGATATTGATTCTTTCCACAAATCAGACCACTTCAATCAGCATCTCCTGAGATGTAAGGACCGAGTGAAACATATTTACCCAAAGAACGTGTATGAACTTCGCGAAACCTTGTTTGAAAAGCTAGAAGGATTCAATCTTCCAGTTTCTGAAGATTACAAACTTTTTAATAACCTAGCAATTTTCGATTTTGAATCGATTTGTGTTCCTACAGAGGAATTAAAAGAAACACAAACTACAACCTGGATTGGAAAACATGTCCCCATTTCAGTCTCTATATCATCGAATCTGATTGATGATCCCATCTTCTTGTACAACAAGGATCCACAGAACTTGATAATTGATTTTGTATCCAACCTCGAACTGTTAGCTGACAAAAGTAAGTTAGAGATGAGAACAAAATTTCAAGATATTGAAAGAGCTGTCAATGAAAGAATGAAAAAGATCTTTGATCAGCTAAACGAACCTGGTAAAAATTTTTCAAGTAACAAATTTGAGTACGAAGACGAATGCATTGAAGATTCGGAAGAAGCAGATATGTCAACACAATTCTTGCGAATTCAGAAAAATCGACCCATCGATTTGAAACAACATCTGGAGAGATATATAAATACTTTACCTGTTTTTGGATTTAACAGTGGTAGATATGACTTAAATTTGATCAAGTCCTACTTAATCCCTTATTTGATACGCGATAAAGAGCAAGAAACATCCGTTATCAAAAAAGCAAATGATTTTATATCTTTCAAGTTTGGAGATGTACAATTTATTGACATTATGAAGTTTCTGGGTGGAGCAACAACTCTGGACTTATTTCTCAAAGCTTATAAAGCTAGTGAAACAAAAGGATTCTTTCCTTATGAGTGGTTTGACAACCCTGACAAACTTGATTTTCCAGGACTGCCCCCATATGAAGCATTTTTCAGTAAACTTAGAAAAAACAATCCTCTAGACAAAGACTTTACTGATTATGAAAAACTGAGGAAGAGTGGATTTGATGAACAGCAAGCGCTGAAGAAGCTTCAAATCAAGACTGTACCCCCATCTGGTCTAGATAATTACAGTTACTTACAACAAACTTGGCAGAAAAACGGAATGACTGTGTTCAAAGACTTTTTGCAGTGGTACAACAACAAAGCTGTAGTTCCAACCCTGGAGGCAATGCAAAAAATGATTCAGTTTTATCATAACAAAGGGATAGATATGTTAAAACTTGGATGCACACTTCCAATTCTAGCAAACATTTGTCTACACAAATCTACAAATTACAAGTTTTATCCATTTTGCGAAAGTGATAAAGACTTGTGTTAAAAAATTAGAGAGGACATGACTGGTGGACCTTCCATTGTTTTTACTCGAAAAGCTGTTGTAGACGAAACCTTTATCAGAGATTCATCAAATATTTGTAAGTCAATCGTTGGAATAGATGCGAGCCAGCTTTACCCCTATTCAATGTGTCAAGATATGCCAACAGGACTGTATACGAGATAGGAGTTTGACACTGATATGCAGAAATTCAAGGCTAGACATAATCGAACTCGCAACTTTGAGAATATGGTTATGTCTTTCTATCAAGAATCAAGACCATAAGGTAAAATTGAGAGCTTTTTTACATCTGGAAAACAGAAGAAAATTGACTGTTTTAATGTGGACGGTTATTGTGGTCACTTTAAAACAGTATTCGAGGCAATGGGATGCTACTATCACTTTTGTTCTTGTCAAGAAACTCGCCCCTCCTTAACAGAACAGGATATTGAGCGAGGAAACAAGAACAGAGAAATGGATGATATGCGACGAGAATACATTAAAGAGAAAGGATACAAAGTGGAAGAAATGTGGGAGTGTGACTGGTGGGAAAGTTTCAAAACCGATGATAAGATCAAAAATCACGTCAGAACCCACTTTCCCTACAAAAGACCCCTTTCTACAGACTCTCTTCTAGCAAAGATAAAAGATGGATCTCTTTTTGGTTACGTTCAGTGCGACTTAGTTGTTCCAGATGAACTGAAATCGAAATTTGCGAATTTTCCTCCAATTTTCAAAAATACTGAGGTCCGAAGAGATGATATTGGAGATTACATGAAAAACTATGCGATCGAGAACGAAATGTTAAAGCATCCTCAGAGAATGTTGATATCTAGTTTCAAGGTGGAAAATGGAACAGTTATAACTCCTCTCTTCAACTTTTATATGGAACTTGGATTACAGTGCACCAAAATTTACCGATTTGTTCAATATTCTCCTCGGAAGTGTTTCAATAATTTCGTTCAATCGGTGGTTGATGCAGGAAGAGAAGGAGATGAAAACCCTTTGTCAGGAGTTGTAGCAGAAACAATGAAGCTCTTGGGCAATTCCTCCTATGGATATCAGATCATGAATAGATCGAGACAGACAATCACAAAATATCTCAACGATGAAAAAACTCATAAGGCAATCAATGAACCACTGTTTAAGAGACTTAACACAGTTGAGAAGGACTTATATGAGGTGGAGTTATTGAAGTCAACCATTGAGCACAGAGAACCCATCATTGTTGGTTTTTTCATACTTCAGTATGCAAAACTGAGAATGTTGGAACTCTACTATAACTTCTTTGACAAGTTCTGTGATGTGAATAAATTTGAAGAGTTGGAGATGGACACAGACTCACTTTACTTGGCACTTGCAGAAGAAAATTTGTACGATTGCATCCAACCAGATAAGAGAGCTGCTTGGGAAAAATGAGGGAGAGTGATTGCAGAGATTCCTTCAAGGTGGATGCAAAATCTAATTTCTTTCCTCGAACGTGTTGTAGTATCCATAAAAAACATGATAAGCGGGTGCCGGGACTTTTCAAAGAAGAATTAAGGTGCACAGAAATGCTCTGTTTATGTAGTAAGACATATTGCTGCTATGACAACAAGTCAGACAAATTCAAACTTAGCAGCAAAGGATTGAATAAGCGGGTTCTAGAAGATTCTGGAGACGGTCCCATGTCAAAATACAGGAGAGTGCTTGATGAAGCAATTAATCTTACATCTACTTATAGAGAATTCAGAACTATAAATCATATGGTTGCTACATATGAACAGACAAAGAAAGGACTAAGTTATTTTTATCCTAAAAGACAAGTGCAAGATGATGGAATTCATACAAAACCATTGGACTTATAGGAACTCTTCTGATGTATTAATTTATATAAGATGTCATATTATTATGGTTTCATGATAATAAAATGTAAATTATTGCGGTAAATTTAATATACAATGCAGTGATTTATATACTTTCTTTGTAATTTAAACTTTTTTTCTCAAAAAACTTAACTTTTTTCGAAATCTCTGTAGGTTCAGAATAGATTCAGATAGGTAGAAAGTAAAAGTATCTAATAAATTTTTATTAGATCAAATTAAACAAAATCTTATCAAGTTTTGAATTTTTTCGAAAATTTTTTTTTGATAAAAATTCCAAGTTTTTGCCCAAAAACTCTTACCATTGACTTACCATGCACCAAAAAACTAATTACATAACCTTTATTCTACAATCTACACGTAAATAACAATTAACTGTTCCCAATTAGATAACGCGCGCCAAAAACTTTGCGAAAAAAATAAACAAAAACAAAAAAAGTTTCGTTTTTCTTACCATTATCTTACCATCACACAAACCATAAAACCTTACCATCGGTATTCCCTATCTTAATACATTGTAGACTCTATACCCAATCTTAATACATAGCCTGCAGACCGGATGCTCTATTCCCTATCTTAATACATGTGGGTCTGCAGGGACCCCCCCCCCCCCCCACTTCAGCCTCAACATCTACTCTACTGCGGATTACCCCGGATTGCAACAAGCATAGGGGTAGTAGGGTCCAAGACTGCTATTAATTTGGAACTTCAAACTCGACGAATGCACCGGGGGACTCGTGTACACACACAAGTGTAACACCTGACGCCATGACGTGGGCGAGTACCTGGGAAATGATGAACAAAACACTTGAAGCATTTGAAACAAGGAATACAAATTCGAGTGACAGAGGAAGTGGTAAATCCAGAAAGACCTTCAAGAAACCAAAAGAATTTAAAGATGACTCTGATAGCTGCATTGCCACCTGCGTAGAAGTCATGAGACTACATCTAGATCAGGACAACCTGAATGACGAAAGGCAGGCCTGCAGAGCAATACTAAGCAATCTAGAAGGCACAGCACTACAGTGCGTAGTAGCAAAGAAAGAGTAGGAGCGTGATAGTAGCAAAGTAGGAGCGTGATACAAAATCTTTGAGATACTGTTGAATCAATTCGGATCAGGAATGAAGGATCATCAAGCGATGATGCGATTTGAGAAAAGAAGACAAAGGGAAGACGAGTCAACCGAACGACTTCTGGATTATCTTGAGAGCTTGAAGAGAAGAAGCGACCCGGAAGAATCAACGAACAGAAGAAACTTCAGCATCGCTTCGAAGTTCATTGATGGGGCGAGAAAAGACGACTTGAGAATAATGTTGGCAACGTATTATACACTATCAAAAGATAAGGCACCAACCCCAGAAGAGATGAGACAAAAGTCAAGAGAGTACATGTTGATGAAACTAAAAAAGTACTCGTTCTCAGAAGGCAGGAAAATGCAAGGGGGAGCCAACTACGAAGGTCGTCATGGTACAAGCCTAGAGATGACATGGAAAAACGTAGGTCATGCGCAAATTGTGGATCATCGGATCATCATGTGGCGGATTGCATAGCATACAAGCAAGGCATGAAAAGCTTGGAATACGCACCAGAGGAAGAGGATATGAGTCAAACGGAAGAACATGCGTTTTACAGTGGCCTGATCATCAAGATAGGCGCAAGGTGTTTTTTCGGTTACCAAGAAGCCCATTTCAGGGTGGACTGTCCTTTGTTTTGGGAGGCGGTGAAGAATCGGAATCACCAGAAACACAAGCTGGCACTAGCTGCGGTGCAAAATACCAGGAAAAGACAAGCTGAAAATGACTTGAACAACAAAGAGGCAGCGAGTAGTGAATTATCAACAAAGACAGTAAAGGCCGTGACACAAGTCAAAGATGCCACGGGGGCCGAGACGAGGAGTTCAATAGAGATAAACTACGAACAAGCAGCTGCAGAGGCGATCAACAAAGTGAAGCAGGACTTGGCGACCAAAGAAGTCGAGCAACGGCTCAAACGGGAAATAGAAAAACAGAGATTGAATGAAACACTCTGCATGACAAAACCAGAACCAGAAACCAGAGAGAACTCAATGAGTAGGAGTAATTGCAACACTTTGAAAATTTTGACTCGGAAACCATTTGGCATCACGAAAAATGGGGCAAGAATCATGTCAATGATCACAGTGGGCGGCCACGAAGTAACAAGAAACTTGAGTGAACCGAGTGATCAGACAGTATTGCACATAGATGTGTACGCGGATTACTTGAGCGCAATAAGCACGCAAACCCCTTCTAGAGCTTTAAGGGCATTACTCTCAAGAGGTGGTAGTAAATCAGTTCGCATAGGCAACAGATACACGGACGCCTATGGTCCACATGTGGTCATGTTGAATATAGACGGAATAAACATCTACACAAAAACGATGATAACGTGTGATGAAGATCTAGCCGGGCAAATCTAAGTTGGTAGAGAGGAACTAAAAATGAGGTCGATCGGACACTGCGCTATGTTAGAAGAATAAACAATGCATCTGGGAACAGAGGCAGACCTATCTGCACACGTAAATAAGCCGGAAAAAGACTCAACTGCGTGGGTTATTGGACACAGGAGCTGTCTTGAGTGTTATACGAATTGAAACATGGAAAAAAATGGTGTTCGACAAATATGATTTGAAAGACTCGAGAATACGGCTGTCAGCGGCAAGCAAAGGAGCGTTGCGGGTTCCAGGCAGGAAAACAATAATAGCCCTAAATCTGAAGGAACGCAAATTTGAATGAGTTTTCTGGTAGTTGAGAATCTAGATGAGTCTGACCAATTTATTTTAGGCAGAGATTTCATCAGTAATTTCGATATAACAATTGATCTTAAAAATGCGATGTTCAGGATTCGGAACCCGGAAAGGAAGTACAAAACCGGTAAATTTGGTAATGGTGATTGAATTAAAGACTCCAGTTTTCTTGAATAGGAGGGTAAGACCGAAGGAAAATGAGGCGGCGATAGTAAGTTTGCGGATGAAAAACTTCAATGAACTAAGTGACAATAAGCAAAAATGCATAGTGACGAATCCAAATAGTCGAAAGGTTGCTCTTTTAGAAAGATCCTTCTCGGTAACCAAGAGTGGCCTCTACGTCAGTGTCTTGTTGAATACTCTTGATATACCAATCACAACCCAGAGGTAAAGGAAGCTGGGATACGCACTACCTGTGAAAACTAGATATGAAATGTTTGAAAATGTGAAAGAAAATGAAGTTCTTGATTGCCTGAATCATTGGAATAAGGTTTTTATCTCTAAACGATTGAAAAAAAAACTATTCATAAAATTGTTTGAAGTCGCTTAAGTCAGAGACAAACGATGGACTTTCGAGCTGTTCGAATTTTCCGGAAAGACCCAAACTAGAGGATTTAGAGATGGATAAATCAGTATTACCAGAAATAGATCACTTGAGGAGTAAGGTAACGGACGAACAGCTTGAAGCCATCAGAGATGTGCTAGATCGGAATCAGGACGTTTTTCGAAACATAAGGCAGACATTGGATGCTGTTATTTTGTTGAGAAGTCGGCGGTACCACATAGAGAGGGGGCGAGGAGTATGACCCCTAATAAATCGGATATATGCAGAAAAGAGATAAAGTCCCTACTAGTGTATGATATGATAGAACCATCCAAATCACCGTGGGCGTGTGTAGTAGTGATGGCTAAGAAAAAGGGACCAACCAAGGTATTGTTGTGACTTTCGGTATCTGAACTCCGTCACGGCTGCCGATTGATGAGAGGCTGCCGAATTTTGAGAGGCTGCTGAATGATGAGAGGCTGCCGATTGATTAGAGCCTCTCGAAACTAGGAGATGCAAAATTTTTTACATTTCTTGATTTAGGGTCGGCTTTTTGGCAGATACCACTGAGGAAAAAGGACAAGGACAAGACAGGATTTGCTTGCGAGCTGGGACTGTTCCAATAGAAGAGGATGCCGTTTGGACTTCGCAATGCTACAGCCACGTTCCAACGATTGATGGCACATGCACTGACAAGTGTAACGAAGAAAAAAGGCAATTTGGTAATGTGTTACGTGGATGACGTGGTGATAGCGACACCTACTCTAGAGGATCACACCGAACGACTAGACGAGGTGTTCGCTGGAATTAAAAGAGAAGAACTAAAATGCAAGCCATCGAAGTGTGAGATTCTCAAGGAGTCGATCAAATACCTGGAAAGGATGGTGGACAAATATGGCATTAGACCAGACCCAGACGCGGTAGAGGCAGTGCTGACTTTGAAATCACCGAAAACGGAGCATCAGCTAATGAGCTTCCTGGGTTTTGCGAACTATTACAGTGAGTTCATCAAGGGCTATGCGGACAAAATATATCCAATGCAACAACCCAAGAGGAACAAGGAAAAGAAATTCACGTGGAATAACACGAAGAAATTCACGAAGAACAGGAGTGTAACGGAAAGACAGTCTTGAGACCGATAGCTTACGGGAGCAAAGTCTTGATTGATACAGAAATGAAAAACGGGGCACCCAAAGCGGAAATGTTTGCGGTAGTCGCCTTTGTAGAAAAATACAGTGCTTAGCGAACCTTCAAAAAATACCTGGGTAGCGAAACATTCAAGTTACGGGTCGACAACAGGGCACTCAGTTGGTTGAAAACGTAATCAATGGACCAGAGTTACATTGGGAGATGGATAGTGCGCTTGGATGGTTATAACATGATTATTGAACACAGAACAAGGGTCAAACATCAAAACGCCGACAGCTTGAGCAAGAAGACGGAACACTACGAGAGACAGGAGCAAAGAGAGGCGGACAGGCCGGAAATCAAAGATGGCTTCTCATTTATAGACAAGGAGATGTATGACAGTCTTCCACTCAGGAGGTGGCTTGACAAGTCAGGGAAACCAATAGAGGACTATCCCGAGCTACCAGCTGAACATGAGGCGAAAGAAATTTTTATGAGAAATCTAGGGATGCCAATGGAAGTGATGCTCAAATCGAAGATAGCGAGGGAAACACTAAAAGCAAAAAGCTACGACCTCGATGAAGTGGAGACAAGAAGAGTGACGATAGGAGAGGATTTTAGGAGACTACTCGAGAAACTAGCAGACGATAAACCTGTAGTCCGGAGCAATGACAAAGACAAACCGGAGAGGGGGACGAGGAGTATGACCCCTAATAAATCGGATATATGCAGAAAAGAGATAAAGTCCCTATTAGTGTATGATATGATAGAACCATCCAAATCACCGTGGGCGTGTGTAGTAGTGATGGCTAAGAAAAAGGAGACCAACCAAGGTATTGTTGTGACTTTCGGTATCTGAACTCCGTCACGGCTGCCGATTGATGAGAGGCTGCCGAATTTTGAGAGGCTGCTGAATGATGAGAGGCTGCCGATTGATTAGAGCCTCTCGAAACTAGGAGATGCAAAATTTTTTACATTTCTTGATTTAGGGTCGGCTTTTTGGCAGATACCACTGAGGAAAAAGGACAAGGACAAGACAGGATTTGCTTGCGAGCTGGGACTGTTCCAATAGAAGAGGATGCCGTTTGGACTTCGCAATGCTACAGCCACGTTCCAACGATTGATGGCACATGCACTGACAAGTGTAACGAAGAAAAAAGGCAATTTGGTAATGTGTTACGTGGATGACGTGGTGATAGCGACACCTACTCTGGAGGATCACACCGAACGACTAGACGAGGTGTTCGCTGGAATTAAAAGAGCAGAACTAAAATGCAAGCCATCGAAGTGTGAGATTCTCAAGGAGTCGATCAAATACCTGGAAAGGATGTTGGACAAATATGGCATTAGACCAGACCCAGACGCGGTAGAGGCAGTGCTGACTTGGAAATCACCGAAAACGGAGCATCAGCTAATGAGCTTCCTGGGTTTTGCGAACTATTACAGTGAGTTCATCAAGGGCTATGCGGAAAAAAATATATCCAATGCAACAACCCAAGAGGAACAAGGAAAAGAAATTCACGTGGAATAACACGAAGAAATTCACGAAGAACAGGAGTGTAACGGAAAGACAGTCTTGAAACCGATAGCTTACGGGAGCAAAGTCTTGATTGATACAGAAATGAAAAACGGGGCACCCAAAGCGGAAATGTTTGCGGTAGTCGCCTTTGTAGAAAAATACAGTGCTTAGCGAACCTTCAAAAAATACCTGGGTAGCGAAACATTCAAGTTACGCGTCGACAACAGGGCACTCAGTTGGTTGAAAACGTAATCAATGGACCAGAGTTACATTGGGAGATGGATAGTGCGCTTGGATGGTTATAACATGATTATTGAACACAGAACAAGGGTCAAACATCAAAACGCCGACAGCTTGAGCAAGAAGACGGAACACTACGAGAGACAGGAGCAAAGAGAGGCGGACAGGCCGGAAATCAAAGATGGCTTCTCATTTATAGACAAGGAGATGTATGACAGTCTTCCACTCAGAGGTGGCTTGACAAGTCAGGGAAACCAATAGAGGACTATCCCGAGCTACCAGCTGAACATGAGGCGAAAGAAATTTTTATGAGAAATCTAGGGATGCCAATGGAAGTGATGCTCAAATCGAAGATAGCGAGGGAAACACTAAAAGCAAAAAGCTACGACCTCGATGAAGTGGAGACAAGAAGGGTGAAGATAGGAGAGGATTTTAGGAGACTACTCGAGAAACTAGCAGACGATAAACCTGTAGTCCGGAGCAATGACAAAGACAAACCGGAGAGGGGGACGAGGAGTATGACCCCTAATAAATCGGATATATGTAGAAAAGAGATAAAGTCCCTATTAGTGTATGATATGATAGAACCATCCAAATCACCGTGGGCGTGTGTAGTAGTGATGACTAAGAAAAAGGAGACCAACCAAGGTATTGTTGTGACTTTCGGTATCTGAACTCCGTCACGACTGCAGATTGATGAGAGGCTGCCGAATTTTGAGAGGCTGCTGAATGATGAGAGGCTGCCGATTGATTAGACCCTCTCGAAACTAGGAGATGCAAAATTTTTTACATTTCTTGATTTAGGGTCGGCTTTTTGGCAGATACCACTGAGGAAAAAGGACAAGGACAAGACAAGGTTTGCTTGCGAGCTGGGACTGTTCCAATAGAAGAGGATGCCGTTTGGACTTCGCAATGCTACAGCCACGTTCCAACGATTGATGGCACATGCACTGACAAGTGTAACGAAGAAAAAAGGCAATTTGGTAATGTGTTACGTGGATGACGTGGTGATAGCGACACCTACTCTAGAGGATCACACCGAACGACTAGACGAGGTGTTCGCTGGAATTAAAAGAGCAGAACTAAAATGCAAGCCATCGAAGTGTGAGATTCTCAAGGAGTCGATCAAATACCTGGAAAGGATGGTGGACAAATATGGCATTAGACCAGACCCAGACGCGGTAGAGGCAGTGCTGACTTGGAAATCAGCGAAAACGGAGCATCAGCTAATGAGCTTCCTGGGTTTTGCGAACTATTACAGTGAGTTCATCAAGGGCTATGCGGACAAAATATATCCAATGCAACAACCCAAGAGGAACAAGGAAAAGAAATTCACGTGGAATAACACGAAGAAATTCACGAAGAACAGGAGTGTAACGGAAAGACAGTCTTGAGACCGATAGCTTACGGGAGCAAAGTCTTGATTGATACAGAAATGAAAAACGGGGCACCCAAAGCGGAAATGTTTGCGGTAGTCGCCTTTGTAGAAAAATACAGTGCTTAGCGAACCTTCAAAAAATACCTGGGTAGCGAAACATTCAAGTTACGGGTCGACAACAGACTATACCAGACGGAAGCGTTGTTCAGATCGCACGAACAGATGGGACATCAGGGGATAGACAAGGTACAACAAAGAATACTACGCAGCTTTGGTTAGCCAGGGTTGAGAAAGGCTTGCGAAAGGTGGGTGCACGCATGTTTGGCGTGTTTGCAAGTGAAACAGCCTAGAAAAATGTAATTCCCTTTTAAGTCCGTGGAAAGCTCGGGATTTACCGAGGTCGTGCAGATAGACCATCAGAAGACCTGCATGACCGACTCGGGTTACAATCAGGTACTGGTAGTTATAGACCACTTTATGAAACTGGCAGAAGCGGTACCATGTCAGCCGGACTCAGCGGAATTGCTCAAGCGCATTCAACAACCTACCATACTCAAACGAACGGATTAGTGGAGAGGCAGAACAGAACACTGGTGAACATGCTCAGGGTCTATTGCTCGAGATACATTACAAATTGGGATAAATATCTGCCGCAAGTGGTAGGGGTGTATAACAGCACGCAGCACTCAACAACAGGGATCAGTCCTTTCATGGTGTTAACTGGCAGGGAGAGAGCGGTGCCCCTGACATTCTTCTATCCACGATACGGAGAGAAAAAGACGTCGCTCCAGGCGTGTGTGAAGGAAGCGGTCAGGAGACAACAGGAATTGAACGAGCTCTGTAGAAGGAACACGGCGCAGGCAAAAATGAGACAGCAGAAGACGTACCATGAAAAAATACTTCAGGTGAACCGTATGCTGTGGTAGGACTATACGTCTGGGTGTTCCAGAATTTCATACCACCAAAAGGGACTGAAAACTTACCGAAGAAATTGAGAGGACCGTTTATGATAATGGAGGTACACCAGCAGGGCCGGTTCTGTCGCTTGAGAACAGAGCATGCGGCGCACTTCGAAAATCGGAAACCTCACTCCCATCTCCGGAAGACTGGTATGTACCACAGAATATTGAAGGACTCGAGTATCAATATTCTCTGGACTCGAGTATCAATATTGAAGGACTCGAGTATCGGCATGTGAGGTGAGCGAGAAAAGCACCAGAGAGAAGAATGACGGCAATGAGGACGTGAGCATTGGTGATAATGAGAAAATAGAGGTTGATTCGGACGTAGTATCTTTTGCGGAGGAAGATTGGAATGATCAGGAGCAGAACGAGGTACCAAAATGATCAGAACCAGACTTGCCGATGACTACAGGGACAAGAAAAGGCGATCGCAAACGGACAGGCATGAGGTACAACAGTTATGGTGACGACTTCCTGATTGACAAGATGTAACCCGAGGAGATAGGCGAAGAGTTGGTGAACGTGCGCGAGCTGGTAGCCAATGAAGAATGGCAGATCATCAACGACAATTAACATTCCTTAAAAGAAGACAACTCCATACCAGAACGAGAAGTAGACCTGGAACAAAGCGAGATAGAAAAAAGGGAAAATTTAAACCTGAGGATACTGGAATGGATACATAACCTTAGGACTGACGAGAAGGAAGCGCAGAATATCCAACAAGTCGACGTATCAGCAATGAAACATGTGAAAACAGGAAATCCACTATTTGGTTGGACAGCCACTGACCAGCCACTGGAAATACCACCGGATAACTTGAACCCAACACCATCGACGGGGACGTCGATAAATATTTTTGTCCGGAGAGTCGGGGTAGGACTTACCCACACCGAAAATTTCATGATAAAGAAGTTCAGGGATATGAGAGAGACTAATGGGTTGGAATTGGATCAGGAGAAAGCTGAGCCTACCATAGGAAGAAATTTAATGGATCAGGAGAAAGCTGAGCCTACCATAGGAAGAAATTGAACATCCTGATCACAGACAGCGACTTCATTTTATCAGATAAGACTAGTGCGATCTGCATAACAGCGGAGATGAGCTTCAACACGAGACTGGAAGCAGACTTCGAAAGAGAATATCAGAACGTAGAGTTTCTACTTAGGTAGAGACCGGGGTTGGGAGGAATGGCTGCGCTTCCCTCTTCG
The DNA here is from genome assembly GCF_963678635.1 of Symsagittifera roscoffensis. Classification (NCBI taxonomy): domain Eukaryota; kingdom Metazoa; phylum Xenacoelomorpha; order Acoela; family Convolutidae; genus Symsagittifera; species Symsagittifera roscoffensis. The sequence goes on from NC_087070.1 coordinate 38,654,435, forward strand.
GTTTCACAAGTTCCTGGTAAATACGTGTGTTTTTTGGTGACGAGGGTGAATGAAAGGAACACGATAGACCCCGAGCATGTGATGTTGGCGCTAACGAGGTTGAGGGACTTCATGGTCGAAAGAGGGATACGAGAGGTCTCAATGTCGGTCTACGATCCAAACAGGGGCAGTTTGAACCCTAGGGAGTTATAAGCCATCCTGTACGTGGTCTTTGCAGAGATGGAAACCATGGCGCACACAAGAATTACTACTTGAGCTAGGTAAAAGGGGGCCCAAATTAGGTAGACGTAATTTGATCTAATTGGCATGGCAATTAAATTCTAAAGAAATAATGGTGCTAAAACATGAAATAAGTCTGCATGCTTTTAAATGTTTAAATTGAATTGTTTTATCGAGAAACTGCTAGGATAAGGTTTTAAAGATAGTAAGGGGAGAAGTTTAGCATGGGCATGAGCGAGAAACATCTTGGTCTAAAAATGTATTCTAGTTTTAGATTGATTTGTGAATTGATTTGATAATCAAACTACATATACTCGAATAAAACAGGAAAGATTTCAAACGGTTCTTCACTAGCAGTAATAAAGATTTTTCTTGAGTTTAACTGGGAAGGTATTTTTTGAGTTGGTTTGGGAAAGGTATTTCTTGAGCTGGTTTGGGAAAGGTTTTTCTTGAGTTGTCTTGGGAAAGGTATTTCTTGAGTTTGTTGATACGTGAGATCGCTTGAGAAGAAGCAACGATGGCGGATCGCTTCTGGAAGTCTATGCCGGCAGCGCTCAAAAAACCTACCCTCGATGAGCTATACAAGTGCTTGAGGTACCTCGATTACACACAAGTGGACGAAAGACAGGCGGTAATGTTGAATGCCAATCTGCAACTGGAAGCGCAAGGCGAATGCAGGGAGTCAGCAACTGAGGCTGTGTTGATGGTGGGCTACATTTCAGATTGAATATCACATCAAGAGCAGACCAGATGGCTATCCTGGAATGTGGATGGAGGCCTGAGAGGACATGACCTAGCGAGAAAACCTGGGTTGAGCAACGACACGGAATATGGTGCGGGGGATATTCCCCTTCCGACCAGACCACCAGCAGGAGCAGGGACTCAATCCACAAGCAAACCACCATCGATGTTCCGGTCGCAACAAACAGAAGAGTCATATCCAGATCTCAGCAGCATGAAGAGAGAGTTGGAAAGGATCCAAAGGGAACGGGACAAGGCCAACCTGGAAAGTGACCCAGCGGTTTTTGATAGGGATCAAGCCAAGCTTGATCGCGACCAGGTAAAACTTGAGCGAGAAAAGGCGATTCTCGACCGAGATCTGCTGATGGCAGAACGGGAGCAAGAACAGAGACTACAAGAAAGTCAGAAATCGAAACGGCTACAAAGGAGGCAGCAAGCGGTTGCGAGTGGTAAGAAGAAAAAGAGGAGTGCGACTGAACCGGCTGTCGCGAGGTCGAGACCAGAGTCGCGGATGGAGGTACACGAAGCTCCTCGGGCGAGCGGTTGCTTCAACTTGGACCGTGTGGCCCAAGAACACGTTAATGAGGGCCTGGAAATATGGACACCTCCCGAGCCAGTTCCTTCCCTGCGCAATCTAGAGACAAACCCAATTAGGCCTTTGATGGAAATCTCGTTGCCGGTATTGACGCCCAGTTCAACCAGTGGTATTCAAAGCGGGTTGAACACGTCGCGCCTCAGGGAGTTGCAAGAGAGGTTGCAGTCAAGGGCTCGCGAGAACCCAGCACGAGAGGAGCGACCTCCCACTTGGAGAGATCGTCCAGTGAGGAGTGTGATAATCGCAAGCTACAAAAAGAACACAGACGGTGCCTATCACAGGCATAACCGGATGGACTGGACGGTGGCACAACGCGCAAGGAGGGATGCCTTCCACGACGATTCTTGGGCTGAATATTTCACGCAGCCCAGGATATCCGAGGGTGCAGTCCACTTGATTATAGGAGACAGCCTGATACGAGTGTTAACGCGAATCCAGGCGCATTGGCTGGTGGGAGTCTTTTCTGGTGCTGCAACACCCCAGTTGTTGGCGTCGCTAGAGATGATGGAGATGGCGAAGATGTACACGGTCACGCTGATGATGGGAACCAATGACGTGTCCAGAGGCGAGTCGAGGAAAGTAATGAGGCTCCAGGAGAAGATGAGTTGTATTCTTGATGAATTGAGGATTATACAGATCCAGCAAAACTCACTGTTTGCACCGTCCCGTACAATATGATGGCTGACCATAATGCGAGGGAGATGAGCGACAGGGTGCGTAACCTCAACGAAATCATCAGACAAATCCAGCAGAGGAGCGTACTACCCGTGAGACTAATTGACGTGGCAAGCATGATGGAACATTCTGTTCCGGATGATGCGTCATCGGAAGGCATCCATTGCGACAGGCCTAGGGGCTAAACGGTGTCTTCCAAATACACTTAAACCTTCTGGAGTCAGAGATGCTGGAGACGGGCAAGTTGACCTTTGGTCCACCCCCAATACCACTCTTCTTCGCTGCTAGGCCCTTGTCCGATCGTTTGGGAGGAAGAACCGATTCGAGGGAAAACTCAAGGAGCAGCAGGAGTAGACAACTAGGAGCCACACCGATGGAAGGAGACGAGGCAGAATTGTCCACACCCCCGAGCTCGGTAGTGTCCTCGGTGGTGGTGGTGGACAACAAGAAGACAGAAAGACCAGGAGAAGCGAGCAAAGCCCGATATCCAGAGAGAGTAAAGGATCTAGACCTGGAGGATCTGGCATGTAGACAAGAGTTGGCGGAGACTCTGGGGCTTAAGAATTTAAAGCTCGAGGACTTGAGCAGGCATCACTGTGTGGACTGGCTGAAGGCCCACGAGGCGCATTTCTCGAGAGCCAAGACACTAGAGACCGCAGACTTAACGGGAATTTCGCAAAAATCAAAAATGGGCCCAGTCAACCACAAGCTCCTCAAGTAGCTGGGGAGTCCAGGTCTAATTGTGGAACCTCCCAAGCATCGAACAAGCATAGACATGATCAGAGTGGCGATTCCCGCACAGCTGAGAATAGTCGAAAAGCTTCTTGAGCCAAAGAGCATGGGGATCACGGACACCGGATACATGGGTCCAAAGCTCGCCGAAGACCCAAGGTATGGGAGATCCTGTGGGACTTCACAGCTAGCCAAAACCTTGGCCGTGTACGATCGATCAGACCCTGGAGCAGCGAGGGCAATCATCTTGGCAGGATCGGACTTCGAGGGGACTCCGCCGAAATTATTTTGGCCGGAAACCCTAGTGTATCTGCTGCCTGTGGCGAAATTGAACCAAATGTTGACCCTGGTGGTGGCTATAAAATCGGAGACGCCGTGTGAGCCAGAGCTGTTGCTATTCGCGGGGATGAATGACCACCTGCATGCGGCAGGACTTCTCGAGCACTTGACAGGTGGGGAACTAACCCCCAAGAGAATCTGGGAATGAACGAGGTGCAGGAGTTGGTAGCTTCTCGATTCGGGCCAAAGATGAGAGTGGTGTTTACGTCATCGCCAGGCTACGCGAGCATGCCACCAGCCTTGCAGTTCGTGTATGCAATATTGATTCTGATAGCAGAGGGCAACGCGTGGCGGTTGCTTATGGCCGCTCCGAATCGCGAATTGGAGCCAGTAAACTTGAGACTTCTTAAGGATGTATCTGAGACTTCTTGCGGACGTATCTCATGCTCTGAGGGGATTTTTTTAGCTGGCAGACATCTTGATTGTGCTGGATGAGGTTCTCTGCCTTGAGGTGTCGAATCCTGCCCGGCAGCTGAAGTTTAACCCGGAGATAGGGGACGATCACCCTGCGATAACCCATCTAACCGCCAGCCTGTGGTTCCGGAGTACGAGCTCTACCGGCAGGGCTAGAGACCAAAAAATGGCAGAAAGTATGTGGCCGCGGCCGAGAAACAACTAGAACCGATAGGATATCGCTTGACACAAGAGAGAGGGAGGTGGCCGTTTCTGACCCCGAGACTCTAGAATGCGATGGACAAGACGAGAAAAAGTGCTCCACCTCTCATTAAACAAATATGGAATTTTCTTGAGGAGCAGTTAGAGGTGGCATAAGGTAGGGAGATGACGGTGAGAAGATTTGTCACAGATGGTAATGAAGTCACCATCGGAGGGTTCTGGATGGAGCTTGCGAAGGGCGAACTGAAGACCTGGAAGAACCACGAGATCTTGAGATTCTTGAGCCCATGCTGGGAAAAGAAGTATCTGAACAAGGTGTTTTACGCGGGAGACACCATCTTTGAAGCATTCCTGCAGGAGCTCTTGAATTTGCCCATCAACCTCCTGCTAGCCTTGTATCTGGTATACCCCATGTACTTGTTCAATATGGGGCCGGCTTACATGTTCAGTAGGGGCGTGGGAACGCTCCGGATTGATGGCTGTTTGACGTTGGGACTCTTGACGCACGGGGAATTATCGGCGTTTCATCGGTTGATAAAGTATGGGGAACCCCTGTCGGTAAGGAAGGCTCACCCGAATGTGGAGACCTATTCGTACAAGTGTGCTGCCGGACTGAAGACGTTGCTTGTGGAGTATCTGCTGATGCAGAATCGATACTTGACGGGCGAAGAAAGAAATCCCAAGACGAGAGAAGAAGTGAGAGATGCGAATGGGGGCATACTTCTTCTGACCTGTGTTTGGCCATGAGATATGACCCGGTGGGGATGATTGGAGGCTTGGGGGAAGTGGTGATCTGCGTCTATGGGCCAGCAGTGACGTATGCATTCCCCGGGTCCACTCATGGTGGCGTATCGGCACTCGGTGGTGCACGTGAGCCTGATCAGCATTCTAGATGGGACGGCACTCAACTGGTGCAGACAAGAAGACTTGAGAGCGCTGATGATTGAGACAGTGCTTTTTGGAAAAGTCAAGGATCACGAGCTAGTGGTGTGCACCTTCAGGGGACAACTGCAGTGCAGAATGGGAGGAAAACGTGAAGGTCCCATCGAGGCCTATCCCAAGTTCTGGAACCTGAATCCGGTGGCGAGGGACAAGAGGGAAGTCTTGAGGATCCCGGCGTGGCGAGGAGTTTCGAATTCACGAAAAAGGAATTGGAAACGATATTAGAGCGGGATGTCCTACCCGCTGCCGTCCCCGAGTTCCGACGATGAGAAGAATGACCCTGGGAATGAACAGCCCCATGGTAGTTCCTTCCCTACACGCGAGAGCCACGGTGGAGAGACAGCAAAGAGAGTTCACGGACGGCTGGGATCCTTTGTTCATTGGATACTCGGCAGCGGTGTATTTCCACACGAGTGAAAGCAAGATAAATTCGTGGGCTACACAAACGAAGAAGATGCGAGGCTCGATGCCCCCTAACTTTGAGGATGTCTTGAGAACACTTGAGGAGGCTGGACTTGAGAACAAGCTGCCAATATATGACGATGGAAGGATAATCGTGGAGGAGGGTCACATGGCTCTGAAGGACGATATGAAGTTTGCCAGAAGAAAGTACCGAGCGCCTTATGGGCTGGAGGAATTGGAGTTGAGGCAAGACGGGAAAAAGCTTAATGCGGCAGGGTCCCTGTATGTATTCCTCAACGAGGATAAGAATGCGGATCCGACAACGCCCCCGCCCTTGTCAGTGGGTACCCCTGGAGACAAGAGAAGCCTCCACGTAGAAAACAGGTTCAGAGAGGTGCTAGAAAGAGAGCAAGGCGAATCAGGAGAGGGGAAAGCATGGATGAAACCCTCAGTGAAGCAGGAGAAGAGATGGAGGTGGGAAACACCTGATCAGGGCGCAACGGAAAGGTATTTTACCACAAAGAAGTTACTACAAGACTTGAGTGGGAAAGACTGGGCGAACACGGCTACCCCACCCCTGGAATCTCCCGGCAGAAATCTGGAGCTGCCTTTGATGAGTGAAACCTCCAACATGGAAATGCTACTTTTGAGTGCGGAAGAAAGAAAGAAGAACACGTTTGAGGGAAATAAATGGATGTTCTTGGACATGCTAGATGAGAAGGCGTGGCAAGATTTCTTGAGTGAATTCAACCAGAGAGTGGGGCGCGAGACTAAGCTGGAAGACTTCAAGGAAGAACTGTGGAGTACGGTGATGAAGTTCGGGAAACCTGCCTTGTTAGGCACCGGACTAGACGAGAAAGCGAGAAAGGAGCTGCTTGAGAAGATGATTAGTCTAATGGAATTAAAGCAGAAGACTGAGGCCAACCCATGTAAAGACAGCTCTACTCTAAATGAAAAAACTGATGATAATGGATTTAGGATTGGAATGGGTGATAAAAATAGAACTAGTAATATGATTAAAAATTTTAATATCCTTAAGGCTCGAGAAGAGGGAGGCAAGAGTCGGAGAAACAAGATCTGGATAAAAAGGTTGAGTCAGTGATGATAGTGGCGACGCCCCCGAGTAAAGGAATAAGGTCTAGGAAAAGGAAACGCGAGGCAGAAGAGTCGTGTCCTTCGGCGGATGCGGTTTCAGATAAGAATCTAAAAGAGACGGCTCCCATGATTTTAGCGCGATGGAAAACAGTGGCCTACAAGAGCAGCTCAATATCCAGGAAGTTGGCCGAGGTGCTGCGGGAAATGGAAGCTTCGACGACTCCGGGAACGGAGGAGGACTTCAAACCCCAAAAGGCAAACGCTAAAAGGGGTTCGATTAGTGGACAAACGTGGGAAGTGCACATCGGCAAGGAATGGCTTTCGACTCAACACCAAGCCATTGCGGCGGCCTTGGGCTACCCAACAGAAGGCCGAAAATAATAAGCTAGAGTTGCGAAACCAGCTGGGCGGTCTTGAGAGAACCTGCTGCTAGAGTAATTTGAAGATGCAATGAGAGCACCCTCGTCGGCCTTGCCATTGATAGCGAATCCTTTTGTCAGAACGGCATTTTGATTTGATTTTCACATGGAGTTTTGCGGGAGTGGCATTAGAGGCGTTGACCTCGGACAACAGACTTAAGCTGGGCGACAAGGGTCTGCGGGTGTACCAAATGCTGGTGCAGCATATTGATCGAGACAACTCGGGATTGAGCCTGCTCGGGACAACTCGGGGTTGAGCCAGGAGAAAAGATGCCACTTGTTTCTTGAGGTGGATCATGTCAGTGATAACCGACACTACTGTTCAAGTGTAACTTCAAAAAGCTATGGGAAGTAAAACTATGGGAAAGAGAGTTTCTATTGTCATCCTGAACGTGTACCAGAGTACTGGAATCGAAAAAGAATAGAGCTCAAGGCAGTCTCTAGAGAGCCATGGGAAGCTTGATGAAATACGAAGGTTCTACAACAAGAAATTCGAGGAAGCGCATGACGTGCATCGTAATTTAGTCCAAGCAGAAGACTATTTGAAGCCCACAAAACGGGGAGAGTATCAATATGTGTCTGGAGTGATGGGAATAGCTTATAACCCTTTCTTGGATTCGGAGGTCGGAAACGCCAATATGAACTTTGAGGTGGCGGAATTGTTAAAGTTCTGGACGGAGCAAACCATTGAGATTGACTCGACGGAAAGGGAAAGGCCAAGCCTGGTTCTGTTACTTGAGAAGATACCAGAGGTGATCAGTGTGCCGCGCTCGAACAAGAGGGTGGAACTAAAGAAGGGAAATGAAAACGACACGTTGATTACAAATTTGGGGACTGTTTGGACGTTCTTGAGACCTTCTTGGTGCCCACATCCCTACGCGAGTTTGATTGAAGAAATCACGGAGCGAGTGAGAATGTCATCAGCAAAGGATGAGGATTTGGGGAATCTGAACGTGCTGCACAAACTGATCCTACCTCATCGAAAGGAATCGGAGAAAACAACGAGCAAGCTGGACAAGTTAGTGAAGAAGATGGAACCGGGTAGTTTTCTGGACCTAGTGTGTGGAGGTGGAGAGCATTCTTGTGACGGACGATCCTGCGTCACAATACAATCTTTTCAGAAGGGGGAATTAGCCCCGTGGTTTGGTGACATCACGGAGAAAGAAAAAAAGTGAGGTGCAGATAGTGGCTGAATGCTATGCGAGCACCACTGTGAACTTAGCGAAGGCATTGGGATTCTTCTCGAGGATGTGCAGCTTGCAATCACTGGAGATGCTAGAGTCCGAACACCATTTGTTGACGGCGTTGAGCATGGAGTCGTGGCCTGGAGTGTTACAAATGGTCCAGAAACACATCAGAGGATGAAAGATTGTTCTTGAGGCGGAGATGAGATTTCCCGTGAGTGAAGCCTACAGCTTGCCAATGAATGCGGAATCTCTAGTGGGATCGGTAAAGGCCAACCTGTGTGAAAGCCACTACCCGTTACACATGGCGATTGTGGAGGCATCCATCCAGAGGGTTTTAATTGACAAAGCCTTCTCGATACCTAAGTGTGTACGCCTGGCTCGAATGTCACATCACTCACATAGACTGTTAAAGAAGGTCCTGGGAGCTGTGCCGGGGGATCAAAAAGAGAACTTGAGTGAGATCTGGAGGGAGGAACTCTTGAGCTTAGAAAGTGAAAACACTATTGATTTCGAGAGGTAGAACACGATCGGGAAAGCGATGAATAGTGCCCCAGCCATGGTAAAAAATGATGTGACACATGAGAAAATGATGAAGTTTGAACCTCTGTTGGAAGCTTCTGGATAACGCAACCTCCGGAGTATCAACTTGACACACGGGGAATGCCCATGCCACTGTCTGGCGCAGGCATTGTGGTATCCGGAGCATTCGAACCTCTGCTTGATGTGTGACGTGGAAGAAATTCGGTCAATCGGGTTACCCGATCATCAGCAGAAGGTCACCCTTTTCGTGGTGAGCTCGATGCTGGCGTTGCGGAGTAGAGGGTACCAACAGTGGAATCAATATATGCCGTTGATTACAGCCGGAGGCTTGAGTTGTTTGAGACTGCGTTCAAAGTATTCTCTATACCCATGGAGATGAGGCACGTGTGGAGTCGCATAAGATTCTTCCCATGGTTTCGAGCGACGTTGACGTTTTGGTTGTACACGGTGACGAAGGATCACATGAAGAAACATCAGAAAGAGTATCGACAGTTCCTGGCCACGATTGGGCCGGAAATTTTCGAGACCCTTGCTATCCATCGCAATAAGATAACCACGTGTTGGAAGAGAGTTGGTAGAGTGTCTCGAAATAACACTAAAGCGAGTGAATCGAAATTGGAGGAGGTCTTGGCGAAGAACGTGAGCCTGAGTTTGCACAATTCCTATTGCTTGAATAGGGAATCTAAAATGAAGCTTCTGCCGAATCAGGCGAAAAGGCTACAGGAGCAAAGGAGTGGATGGGGGTCTACAAAAAACTGAAGGCATGGGAAGAGATCGTAATCAGTTCCGATGACGAAGAAGAACTGGAAAGGCAGATTACGATGTCGAGTGTGTCAAGACCCAGTACCTCGAAGACAAGGGGCACGAAGTGAAGAGGGTGTTCAGGGATTGGTTCTTGAGTCGTTAACGGGGGAAAGAAAAAGGGGCTTGAGTGTGAAGTCAGATGAAGTCAGAGGGCAGGGAAAAGAAATTTTAATGAAAAAATTTGTTACTGATATGCTATATCTACTATGTAAATCAAAATGCTGCATAACATTTTTCTGATTGAACGAAAGAAAAAAAATTTAATGATAGCTTACAAAGGGGAAGTTCAGGGTGCAGGTGTATGCAGATTTTGATTGCTGTTTACCGATAATGTGACAATTTTGCATGGTTGTGAATTTTGGGGTGTAGATAAAGTTAAATCTGCTGCAAAATTCTGTATATGACCACTGGCACTGTATCTTGAGACGCACTCAACTTTCTGGGGGCTCAATGACAGAAGGCGACACGCGATCAGGACATCGATCTTGAGTCCGGGGTGTATGTGCCAGTCGGTCATATTTGGAAGTTTGACCTTGCGAAAGTGTTTGGTCTTGAGTTTTGGGTGAAATGCAATTTTTCAAAAAGACGAATTGAGCATGCAATTCTCAAATTTCTCGCGACAACTGAAAATACAAGAAAATTAAGATCAGAAGAACCGAACTACAATCGCGGTAAAGTAGTCAAAAACAGCAGCAGGAAATTGATATTCGCATTTTCCAATACATAATTCGAGCATGAGTAGAGCAGTCTTATTCTTTGCAGAAGACGGAAAGTGATCGCGAGTAGAGAAGAAATAAATCAGAGTGAACCTTCGGTGGAAAAGGTGGACAGCTGAAGCTGCCCAATGGTCCAGGTCAAAAACTTGTTTCTTGAGTTAAGCCTTGCTTATTTCAAACTTATCGAGTTATACTTAATTACCCAATCAATTCTAGAGTTGCTTTATGATTTAGTTACTCGATTCTAGTGGCCGTGTCGGTATTTGAGCACCTAATGTAATTTCTTGAGTGTAATTTATTTTGTTATGTTGAGTTAGGGAGAGTTTTTAGGTTGATCCATCTGAAATGGATCAAAGGTCCACTGTCTAATAAAATGTAACTGTACATAAGATTCCGACCCTGTTTTTAACGGCGTTCGCGTATTTTAGGTATTATGAGACCTGAGTAATGGGGCGTTCTTATTTTCTAGAGTGGGGGGTATTTTGGTAGCGGCGTTTAAGCTGTAACGCGGCTTTTAGTCTCATGTCGCAAGTGAACCGAATTGGCTCCGACCACTTGAGGTAAAAAAAACACAAGATATAGTGTCCCTGACTCTTGAGCCAATGGTTATAGGACCTATTTTTCTTTAACCTCATATGTGACTTAAGAAGGCGACTGTTACAAGAAATAGTCCCTATAATCATTGGCTCAAGGTTCAGGGACACTACCTTTTGGGTTTTTGCGCCTCATTCTGTCGGAGCAAATTCGGTTCGCTCAAAACATGGGTTATCAAGATCGTGTTACAGCTTAAAGGCTACTACCAAAATAACCCCCCTACCACTCCAGAAATAAGCAGGTCCCCAAAGCTAGGTCTCTAAATGCCTGAAACACAAGAAAGCTGAAATTTTCAAAAATACCAGTTTTCCTTATATTCAAGAGAAAACTTCAGGATATGAACGATTGGCACATTCTCCACGGACTCTGAAGTGCAGCTACTTGAAATTCGAAACCAATCTTTACTCGACTCGGAAAACTCATCAATTTTTTTGTTAAGTACTCGAACTCTCCCTTCAATTACTCGAATGTAAATAACATTCATCCGTTATCTCTTCTCTTGACTCTTAGGGCTAAATTTTTACGCTGAATTCGAAAATGACTATCTCCTAGGTTTTTTGTTTGGTGATTTTTTAGGGTGAACCTTTAACATGAAAATTATGTGCCAAGCCATGTGGAATGTGCTTACCACATGTGCAACATTTTAAACATCAGACCCGCAATCCGTAATCATGGTGGAAATGTCGTCGAAAGAAAGGCCAAACATGGCAAGTCTTTCTTTTAGAAGGCGCTGGGTTCTTTCATGTCCACAGAGCGTATCGAAGGGGATTAATCCAAGAACGTGACTTTGCTTTCCATTGTATAAAAACAAATGCCAATGTACTTGGCGTTACCTACCGCAGTCCACTTGTCAAAACCCATTAAGGGCAAATCAGAAGTTGGTCTTTTCGATAAAGTTACTTGAACGTGTTCAACAAGAACAAAGTATTCAGTATTTTTAGGGTGCTAAACTTGTCAGGAGTTACATTGTATCCAAGCAGGCGCCATGTATTTTTGAAAATCGGATCGTTCACAATTTTTTTTATTGGCAAATTGGACACATACACGAGTTGGGCAGCATGACACAAACCCTTCTCTTCTTTTCCCGAGCGGTTTTCAGACACAAACGCCGTTGTTACAGAAAACTGCTTTGATCACTACATTACAATGAACACATTGGCTCCACTTCGATTTAAGTCCGTTCACATACTCCACAAAAAATTCACTGTATACTGCGGTTTTGTTTGTAGTCTCCTTCTTCCACTCTGTTTTTGGTATCTTCGGATGGCGAGGAACTTGGATTTCCCGGTCCGTTTCGGAATCTGACATTTCTTTCCATAAAAATAAACCTAAAAAATCATGATAAAAAATATTAAAAAACTGTAACTCTTTATAAAATAAAATGAAAATAATAGTCGAATTTTAGAAAAAAAAAATCACTAAATGAGATAAAAGCTAAAAGAAATACTCGGATACGATTCAAAACTCGTAAATACTCGAAAAAATACTCGTCACATTTAAATACTCGAACTCGGAAACTCGAAATTAGGAATATAATACTCAATTTTGAACGCCAGTGGTCAATTACAGAAGTTTGCAGCTAAAGAACCTTATCAACAATCCCAAAAATCAAAGCCATAAAAAATTGTCACTCGGTCAAAATCGCAATTAAATATGACATCTAATTTCCTTTTCGGAATTAAAAATTTTTTTTGATCAACCACTTCAGAAAATTGTCCTTCAATTTTTTGATATATAAATAGACATAGTACATTAACCAACAATAGTTCAAAGCTTAAAGTCTCGTTCTTGTTTCCTCAATATTGATCTGAGCTCACACTCTAGCCAAAGTTTCTTATCGCTACTCAAGACTCGAGAATCTTCCCCGAGGACCTGACCTATTTTGTCACCTCTGCTTTCGAGGTACGGGCCCAGACGTACTTGACATTGGGATCAGCCTTGACAGTTCATCTATATCATCGCAGCTGATCACGATTTCTTCCCCTGTTTTCAGTTGCCTGTAAGCCTGTATCCACTCTCTGTTCTTGCAGACTCTTGAGATAATTCGACAGCTTGTTCACGTTTGATTCTCTATTCAAACAAAAGGAGTTGTAAACGCTCAAGCTCACACTCTTCGCTAGATCCTCCACTAGTATCGACTCTCTCGCTTTCGTGTTATCTCTCGATAACTTGCCAGCCCGCTTCCATTCGGTGGTTATTCCAATGCGATGGGTAAGAAGCGGCCTATTGAAAGTCTTTGGTCCTAGTTCCGCCAAAAATGGGCGAAATTCCTTCAGGTGCTTCTTCATGTGTTTTTTCGTCAAGATATACAAGCAAGAGGCCAATGTTGCCCTGAACCACGAGAAAAGTCGTATTCGTCTCCAGAAGTACTTCATTTCCATCAGTATGGCGAATACCTTGCAACCAGTTTTAACAACTCAAATGCCCCGCTGTAATTGATCGCACGTATTGCTTCCACTTTAGTCGCTTTGGACTCTCGATAATTCATCACATTTTCTCAAGGGTCACTTTCTGTCGGTGGTCTGGTATCCTTATCGCGCAATTTTTTTCCAAGTCCCATCTCAGGATACCACACTGCTCTTCTTAGAATACCACTCGGTCTGTGCTACCCTATGACATGGATAGACTCCATACGTCAAGTCAATACTCCTGATGTTGGGTTCTTGAGAAACCTCGAGCAAAGGCTTAAACTCCATCATCTTCTTATGGATCGAGTCCGTCTCATCCATGGCAGAGGCATTGTTCGGTACTTTGCCACAGTTACTCTGCTTTTCAAAGTCACTAGAATTCTCCTTCTCAAGACTCAAGAGTCCCTCTCCCCAGTTATCACTCCAACCATCCAATCTGAGTCCAGGCACTACTCCCCACATTTACTAAGCAATCGGTGCGAGTGATGTGACATCCTCGCTAGCTGTACACACTTAGGTACTCGTGAATGCCGTGAATAGATGGTGTTCAGGCTCTAGCATCTTTAGCGACTCCAGACTACACAGTCTCGAGAAGTATCCTAGTGCCATTGCTAAGTTCACAGTTGTTTTCGCGTAGCAATCAGGTAGGATTTGCACATCACTCTTTTCTTTCTCCGCAACATCATCTAACCACGTAGCCAAGTCTTTCTTCTGAAATGACTGAATCCACATTCACGACCGTCCATACATGAGTGTACGTCTCCTCCAGTGGCTAGATCAAGACAAATGCCTGGCTCCATCTTCATCGTCAGTTCGTCTCTAGACTCCTCCAATTTGGCTTGAGACTCTTCATGATGCGGCAAAATCAACTTTTAAATCACGTTCAGGTTGCACGGGTCTTCTTTTTTTTCCTGGTAACAAATTTATCCGCTCCGTGTTCTCCTCGTTTAAGTTTATGATTAAAAAGTTTTCTTCACCACCGAGCCTCAAATCCATCCTCTTTTCAAAGCTTGGCAAACAGATGTTTTCGTGTTCATTTTCACGAAGCAAGCCGAGGATCGGTATCCCTCTTTCTAGCGCGTTACTTTCAGTTATCTTCTCCGTTCAAAACTGCAGCAACACGAAGACTTCGAAGTTCATATACGTCGCTCCCAATTCTGTGCTCAAGAAAAAGTTATAGGATTAACCCATAATTCCAGAGACAAATTGATGTTCTCTCCGTTTGGAAGGTTTCGTCGAGTGCTCTTCCACCTTTATCAAGGCACGATGCAGATCATGGCTACTGACGAACTTCTTGTTTGAGAATCTTCTGATCTCAGCAATCTTCGCATGTTTGTCGAGAGATTGCTTCGAATCATTGTCCTTATCAACCCCTGCGTTTTGGTAAACTTTCAGGTTGATGCTCGAAACTCTATTTTCGAACGCCCTATTTTTCGTTACCCTCTGATAGCAAGCTCGCATCACCGCATCAGGTTTTACCGACATGTTCCATCTCAGGAAACAAATAGCATCTTTCCTCCTCGCCAAGCAGAATCGTCTCGAGTGCAGAATCGACTCGAACGACATAGTGCGTCATCACTCGGTAGACATGTAGACCTCATCGCCTAAGTTCATCTTATCGCTCGAAGTCAGACCCTCCAGTAAAACTCCAGCCAGACACCATGCGAACAGCAACTGACCCTCAGTCTTGGCGAATGGGTTCGCCGTCAAGGGCTTGGCGGAGAGATCCGCTGACTCTTGCATTCCCTGTTCTCTTCTCGCAAGAATCTTTTACCCCCTTTAGCATTAGGTATAAAATTATTTTAAGCTATTACAATAGGTATACCCTTATTACTCGTTTTTGCTTTCACTTTATCTTTTTAGAGTGGAGCTGTCTGTACAGGATCTAGGAGTAATGTCCGGCCTCGTTTCCCGGGTATGAATAATTTTGCTGAGCAGCTCCTCTCTTGTCACTTTGTACAATTCCAGTTCCCATCAAAATTAATTGAAATCTAGCAAGAACTTCTGCCATGACTTTGATCCAGAGTACTCAGGAGCGAAGTCTTGTTTCCCTCGATGATGTTCTTTTCTTTACTCTAGTCGCTCATGAATACCACGCCTATCGCTGTCCTGACTCCCGAGCTGCAACATCAGATTCCTTCGAGGTGATCCCAAAGGTGGCGTGGCCGTGTTGGCCCATTCATCTTCATTCAGATTCTGTAGTGTTCTCGTTTGGTGCCAGTGTTGTACGTCTCAGTCGTAATTGCTTCAGCTGGGGTTGCCCCCGTGTCCACTTCTTCATCGGCTTGATGAGCGTTCCTTCATCCTTTCCTCCATTGTCGCTTCCGAGCGCTCTCGCTTCAAGCATCCTCAAACCTGCTTTCCCTAAGGAGTTTTCTTTTGTCCCCAGAAGTGTCAATCGACAGAGGCAAGGATGCGATCGGATTCAGCCTCTTGTAATTAGTGAGAGGTATGAAGAGGGCGCCAGCTGCGTCAAGCTTGTGTCCCTCGTTCACCTCTTCCAACCCGTAAGGCGCCGGATACTTACTCGTGCTGCATATCAATGCCTCTTTCAAGCCTAATTACCCTTCTTCCACTATGACCCGGCCATCATTGTATACTGAATCCTTTTGTCGATTCCGGCCTTCTCAAGCACACTTTTAACTTCACGCGCATCCCATCTTGGTGGCATCGGCCGCTTCAAGACTCTTGCTGCATCCGTACACGAATTGATCTTCGTCTCACAGGAGTGAAAGTACGCGGTCGCTGAGTACCCATAAAACAAGGGATCTCAGTCATGCGTGAACACTCTATGTTGTCGCCCCACCACCTTTCTAGCCTGCACAGACTTCATCAGCAAGGCATTGTTCAATCCCACGGTTATTCGCCCCACGATGTGATACTCTGGAAGCGACATCTCGTTTAAGAATGACGCCCAGTTTTCTCCTTATTAACTCGAAGCCTCCGTCCAAGGCGGTTTTGTCAAGATTTCCTCGGCCTGATTCTCAGGAGGGTTTAAATTACAGAACTTCGGGTAAGCTTCAATTGGGCCCTGTCGCTTTTCCCCATTCTGCATTGCAGTTGTCCTCTGAAAATCAACACTATCAACTCAGGGTCCTTGATCTTTCCAAAGAACACCGTCTCGCTCAATTGAGCTCTCATGTGTTCTTGTTTGCACCAATTTAGTGCCTTCCCATCTAGAATGCTGATTAAACTCAGATGCTCAAATGTGTCACTGAGTGCCGAAACGCCGTAATCAAGGAATCTGGAAAGGCATAGGTCACTGCCGGTCCATAGACGCAAGTCACTACTTCTCCTAGCCCTCTTATTACTTTGAGGGGATCCGATCGCATGGCCAGAGTTAGGTCGGTCATGAGAGGCATACCCCCATTTACTTGAACAACCTACTCTCTAGTTAATGGTTACATTTCTTCTCCCGTCAAGTGCCTGTTCTGCACCAGGCGATACTCTGCCAGGAATGTTTTCAGTCTCGCGGTATTTTTTTACACGTAGGTTTTGAGGCTGGTATGAACTTTAGCCATGGCAATCGGGAACACATATTTCATTAGACAATGAAAAACCACCAGATTCCCATGCGTTAGGAGGCCCAAGGTCTCCACAACCCTACCGAACAAGAAGGCTGGCCCCATGTTGAACAGGCTTCTATAGAATAGCAATTATAATGCTAGTAACAAATTGGTCGACGTGCTCAAGAAGTATCAAATGAAGGCTTCAAAGAGAACAACTCATCCATGTACTTCTTTTCCAAGCATGGACTTAAGAATCCCAATATCTAATGTGCCTTCCTTGTTCTCAAAACTCCTGTTGCGTGATCCCTCCAGAAATGGTTGATGGTAGTGTCACTCGCCAACGAGACAAACGTTCCCACCGTCAATCTTTTCCTCTCCGCCTGCTTAAGCTGGTTCTGCATGAACTCCCTCAACTGCATTATCAAAATAGGAGTTGTCACTTTTGTTTTAACACTAACAATTTCAAGCCTCGGCACTAGGAACGGCAGCCATCCTCGCTTTTGTGTGAGGCGATACACCAACGACTCTCGCTGTTTCGCTGCCTCGACCACACTTCTTCGGTCATGTACACGTCGCTTAGACTGTGAAATCAATGTTCCAGGCACACAAGCTCGTGGTCAAGTAGTTGATCACGTAATTGTCGTCGTTGATTTCTGGTTTGAGCTTCAATTGCCTCGCCAGATTCGAGACTTCTAAGCACAAAACCTCATCGATCAAGTCTCACTATCAAGACCTCTGCAATCTCGTAAAAGTCTCTCAGGGCATGAGACATATCTGTCCAACCTGCCGCTAATTCAGACCTCAAAAGTTTCAAGTCCTCTGGTTCCATTTCACAATTAGGGGCAGCCATCAGCATTCGCAGTTCGCTGCTCTCTGCTATCAGGACCAGCACCGCATAGACAAACTGAACGGTCGGTGGCATATTCGCTTACCCAGGCGACGACGTGTACACACTACTCCTGTCTTCGATCCTAGAATAACCGCCACCAGCTCTTGTGTTTCGTTCATCGCAAGGTCTGTACCGCTTCCCAGATCTTGTTCGGCGTGGGTTCTCCATTCCTCGTTGGTCATTCATCCCCGCATAAACCACAGCTCGGGCTCGCATGGCGTCTCCGACGTAACTGCCACCACAGTTCTGCACCTGGCAAAACATACCCAAGAGTTTCCGGCCAGAAGAACTTCTCCGCCGTTCCCGCGAAGTTCAAAATCGCGACGATTATTACTCGAGCGGCTCCCGAATCCAAACAATCATAGGCGACCAGTGCTTTGGCTAATTTGCTCCAAATTTCTCTCAATAACTCGCATCATTTGACCTCTCAAAAACTCGCATCATTCGACAGCTCATTCGACGCCAAAATCGCAATACTCGGGACACCTAATGAATCCGCCGTTTCCAATGTCCTTTCTCGAAAAATACGCGCCTCGTGCGCTTTTAGCCAGTCCACACAAATGTGATTTTTCAGGTCCTCATGAGAAAAGCTCTTGAGTTCTAGAACCTTTGTCCATTCTTGTCTGCATGCCAACTCTTTTATGTCAAGGTCCCTTACCTTCTCTAAGTTTCGTACCCTTCTCATGCCCTCCAGAAGTTTTCCTGACGACTTCGTCTCATGGCCTCTCTCAACCACTACAATGGAAGACATCACTGAGCTCTGTGGCTGCGATGAGCCTCTTTTGTCCTTCTCTAGGGATGTCGAGCCTGGCTGCCTACATCTGCTGTTCGCTGAACTGTCTTTAGAATCGACTTTCTCCTTGCGTGGCTTCCATGGTCTGACTGGGAATTAGGAGGTTTTGGAGGTGGGCTAAAAACAACTGCTCGGTTTCCGGCAAATCCGACTCCAGATTGTTCATATGTCTCTGAAAGACATTGTTCAGCCACTCGATGCCTTTGGGTCGATCAAAGTGTATGCCATCAGATGAACATCCGCCTGGTAGGCAATCCTCCATCATGCGGGGGGCCACCTCTGGATCTCAAGTATTACCTCATTGATATGACATACCCTCTCGTTCATGCTCAGTCCATTCTCATCCAGCAGCATGTTGTATGGCACCGTACAAAAAGTCAGTATCGTAGGATCCAAATAGATTCTAACCTCTTGTAACGAGCAGCTCACTTTCTCTGGCAGTTTTTATCTTCCTAGATTTGCCTCTAGAAACGTTTTTCGAGCTCATCATCATGTTGACGGTCTGTATCTTCCTCCCTTCTGGTATTTCCAGTGAAGTCAACATTTAGGGCATCGCTGCACCTGAGAAGCTCAAGACACATATTTGCGAGTGCGTCCCGACTCTCGTGATAATCATGACTAAGCTGCACCCTATTATCAGTTGGACTGCGCCCTGAGGTATTCTCGGTTTCGTCAGGTAGTCCACCCAGACCACTTTGTGGAAGGCTGCTCTCCTTTCCCATTTGGCATATGTCCAGTCCTCCCTGTGGTGCCGGTTGCATCTCCCGTTGACGTCCTTCTTGTAATTTGAATATGTTCGCACCAATTACCGGTTGCTTCTTCCAAGTGACTGGTTCGCCTTCCTTCGGGGTGCTCTAGGGTGTTGTTGCCTGCAGTTTCTCCTGGAACTCCTTGAGATGGGAATTTCCCGCACTACCTTGGATACCACAGGTTGAAGTGGGTGTCAGGCCAGGTAGTGCCACATCCACTGCGAGCGGCTTAGTTTGACTCAAGTCCAGATCTCTCAAGGACGGCGTGGGCTCTGGAGGGGTCCACGTCTCTAAATCTTTGCTAATTGTTCCTGAGCCACTTAATCAAGATTCGACAAGTTACAGCTTCGACTCAAGCCTTCCGGTCCTCATTTTTGGTTTTCTCCTGCTGCAATTTCTGGATCGAGCTCTGATTTTAGCCTGTCCCGCGTGGCAGCTTCCTGCGCCAATTTCTGGACTTGCTCAAATTCCGACTTCGAGTGGTCGCGGTGTCCGCCTCCTCTTGCAACTTCCGGTCCTGCTCAAATCCTCTCGAGCCTGCAAGGGTGCTCCACGACAATCACCTGGTTTACTCTTGATTCGAGACCCCATCTTACGTGTAACCCACCATCAGTACAGTTTACATTTCAGACTCCCTGCCTTCTGGTTGTGACTCCAGCTAAAGAATGGCATTCAACCGCCATCCGCTCGTCCACAAGTGAATAGTCCAGATTCATCAGATGCCTATACATTTCATCAAGATTGGCCATAGTTGAAGATTGCAGAGTGCTCAAGATAGTACCGAACCAGAAATTGTCACTCCAGAATTAACAACCATCATCAATTACTCAAGAGGAGAAATACCAACCAAGGTTATTCAATCAAGAATATCTGCTTCTGTCTCAAGTGACAGCGTAGTGTGAATCTCTGAATCCGCACTAATGCTCTCGCTTTTGCGATAGCACCATATTTACGTGCACCATTCCAAAGGTAGATTAAATATAAAATCATGCAGTTCATATGATAGTTTAGCACCGTGTATTTTGGATTAAAATTTCAGTTTAGCAACCAAGATATTCCTTGGTTGAAAAAAAATTAATCGTTCACTGGGTACCAACCTCCATTTTACCCTAACAAGTCCCATTTCAAGGCTCTTGTCACAACCCAAGGCTCTTGTCGCAACTCAAGGCCCAAGTCCCAGCTCAAGACTCAGGCAATGCTCAGGTAAAAATTCTTGTGTACGTGTACTGTTTCAGCGAAAACCACGTGCATGATAGCATACAGCTTGCTTCTATTTGGATCGTAAACTGGTATCGAGACCTCTTTTACTTTTGTTTCCATCAAAAAGTCTCTTAGTCGCGTCAAAGCCAGTACCAAGTGTTCAGGATCCACCACATTTTTTTCTCTGACCTTCGTCACCAAGAAAAACAGATATTTGCCTGGCACCTGTGATACAGAGGGTGGAAATGCTGCTGAGCCACCCAACCCCGTCCTCTGTCTGAACAGGAACTCCACATTCTGGTATTCTCTTTTGATATCAACTTCTAGCCAGGTCTTTAGGCTCGTTTCCGCGGTTATGCCGATTGCACTGGTTATGTCTGACAAGATAAAATTGCTGTCTGTGATCAAGCTGCTTTCCGAGTACTCGTACTGTATTGTGAACTTCGTCTGGAATTTTTTTTCCAAAAGCGGGCTTGGCTTCCTCTTGTTCCATCACCAATCTAGTGGTTTCCCTTGTCTCCTTGAGCTTCTTAATCTTTAAAATTTCGAGCAAGTCCTACTACCACTCCCCG
Organism: Symsagittifera roscoffensis; assembly: GCF_963678635.1. NCBI lineage: Eukaryota > Metazoa > Xenacoelomorpha > Acoela > Convolutidae > Symsagittifera > Symsagittifera roscoffensis. The sequence continues at coordinate 38,675,170 of NC_087070.1, forward strand.
GACAAAAATGTTTATCAACGTCCCTGTCGATGGTGCTCACTCTAGATTACTTGAGGGTATGTCCAGGTGTCGCTCCGTCGCTATCCAGCCAAATGAGGGATCTATCTCTTTGATGTACTTCGTTGCAGATACGTCGACCTCTTGCTTGGTTTTTACCTCTTGCTCACTTGTCGACAGGTTATACATCATTCCAGAATCCTCAAGTTCGTATGTTCTCTCTTTTCTGTTTCGCAATGTTCCAGATCCAACTCCCGCTCTCGCACACCAAGATCCTTCTCCCAGAACGAATCATCATCATTGATAATCTGCCACTCTTGGTCCAGAACTAGCTCACCTAAGCACACCATCTCATCTAATCTCCGATCTCATCTGGCTTTATTTTGTCTATCAAGAAATCGTCTTCAAATCTATTGTAAGTCATGCAAGTTTTCTTGCCTCCTACCCTCCACGTATCCATCGTCATGGGCTTGAACAAGAGTCTTCACATTTTGTAATGCGTGGCGCGTCCTGTACTCAAGCAATAGAACCTACTCTGTTGATGTATTTCTGTTATCATGAAAGGTGCTCTCCATTTTTTCGACAAGTTTTTGGTCGCCTTTGGCGGTATGACAATCTGAAACACCCCTAGGTTTTGTACCACGTATATGGCTTCGCTTGTAGTATCCTTTCGTCATACTTGTTGCGTTGTCTCATCTGTGCTTGAGCTGTTTTGCGTCTGCACAGATCGTTCAATCCTGTTGTCTCTTCACTGCCTCTCTCAGGTAAGCCTGAGGTAAAGTCTTCTATCCCTCGTATTTTGGATAAAAGAAAGTCAATGGCATTGTTCTTTGAACGTCAATGGCATCATGAAGGGGTTGATCCCCGATGTTTTGTGTTGCGTTCTGTTATACGAGCCCACTACTTGAGGCAAATACTCATCCTATTCACTCATTTACCTAGAGCAGTATACCTTCAGCATGTTTGCTAGTGACGTGTTCTGCCTTTCCAACAATTCATTCGTCTGTGGATGATAGGTTGTCGAGTGTCCTTGAGCGATGTGAGATCTCTTCGTCAATTTTTTTGTCAGATCCCCGACGAAAGTCTTCCCATTGACCGATTCAAAGGTCATGGGGCAATCGTATCTTGAGATCCAATGCTTGATTAGTTGATCACAAGTTTCCTCTGCCAAGTCTGTTTGACACGGTACCGCTTCCGCTAGTTTCGTGAAATGATCTATGATCACTGGGATCTGGTTGTACCCGTGATTTCATTTTTCTGGGATTTTTTACCTGCAGGCACGACAAGTAAGCATTGATCCACCTTTTGCAAGCCTTCCTCATTCCCGGCCAATCAAACCGAAGAAGTTTTTTCTGTTGCACCTTGTCTGTACCCTGATACCCCATTAAAGCAGCACCTGTGATTGATACAGCTGCGGTAGTATGATGAGGTTTGCTTGCGCAGGATTTTTTCTTCATACTTCCTCTTGCAGGCCACTACACCGTTCGCCGTGTGGTAGAGTTGATCCCTCCGTTCCTTGTAGAACTGGCTCAAGATTTTACAGCTAATTTTCTCGAGATCACCTTTTTCTTTTTCCCCTGTTGTTATCCATTTGAAGAGATTGCTTGTCATTTTGTAGTTTTTCTGTGCCCTAATCAGGTCCGATGGTCTATACATTGCCTTCACTTGTTTTTTTTAATGCCATACTTTGTCCTGTCATATCCCACGGGTTGTGGATGTCATCTTGTAACTTTACACATCTAATCTTGCTCAAGATTCCACCGTTGCTCTCGGGCTCTACATTCTTCCTTATGTTCGGATTGCATAATAACTGCCTGGAGGTTTTCCTTGAAACCGCTATTATCTCCAGCTCCTCTCACCCACTTCCATCATTAGAGTCTAAGTTGTACGTTCCGGACGAGAAATCCATGTAAATCTCTCCGTCCTGGTTCCTCAGCTTCATGCACAGGCTGTCTGACTCATCTTCACTCTTGGTGGAGATTTCGTCAGCCATTTTTGACTCCCCGGACGAATTGTGTCCTTCACTCTTCTTCGCATGCATCATCCACTCCCGGGACTTTGATCTGCTCCAAGCTCTTCAGCGTCTTTCTCGAAAAACACTCTCTTAGTTCTCAGTGTGATCTGCGTGAGGATCTCTTCAGGAATTTTTCTCGACTAATAATCGAACCACTTATTTATTTTCAGATTCATTGTCTTCTGACTATCTATCTCCACCCGTATCCAACTTCGGATTTTTCAGTATCAAGATCTCCGGCTCATTGTTAGTCCTACTCGAATCCATGTAGATGTTTTTCGCCAGCTTCTGCAACAGTTTCATCAGATCATGCTTCACCGCTGTTTTTCCTTTCTCGTCATTATTCAGGCCATAACCTTTTGCCTTTAACGACTGCCTAACTTGTTTCGGTTTTAGTACTCCGTAGGCATTGCCGACTGATTCTTGTCTTCTGGTCATCGGCAGGTAAATTTGGACAATCTTCTATTGGTTACCCTGATTTATCGAGCGATTTTGTAAGAGGCAGACTGTCATAAGTCTTCTTTCCAAAAAAGAAAAAACTTCTTTAATTTCACGTCTGTCAGCTTCCCTCTCCTCTTGTCTCTCCTAGAACTCCGTCTTTTTGCTCAAGCTGTCTGCTTTCTGATGCTTGTATCTGGTTCTGTGCACAATCATCATGTTGTAACCATCTAGACGTACGATCCATCTCCCTATAAAGCTTTGATCCATTGAGTACGTCTTCAACCAGGACAAAATTCTCTTATCCTTCAGTAACTTGAATGGCTCGCTGCCCAGATAGGCTCTGTTTTTTTTCCACAAAAGTTACTACCGCAAAAATCTCCTCCTTGAGCGCCCTGTCCTCCATCTCCGTGTAGCTCAAGACTTTGCTTCCCCACGCTATTGGTCTAAAGACGGTCTTGGCATTCCACTCCTTCTCCTGATGCAGTATTCCAGAATTCAAGACTACTGATGCGTCTGTATTCAGGACATACATGCCATTCTCTCATGGCATGCCTAACACCGGAGCTTCACACAACTATGCCCAATATCGGAGCTTCACAATTTTATTTTTGAAAGGACTCTCCTGCTGCGCTATTGCAGTAAACTTCTTGCCCTTGTGTCTCATGAGTTGTTGCATCGGGTACACTTTGTTATTCGCCATTACACACCACTATTCTCCCAAAGTATTTTATTGAGTCCTTCATCATTTGGCATTTCGACGGCTTGCACTTCAGTCCTGCCATTTTCATGCATATAAACACTTCATGCAGAGTTGGCGTTGCTATTACTACGTCGTACACGTAACACATGACCAAGTTGCCATACTTCTTTGTCACCGTTGTTAGTGGTTGTGACGCCAGTCTCTGGAATGTAGCTGTCGCATTGCACAGGCCAAAAGGCATCCTTTTCTATTGAAACAGTTCCAGTTTTCAAGCAAATCCTGTCTTGTCCTTGTCCTTTTTCCTCAGTGGTATCTGCCAAAAAGCCGACCCTAAATCAAGAAATGTAAAAAATTTTGCATCTCCTAGTTTCGAGAGGCTCTAATCAATCGGCAGCCTCTCATCATTCAGCAGCCTCTCAAAATTCGGCAGCCTCTCATCAATCGGCAGCCGTGACGGAGTTCAGATACCGAAAGTCACAACAATACCTTGGTTGGTCCCTTTTTCTTAGCCATCACTACTACACACGCCCACGGTTTTCTTGTTTCCTAAGGGGTACTTGCCAAAATGCTCAATCTAGATCATCCCACATTTTTGAAATACTTTCGCCTATTCTCGCGATGAGATAGGCATGTTTCAACGTCACGGAGTTCAGATATCGAAGTCAAGCAGAATCTCAATTGATCTTCTTTCTTCTTAGCCATCACTACTCCGGACGCCCACGGTGAGTTAAATGGTTCTATCATTTCTTACTCCAGTAATGTTTCGGTTTCTTTCCTACTTGCATCCTATTTGAGAGCTGCCATGAGCCTCGACCCTCATTGTGCGGTACCGCCGACTCCTCTAGCTCTATTTTGATGTTCAACAAAGTTACAACACCCCAAGTCCGCCTTGTGTCTAGAGAAAACGTCCTGGTTCCTATCTAACACCTATTGAGCTACAAGTGGCTACAATGTAAAAAAGTTTTTCTTTATTATTTATGACAGAAGGAGTTAATATTTTTCGTTGATTCATTTTTAACTCAGACCGGATTCATTCGAAGTTTGTTTACCGGTTATCCTGGAACGAGTTGTTTTACGGCTATTTGGGTGTTCGGCTTTGTGACACACCACCATTTCTGAATGGTCACATACTTATCAATTAACCATTTGCGAGCTCTAAACTTGTTTACGTCAAGAGATCCTGTTAATTTAACTACCAAACTATCATTGTAGTACCTATTTTTCCGTCATTTGGTCTTTCCCTCAAAAGGGACGCCACCGAGTAGCTCGGGGACGGAACCACCTTCTAATTTTTCAACGCTTACTCTTGATTCGACCCTTTAATGATAATTTACACAGGAGAAAAAAATGAATCAAAAACCGCAGTCATGCTGTAATTCTTTTGCGAAATCAGAATTCGTCACAAAAGATCTTTTTTATTCGCAGCAGATATAATCAAGCACCGGCTAAATAATCTGCACGTTTTTTGTTGTTTTAATCTATTCATACACATCTAAACAGATTTTTACCATCAAACAAATCCAACCGCTTTTCAAACGAAACACGTGCGCTTTTCGCGTTTAAAAACGCTCCAACTGTTAACTGTATTGTGGTAAACAAGATTACAAAATCAAACCATAGTGGAAAAAAGGTCGAGTTCAAATAATACCATAAATTCAGGATTGCAATTTAAAAAGTCAGTTTTGCCTTTGTGATCTATTCAAGTTATTGCATTTTAACGTATTTTCTGTGTACCGATACAAATTTATTCAAGATTATCTGGTTATTTGCGGTTCTTAGATAACTGTTCACTTTTAAATTGATCCCAAAAAATTGTAAAATTTAGCTAGCATAGTTTTTACTTTAAATAATTGTCAATTTTCAAAAATTATTAGTTAGTGTAGTTCTGGATCGTGATGTATGACAGAGCTCCCCGTATAGTGTCTCAGGTGAAGCCAGGCACTACTGAGATTGTTGGTCCGGGGGCTTACGATGTCCCAGTGCCTGCAGACATATCCAAACGGAAATATGGTCAGTCACCATCTGGGTTGGGGGATATATTCTCATTCTCAAAGGACCGAATACGCGAAAACTCTCAACCAATCAGCGCCCTTTAAACTGTCCAAAGCTGACTGATTTCATCGCGTATTTCTTTCGATTGTGAGTTAGAACCGATGTGGTTAACTCATAGAGTAATTTCGGATAGGGTACACCGTCTGCTCGTCACGCTATCTTATTTTCGGCCGGATAGATTCGTGCAACTTCTTAGTCTAATACCGATCCTAATCTTACTCTTATACTATCTAGTCTCAGGTTGTTTAACTAGTCTCTGCTAGGCTCAATAGATCTAGGGTATACTGGTTTATTGCGGCTGCTGAAGTGCTCGGGAGAGTCCAACTAATTTCTAAGTTAAATTCAAATCTCTCTGGTGCTGAAATTACAAGTAACTTCAGCACTTACAAATAAGTGGGTTGTTAGTTAGATGGATCATGATTGGTTAATATTAAATACTTTACATTGGTAAAACATTTAATTTATCCAATCATAAAATGTAGTTTAGATCAGGTTCCACCCATCCGGGTTTTACAGAGTTTTTTAGAATAGTTCTTCTGCAATTCGAAGGATGGATGATGGACGTTGGTGTTTGGCGAACATCTTACTTCTTCTGTTTCCTTTTTGTTAAAGAAGATCCAGGAAGCTGGAGTTAGAGACATAAGACGTTGTGTCTTCTAGTGACAACGACTAAGTCTTCGCAACAAACTCAAATCTGATTTCAGAATGGTTGGCTATGTCAGGTTTTTCTGTTCTGCGTGGAGAACTTTTCTGTGTCTGATTTAGTTTGGGAATGGCGTGGAGATTGTGCGTGGAGGGGATGCCTGGTTACTCGGATCTGTACGTATACTTGAACATCGAGGTGGTCATTGGTCTAGTTCAATGAAGTCCTTTTCTGCGAAGTCAAGTCGTACTCTAAATCCTTTGAGTTGTGATTGTGAGTGGCATATCGATTGTGGTTGGTCATTCTCTCTCGAGCGTAGTGGGGTCGTTTTGTCTTTAGATGTTCGTCCTTGGTGTTGTATTCTGATCTATGTATTGCATAAATGTAATTTACATTTTATAAAACATTTATTAGTTTAATATTTTTTAATTATGATTTTAGTTAGTTGTTTTCACAAAAGCTTTTTGTTTTAGTTCGGTTATTTTGAAGAGTTACTCACACTTGAGTAGCTCTTATTAAAAATAAAGGTGTGGTCACAAAGCGTGGATGTAGCGCGGTGGGTTAGGCCGGCTATAGAGCATGCTCAGGACGTCCTTCCTGGTGGGTTAGGCCAGGAGTGGGAGTATGATTTCATGCGGTTTTTGTGAGGGGTCCTGTTATGTGACAACGTTTTATGTTGGGTTTGTTGTGGTTTTTCTTATGTTTTGTTGGTTGTGTCCTTTTTTCAAAAATCAAATTGTTTGTGGTATGGGTTTGTCTTTCGACTTTTTTGTGTTTTATTATTTCTTTCTTAGACTTTATAATAGTCTTCAAAAGAATAAATTATCCAGTTTTAAACTGGGTTAATCCGGTTTGGGTACCGTTGGTTTCCTTTTCTTAGTCATGCTGTTATTCTATGATTTGTGGTATTTAGTAAGCTGCGTTGGTTAGTTTTGTTTAATATATGATTCCTTTCCAACCGGGTTAAAGGAAAGTTTGAAACATGTTATTATATGTTAGAGTTGTTGAGTGTGAAAACTTGAAACTGAAATTCATTATTTTAAACAATTCTTCGTGGGCGAGCTGTGCGAGTGTGGATAGAATTTCTGTGCGAATGAATGAGAATATCAAAAGGTTAGTACTGCATTTGCATTTTATTAATTTACTGCATAGAATTTGGAAATTTACTGCTAGTTATGGGGGAATTTTAAGATACAAATTTTCATTATAATTAGATTTACTGCTTGTGGGGGAAAATTTTAGAAATGAAGTTACTGCATTGGTATTAAATTTATAAATTTATAAGTGTAAGAGATTAATAGAATTTTTGAAATCTGTTTGATGAAAATTGCGATTTTTATTTGTCTTTTGTGGTTTTTGTAGGTGATCGTCGGATGAAGGCTAAAAATCTAAAGAAAACATGAATAAAGTATGGTAAGTTTTTAATATTTTAATTAGTTAGTAATATTCATTTAATTCATACTTACCTGTTAGTCGTCGGGGAAAAAACCGTGGGGGAAGATGTCGTGAATTAGTTCTGAAGTTGTTAGTAGTTTAGCTAAGATGCGGATGATATTTTTAGTCTGAAGCAGTGGCCAAAGCAATTGAAGTGCCTTAATAGTGGTTAGTTCTTCAGTGCCAACTGCAAACTCATAAGGTGTGTTTTGGATTAGATTATATAATTTGTGATTGAATTTAGTGTTGTGGATGAATTCTAAAATTGGGATTTCTATAGGTTGTACAAACTCGTGCGGGATAAGGAGGGGTCGGGATTCTTCGGCGTTGAAGGTCTTGGTGATGGGACAGAAGATGTACATTTGGGTTATGGGGTCATAATTACGAAGAATACCATGGAGGTTAGTGTCTTTAATGCAATATGTGAAATTTAGGAAAAATGGTGAAGTGTATTTGGAATTAATGAATTGAAAACGATGGTGTGGTTGTCTAGAGGGTGTGTGTAGGTCAAAGTGATTTTGGATGAAGCGATAATAACTATATGTGTGGGTTTGTTTAGTGCGCAACATAATATCGTGTGAGCAGTGTAAATCTCTTTCGTGTGGTGCAAGGAAATGAAAGGTTAGTGAAAATATTTGGAAGCGTTCTTTAAAACTTTCGTATGCTTGTGTGTCTGTTAGTGCTTCTGAAATAATGTGATCAAACTTTCGGTCGAAGATGTTTAGTGTAAATATATATGGTGTCTTGATGAAAAATTTCTCGGTAATTTGTGGATTAGCGAAGCGATCGTCGTCTAAGAATTGATCTTGGTTAGCTCTGATGATGTTGTGATCATAGTATTCGAGTGTATATTCGTTAGCTCTAGGTGCAGTGTGTGTTTTTAGTGATTTTTTATATCCAACGTAAGTAAATTGTCTAGCGGTTAGTGGTGTAGTGAGTCGATATAGCATGTCCGTATTTCGCTCTATATCGATGTGAGTGTTAGATAAAGGTAAGCAAAGAGGGTTAGTAAAATGATAATATGAGGTCCAAGAGAGAGTGGGCATTAAAACGTATTCATCTACAAAGTTGCGTGTTTCGTTAGCGTCGTGGGGGGTGTTTAAGGTGTATTGTGGGAATGAGGGTAAGGTGATGGCTAAAAATTCTTTTGTGTTAGTATGCTTGGGGTGGTTGATGTATTCACGGGCTGTTCCTGGTTTTGCTGGGAAAGGATGGTTGGGGAACTTTCTTTTAAAAGTGCGGTAAGCTCTATTAGTGTTGAGTGAAGATTCAGTTGATGTGGATGATGGTGCTAATGATTCAGTATAATTTGAAGAGGGTGTAGGGGTAGGGGGGTTGGATGAATTTATTGTGGAGGAGATTTGGTTTATGGTTGGGGTATTAAGGTGGTAGGGTTGTTGTTGAAGGGTAATAAAATTATCTAGCTCTGGGGAGATTCGGGGGGTGTCTGGAGAATGAGATGATTGGTCAGAATGGTATGAGGAGTAGGTTGGGGTAACTTGGGAAGCATAAGAGGGTGTGGGAGTGATTGGGTCAGGGTTATTGGATAATATGGGTTGAAAAGGGGGTTGAGAAAAATTAGAAGAGTTATGAAAATTATTGGATGGGGATGGTTCTGAGTCGGCGAATTCATCGGGGGTTTCAATATTCGGGTTATTGAGTTGTGAGATGGAATATAAAACTGAGATGTGTGAATTAGTGTCGGAATTCATGCCTGATGTTACATTACTAGGTGAAAAATCGGGTGGCGGAAAAGCAAAAAGTGGTATTATTGGGATTGGAGAGGTAAGATTGGTTGGGTGGGAATTTGATCGGTGTAGTGATCCAAGTTGGCGGCTCATCGTGGGCTAAAAAAATGATTATTTTGAGACTGAAAAGCGGTGGTATGGGGTTGTTCAATAATTTGTTCATAAGTATTATCATCTTGTGACTGGTGTGTCATTATATGTTGGATGGGACTTTGTGATGTGGTGAGTCGAAAATTTGGATTATGTGTGATGGCTAAATTTCGAAAATTTCGTGGGACTAGGGATAGTGGATGGTTATTTGGTAGGGTTGGTAATTGTGGTGCCGTTGGCGTTATGTCTACATTGTTATGTTCTTCGTCGTATGTATTTTGTCGTGTTGTTATTTTTGTGTTATATTCTTTTATTTGTGCGTCTAAAAGAATTTTGTTTATAGATGTAGAAAAGATTCCAAAAAATCCTGCAAAGAGTATGCGTGCTACGCTTGCTTGTCTGTTTACTTGTGTGTGTATAGCACATGTGTTGTAGATTCCTTTTAAAAGTGAGAAAAGAAATCCAATAAAGTTAAACATTGCGTATAAAATAGTCAATTTTTCTAAGATGTAGTAGGGCCATCCTAGAAAATCGAGGATCTCATTTTTGAGTGTAACAAAGCTAAAAATGTTAATTGGTGATATATCTTGGGGACGGTATTTTTCACCGTTTAGATATATATAATCTTTAATGTCTTTAAAATATCCGCTATAGTCTTGCGTGTAGATATCGGCAAATCCTGCGGTTTCTGCAAGTTTGCGTAAATTTTGGTCTATTGATTGTCTTTGTATAGTGTCCATTTGTGTTAATAATTCTTGGAATTGTTGTGTTCTAATGTGATGTTGAATATCTGATTTTGAATAGATTCCTATTGATTGTAAGTCTATATTTGGGTTTCGAGCAATAGCGCGAATGCTTTCTGGTGAAAATTTTTTGAGTGATTGCATTAATGTGGGATATGGAGTGAGAAGATAATATTTATTTTCATCAGGGTTTAGTTGTACTACATTGTGGCTGTTTTCTGATCCACATGGGACTGCGGTATCCCAGAAATAGGTTCTTCGTGAAAGTGTATCCACGAAATGTACTTTATTCTTATAAAAGATAGGGATTCTTTTATAACATCGTTTATCTTCAAAAACGTATAGTGGTGATACTTTTTTAGTACAAGTATAAAACCATAAGATGTTTCCTTCATAGTCTAAAAAATTTGATCTATTTCCAGATAATAAGTATCATGCATAGGGTATTTTTAACACTGCTAGTGCAAGTGATTGTAATATTTGTGTTCGTTCTAATTCGCATAGTTGGTGTAGTGTTTCTAATTCGGAGAGTGACATTTCTTGAAAAATTCGGCTAATTGTATAATCTAGTTTCATATCTAAATGAATATCATAGTGGATATTACCGAAATATGTAGTATTCATTAGTGATAATTCTTGTAAGCGTGTGCTTCTGGTGTCATGGGGTTTTAGATGTCCACCAGGTTGTCCGTTGCTTTTTTCAAAATTAACTGGTATATAGGATGTTCCTTCGTTTAGAGGATGACCTGTGGCATATGGGTCGATTTTTACTTTTCCAGTGGTCATGTCGAATCCTTTTTCGTATTCAACTAATATTTCAGAGTATTGTGTTCTGTGAAGTGGATTTCTGTATTTACATGCAAGTTCTGTTTCTTGATATATTTGAAAACGTGTCAATTTATTTTCTATATTGTCTATGTTTCTAAAATTAGAACTTAGTTTTCGTGATGGATGGACTTGTTCATATGGAATTGATTGTATAAAATATTTTTCGTGAAATTTTATCATACGAGCGTGTATTTTTGCTACTTGAAATGTTGTACATGTATCTTCGGGGAACCAAACAATTGTTGCTTGCGTTCTCGTTGTAGGGTCGCAATAACCTTGATCATTTTTACAAGGTAATCGGATTCCTTGATAGATCATTGTATTATCTGATAAATCTCGTGTTAGTTGTATTTTTTCGAGTTGTATTTTCCAATCGAAAAACATTATTTCTTGGTATCCTTTATTTTTTGTGTCTGCTTTGCAGTTTGATGGGTCATTTATACCAATGTGTGGTATCCAATGTTTATCGTGTAGGTCATAGGTTAATCGTCCGTGTGCGCCGTTATACGGGTATTTTTCGTCTAGTTTTATATGTCCTTGGTGTCTTTCAAGTTGTGATTGATGTACAGAGTCTGAAAAAACTTGAAAATTAACTAACTTTCTTTGGGAGTTCTTATTTCGTGTGATGTTTAGTCTAAGTAATTCATTTTTACAATCGTCGGGATTGAGATGTAAAAGACGTTCTATATTACTTTGATAGAATGATTCATGGTCAAGTCGGTTTTTGTTTCCGTTCGAGACTTGTGAACAATGTACTTTCTTTTCGGAAAATGTTGCTGTGAATTTATAACCTGTAACTGTTGTTGCTCGGGCTTTTGAATAGAGTGTTGCTATTACATCTGTGGTTTCTATAGCTTGTGGTTCTGTTTCACATTGTGATACTTGATTTATTGCATATTTATGTAGTGTTTTTTGTTCATTTTCTTCACAATCGTAATGTGTTACTAGTAAATCTTGTGGTCCTGTACGAGGGGAAGGGTTTATGTTTTGATTTGAGATTACTAGAAAAAGGAGTTGGAGAAAAATTAATAATTTTAGAATATACATGTGTATGATAATCCTGAGTATGGATTATAAAATGTAATGTAGCCAATTGTGTTTTTGGTATATCTGTCGTATTTGTATATTACTTCAGTAGTTATAAACGGTGGTGGTAGTGATTGAGCTGTTATGTTAGGTGGATTTAATGGGTAGGGATGTTGGGTAATATTATTTAACTTAACTGTGATTTCAAACTTTAATTGTAAACTGTTTTGTTGGAGTATTTGAATATTGTGATCACGGATATCGTTGTGAATATCTTGGCGATATTGTAATCTATTAAGTGCCCAGTTATGAAGGCGGTTACTTTCTTGATGTTGTCCAAATAATGGTGGAGGTGCTGTAAATGTATTCCAATCTAGTCTTAAAGGAATATTTATTGATGATTGTTCTCGATATCTGGCGTCGAGATTATTTGGAAAATTTAAGTTAAAGGGTGGTGGTGAAATCTTGCTTATTGATGGTGTTGATGGTAGTGATAATGTTTCTGGTAGTGATGAGGATGTTGTTGTGTCCGTAGAAATATCTATGGGGTCATTGACTAAATTTGGTTCACCTTGTGTAAATGAATGTGTAGTCCAATATGGAAATCGTGATGTTTGGTTTGTGGGGTTGAAAGGATTTTCACGTATTTGCTCAGATGTTGGTGTTGAACCTAAGTAATCTGATGGTAGGCTTGAGGTGCTACGTTGTGAAAGAAGCGTAGGGGTTTCTGGTAATATACCCATGGGGTTTTCTGGAGTGTTTTGTGATGGGGATTGAGGTATATCAAAATGAACTCGGGGAGTTTGAAAATTTCTGTTTCGTCGAGGATGTATAATTTGTCTATTTATTTCGACTGTATTTTGGTTTTGACTAGAATTTCTTATTCTATTTAGTTCTTGTGGTAGTGTTGGGTATAGGTTATATGTTGGTTCGCTTAAAGGTGCTTGTCGTTGAACTGGTTCTAGTGGTTCTGATAAACGAGCATGTCGTTCTTCAAAAGTGTATGGATTGTCTTGAAAAGAAATTCGTGTAGATGTTTGAGGATTTTGAGTAGTTGAAGGTGGTGTTTGGTTATCTTGGGATGATGTCGGTGAAGACTGATTCTGTGACTGTTGGGTAGCAATTTTTGATGGATTTTTGAATTGTTACTTTAGTGGGAAGGTTTATGTTTATTATAATATTCTTCCAAAAAAATAATTAGAAAAATTGTTGCTAGGGCAAATGTGAAGATTGCTTTCTTTATACATTTACATATTGTCAAAATGAGGGATGATAAAAATGTTATGAAAATTACAAACAATAAAAAAATATCGGTTCTACTGAAAATTGTTCGTATCATTTAGACAAGTTATATAAATCGTACCTGTGGATATAATCAAGGGTTTTGGAAAGTTGGAGGAATAGTTCGAGTATAGTGTAGAAAATTAAAAAAATGTTACAAAAAATGATTAGGATTATTAGAAAAGATTCAAGTATATCAAAAAGAAATATTATAAAGGTTTCAAGTATTGTAAAAAAATGTTTAAGATTTATGAGTATTTGAGTAACTGATTGAGAGAAGAGCATTTAAGAAATGATCTCTTGGTCGAATATTTTTTGCTGTTTGAGGCGATTTTCAAGTGTGGTCGGATTATTTATTAGTTTTTTGACAAGTGGGTTGAGTTTTGTAAAAAATTGTTGGGGGCAATTTTCATGGTGACTGGGAGGTCGTCTTTTTCTTTATTTTTGTTTGTCAAATGATCCGGGGTATGGTGAGATTTTTATACTTTAGGCTAATTAAAATGTTCATTTTGTTACTTTAGGCTAAGTTAACAAATTTGTTTTGGGGGTATTCGTGGTCTGAGTTGGGGAAATATTGTTGATCTTTGGGTTATTAGATAAGGGAGGGGTATGGTATTATGGTGATATTTATTTTAGTTGTCAAGTTGGAGTGGTTTGCTTATTTTTGACCTGGAGGTCGTAAAGTTATAGTTATAGATGTGCCTGGAGTTCTATATGATTCGTCTAATTGGTCTTAGTTTGAATTAGAGAAAGTGACGGATTGGATGAATCCTATTGGTCTATTTTGAACTAGAATTATTGCGTACTTTTCAGCATGTTATTTTGAAAAATGTAAATGAAAAATGTTTCGGAGGTTTCAAGATTGTGAAGTATAATGTTAAAATTACTTTTGAAATTCCACTTTCTTTAAAATTTTAGATTGGGGGATGAATATTTTATAGTTTTTACGTGGTTGATTTCGGAGTCTTGTTGTTTTTCTATTTTCTGATTTGTCGATTTGTTCTTGGGGTATTATTTGTTTGGTCATTTTTCTATTTTTTCTTTGTTTTGGGGATTCTTTATGGTTTTGTGTATTGTTTTTGGTGGCGGTTGGTTTTGTGTTTTGATTTTCGGTGGGGTTATCATTTTGTTCTGTGTTTTTCAGATGTGGTTCATTTTGAATGATTTTTAATCCTGTGAAAGAATATAATTGAGTTAATTCGCGGAGTGCGTATTCTTTTGGGTAATAAGGTAATAGGTTGTTTCGATGTTGAACGATTTCTTTTTTGTTTGAGTCGGTAATTTTATATGTGACATCAGTGGGTTTTGCAATTATTTGGTATGGTCCTTTTCGAAGGGGTTGTAATTTTTTAGAAATTCCTTTTTGAGTATTAAAATTAGGTATTAAAACAAATGTTCCAATTTTTAATTCGGAGGCTGGTGTAAAACGTGAATTGATTTGTTCATTAATGTTTTGTCTTTGTAATAACTTTTTTGTTATTTTTTGATAAATTTCATTGTGTTTTTTATCTCTATTTAGAATCCATTCGGTGTGTGTACCGGAGGCTAGTTTAAGAATTTGTGGGTGATGAAAATGATCTTCATCGTGTGTATGTAAAGGTAGGTTATAACAAATTGAGTCTTTATTTGGTTGACAATAACCTTGTGCGTTTTTATGAGAATTTGCTGTAAACATTATTGGTTTGCGTGGCTTTTGGTTAAAAACCATTTCGTATGGTGACATTCCTAAAGTTGTCGTTATTTGTGAATTATATGCTAAGGGAAATAATTTTACATCTGCTGACCATTCGGTATATTTTGTATCATTTCCGTTGATGATACATCTAAGATATTCTTGTAATGAACGGTTCATACCTTCGACTAAGCCGTTTGTCCAAGGTGCATGAGATGTACGTGGTTTGTGTTTAATGTTATATAAATGACATAGTGTGATAATTTCATTATTTATGAATTCTGTACCGTTGTCTGTAACTAAAATTTCTGGTAGTCCGAATTTTGCTATCCAGTGTTCATAGAGTGTTGTGTAAGCGTAATAAGCGTTACAATGTGGTACTGGGTTAAGTGCTACATAATGTGTAAATGCGTCAACAATTACCATAATGTAGGAGTTTCCTTCTGATGAGGGTGAAATTGGTCCTTTGGTATCAAATGAGATACGATGGTTAAAGTACAAGCTTTGTCCTTTAAAATCTTGTTTTTGTGCTATTTGTTTTTGATTTGGGTAAGGTTTATTTAGTTGACATACTATACAGTCATTGCATAGTACTTTTATCCAAATTGGTGCATTTGGAAAGTAAAAATTTTGTATAAAATTTGAATATGTTTTTTCTGATCCAGAGTGTCCTTTAATATTTTGTGTATGTGAAATATTAAAAGCTATAAGAATCATACTTAAAGGGAGACATGGAACTGTAGATTCATTCAGGTTATACTCTAAAAGGTCTGTATTTTCGTTAATTGTTGTGTTGTTGAATTTGCGAAAGTATCGGAGGAGTGTTTTGTTTCCTAGAATGGTTGAATCTGCTTTGATAGGTTTAGTTTTATATTTGTGCCATGATTTCAGCTGTCGAATTACTGGGTCAAGGTTTTGATATTGTTTCAGTGTTGAAATTGTAATTATTTCTGTTGGGGGGAGAAAAATGTTTTCGATTTCTAATTTAGATAAGGGTATTGTATCAAGTGGGTCGTGAAGGTCAAAAACTTGATTTATTGTGTATTTTGAATCATTTGTTTGTGGTCCTGATAAATTTATTTTATCAGTTAAATCTTCTTTTTCAATTAGTGGAAAATGGTCTTTCTTAGGCGGGTGTTGTTTTGTTCGTTTTTGTTGGGTGTTATTTTTTATCCATTGAGAATATGGGATTGGTTTGAAAGTTGATGTTCCAAGTAAATCAACTTCATAATGATTATTTTGACAATCTAAATAAAGTGGGAAATGTTGTAGATTATTTATTTGTGATTGTTCAATATCAGTTTTTACTGCATATTTGCATTCCAATAGGGGTGATGTTTCGTTTTCTGCAAGGTAGAATTTTATGTTTTTGGGTATTTCAACTGTTGTTTTTCGTGTAAGTAATTCAGGTGGTGTATTTCGACTTAAGGTGTCTGGTAATGCAAGATTTTTTCCTGCAGTCCAAACTATATGTAAGTTTGGAAATTTCATTAGAATTAGTTGAAATCTGTAAACTCGGTGGTTTGGGTTAGATTTTTGTGTAAAGAGAAAGATGATTGGTTTATGGTCTGTGAATAGAACTGTTGGATGTTTTGATCCAAGTATCAGAAATTCATATTCTGTCAGTGTATATATTATGGCTGTACATTCTCTCATTAGAGTTGAGAGTCGTAGCTCTGCTTGAGTGAATAATCGAGAATTTGCTGATATGAGGTTCATTTTATTTGTACCATTATGTGATTGTAATAGTGCTGCACCGATGCCAAAGTTCGAAGCATCGCACATTGCATAAAATGGTTGATTTGAATCTGGAATTGTGTTTGAAATTTGTTCAGTTAAAAGTTTCTTTATTTCTTCAAATCGTGTTTGATGTTCTGTGTTCCATTCAAAATTATTTTGTTGTCTAAGGATGTTATAAAATGGTCGTAGATATAATTGCATTTTATAAACATATTTACTTAAAAAGTTTAACATTCCAAGAAATTCTTGGATTTTCTTTTTATTTGTTGGTGGTTGAAGTTTTTGAATAGCGTCAATGCGTGATTTCAATGGAGTGATTGTTTTTCTTTCTATATTATGTCCTAAGAATTTAACTCTTGTCAAAAAGAAGTGTGATTTATCGGGGGCGGCCTTCAGATTTTCGTTCTGAAGTATTTGGTGATATTTTTCTAAAACATTGAACATCTCGTCTTTTGTTTGTGATTGCATAAAAACATCGTCTAAATAGGTGATTGCGTTTTTCTTGAGTATCAGTGGTCTAAAAATTTTGCTCATAAAAGCTGAAAATGCTGCTGGTCCTATGGATATTCCATAGAATAAGCGGTTGAATTCATATTGTTGGTTTCCGATAACAAATTGTGTTAAACGTCGTGATTTTTCATCTAGTGGCATTTGATTGTATGCACTATTCATATCGGCGGTTGTAAAGTATTTGCCGTTTATTTTTGTTAAAATAACTTGTATTGGTTCAATGGGCCAATTACATTTTGATTCATCTATGAGTGAATTGAGGTATCTAGCATCGAGAACGATTTTTAATGATTCTCCTTTAGCTAGAATGATAACGGGGTTGATAAATGTGTTGCCTTTTGGTTGTTCTTCTTTATTAACTGGTGATATAATGTTGTATTGTTCTAAAATATCAAGTAATCTGTTCACTTTATCATGTAAGTGAATTGGTACTTTACTTGCTCTCTGTTTTTTGAAAACTGCGTCTGGTTTTAACGGGAGATGTAGTGATGAACTGATTTTTCCAACATCGAATTTTGATGTTGCATAGACTGATGAATATTTAATTAGCTGTTTGGCTAATTTTTCGAATTCGTCTTGTGTTATTTGTGAATGTTGGAAATTAAAAATTGTTAAAAATTTTTGTTGGTCCTCTGTGTAGTTACTTATGTTGAATGTAGGTTTGAAATATGGAGTTTTTGTGAAATAATCCGTATTTCTGTTTTCGTTACTTATTATATTATTTATAGATAATTCTTCATTAAGAATTGTAGATTGGCATATATCTAGTAGTTGGAGTATATTATTTACGCGATAGGCTTTTTCGTGTATTGGTGATATTGTAGCGTTGGTTTCACAATATCCTAAAAGTCCTAAAGGTAATGTTACTTGGTAAGGTGTGTTGTTATAGACATGTAAGGAAATGATATCGGAATTCGAATTTTTCAAATATTTTATGGATGAGATTGTGATTTTGAAAAATTTGTGAATAGGTTTGAATTCAAATTCTGACATATAAAATTTTTGTTTGTTTTGTTCTTTATCATATTGGTGAACTTGTTTGATTGAAAAATTATAGATATTTCCTGATAGTGGTTTTAGGTGTTTTCTTTGTTGGTTAAATATCGGGTAGAATTTTGAAAAGAATGGTGGTTGTTTATTTAATCTTTGAAAAAATGTTAAGGATGTTTCTTTTGTTTTTGTATATTTATCTTTGATTAATATTTTACTATTTAGTATGTTAATTGTTGGTATATACTTCGAAATAAATGGTATTCCAATGATATTATATTTAATGTCAGTGATATGGAATATTTGTTTAAATGGCTTATTTAAAATTTTGCTTTGTTCCATTGTTCTGGTGGGGAGGAGAAATAATTGGATTTTTCCGTAGTTTATCAATGTTGATCCTTGTGCTGTTGCTAACTTACTGGAGGTTTAAAGAGGTGTTAGCTTTGGGTGTAAAGTTTTTATTTCATTCCATGTGGGGATGTTTATTATGTTTGATTCTGCTCCTGAATCAATTAAAAAATCTATTTCAAGGTCTGGTGGTTGAAATTCTTTATTTCTTGGGCTTTCTAAGAGAAATGGTATTGTCCAAATTTTTTCTCTGGGTTGTTCTTTTTGTATATTTTGATAAATGTGGTTTGTATTCAAGCATTTTGTCTTGGTATTTTTATTGGTTTGATTTGTAGTGTTAATCTCATTTGTTTCTTGCGTCGTTGGTGTGGAATTTATGGGTGTAGTGTAATAATTTTGAAGAAATTCTGATTGATTTTCATATATGTGTGATGAAAAGGGTTGTTCATATATGACAGATTCATAGTCATTTTCGACTTTTATCATATTGATAGAAAGAGTGTTTTCAGTATCACTTTCTGAATCTGATGATGTACAGTTTATTTGATTGAGTTGTAACGTATCAGTTACTGTGTCATCAATACCTGGAGGGTCTGATGTTGTTTCTGGATTAGATTGTACTTGATTGATTTGTCTTTGATGTTTAGGTGTACTACTTCTGTGGCGATTATTAGAATTATTATAGTTATTATTATTCCGGTGTGGTGATTGGGAATAATTTCTATAACGATTATTATAACTTGAGTGTCGATTTTGTGAATTATTTCGCGATCTGTTTTGGTAATTATTGTTTGGTCTGTTATAGTTCGATCTATTATATGAGTTATTCCTTGATTGATTGTTCGGGTAATTCTGGTTTCGGTTGTTTGAATAACTTCTATTTCGATTATAGGAGTAGTTTCTATTCCTATTGTATGATGAATTTCGTGATTGGTTGTTTGGATAGTAGTTATTTCTTGATTGGGAATTAGATCTAGAAACAAATCGTTGTGTATTTGAATTTGATCTGGAGTAGTTATTTCGACTATTTGGTCTATTGTAGTGATTTTGTGATGAATTATTCGTGTTTCTTCGTTCTGGTGATCTTCCTCTATAACTTGAGTTATATGGTGATTGATTTCTTGTATAATTTGTATTGTTCGGGAGTGGTTTTCCTGAACTGTTGTTGCTGTAGACTGTTTTGTTCGGTAGATTTTGATCTTTTTTCATGTATTGATAGAATGATTTATTTGGTTCTTTATATTTTTGAGGTTTATTTTGATTGTCTTGCTGTTTTTGTCTACATTCGGAAATACTATCTCCGTATCGTCGGCAATAATTACACCATTTTTTGAAAGATGGTTTGCCTTTAAAGTTTGGGTTCTTTTCGTAAATATTGAGTATTTCAGTGATTTTTTCAACGAGGTCTGTCTCTGATTCCTGTATATTATTAATATTAGTGGGAGTCGTTTCAATTCTGTTAACGTATTGTAATTTCAGATTTTCCGTTTCTTCTAGTTTCATCGTGATTTCTGCTTGTTCTAATTTGTCTACTAGTTTTCGAAAATCTAAATCGGGTTCTCGAATTGAAGAAGGATGGGATGCTCTCTTTTTTATTGCTATTTTCCTTAATTGTGGTGTTAAGGTCATCATTAAGATTTCTGTCATCTTTGTGTTTTTATAGTCATGTGTATTTAATGAATATGCTTTTCGAACTAGTGTTTCGATTCGTACTGCTATTTGCTTGATGGTTTCGTTTGGTAATCTGCGAATTTCATTACATAAAACTCTTTGTTGTTGTTTGTTTCTTTCGGAGTCAAACATTTTTGAAAATTCCTGTGTAAACCTTTTCCAGTTTGATTTTATTTCTAGAGGTAGTACTGAAAACCATTTTTGGGCTGCGCCATCTAAGGTTGTTTGTATTAACGCTGTGCGTCGATGTATCCAATTTTGATGTAGTGGCGTATTAATTGGTTCAGGTCCAATATTTAAAATCAGGTTTGCTGTTACTGCATTTAAATAATCTTCTACAGAGTATTCAGGGTCTGTTCCTGTGAAAACCATTAAAGGTTTGTTTGATGTTATTGATGATCCACCCATAAGGTATGGATTCATTGTCATTTGTAATGATTCTGCTGCATTTGGCATTTGAGAAAAATTTGAAAGTTGGTTTCTTGTTATTTCATGTTGTTGGAGATAATATGGGAGTGGTATTTCATTTTGCATTTGTGATGCTTGATACGAGTGTGCAGTCATTGGATTTTGTTGTTGAATTGGTTGAAAAGATTGTGTATTAATTAGATTTTGTTGTTGAATTGGTTGTTGATGTTGTGCATCTATTGGTTGTGGAGAAAAATTTCTATGATTTGTACGTGTTTTCTGTATTCCTTGTCTACGATATTCTTGAGTATTTGGTGCAAATATATCTGGTTGTAAGAAATCATCATCTGAGGATAAATAATCCATTTGATAAGATGTCTGTTTTTTATTTCTATTTTGTTGAAAAAATGGGTAATTTTCACTGTGATCCTGTGGAGGATTTGTTTGGAAATTTATTGAATTAGGTTGGGTCATTGGGTTATCCCAATTTCGAGATCTTGTATATTGGTTAAAATTTCTTTGTGGTTGGTTATATGTTTTTGATGGATGTGTATAATTATAATTATGGTCTGCAAAGTTGTTTCTAGTGAATGTTTTGTGTGTTTTTGATGGTATTGTCATGGGTCTGTATGTTTGGTAATCCATATGTGAATATTTAGGGGCAACCGAAGGTTTAACGGTTGATTGTAAGGTTACCTGTGTTTGTGAAGGATTTGTATTTCTTGGTGTTGTTAAATTTGGGCGTATTGGTGAAATACTTTGTTGTGTAGTTGTTGTGTGTACAATTTCTTCATTTATGAAGTGTGATGGTGTCTGGATATCTTGTTGAGTAAGATTCCTAGTTCCATTGAGGTTTTCATTGTGTATAACTGTAGAGTTTAAACTATTATTTTGTGTATCGGGTAAAAATGTATTATAGTTTAATGGTGTTGCATCAATGGTTAATGGTATTACTTTTACATAATCTCTTATGTAAGATATCGTACTTATTGCTTGACTTGAGATTGATTGTGGGAAGCTTATAAATGCGGGATGAGACCATTCGGGGTCCCAAACATAATCTGATTGTTCTGTGATAGCGGTATCATCGTTCGAGTTTTGGGGTCTAAAATTTTTTCTTGCTTGTGCAATTAAATCAATATTGTGTGTGAAATAATCTATTATGAACCATGCCAAAATTTTTTGTAGATCGTGTTTTGTATGTTGTGAAACGTCGTCTTTCGTGAAATTTTCTTTAATGATGTTTAAATAACTAGAGAGTAGTGTGATTTCATGTCGTACTTTCAAATGTTTAGATGTTTCTGTCGGTGAGACATTTGTTATTGGGATTTCGTTTTCTAATATCGAAATATAACTATATATTATTGCGAAAACTTCATTGGTGAATATGGAGTTTGCTCTTTGTGAGTTATGATATTGGATGCTTTTTATATATTCTGAAAAAACTTTTGAAAATTCTAAATCAAGATCGTCTGTTTGAATTGTATATTTTCTATTATTATGGTTTGGTGAGGTGAATTCTATGGAGTAGATTCCATACTGTTGTGTTATGTTGCATATATCTTTTAAGTAGTGGTCTATGATTTGTCTTTTGATTTTTACATCTGGGAACTCTGTTTTACATGGACTAATTCCGGGTTCAAATAAATTTACGAGTAAATTTTGACAAAATATGTGTTGTCCTCTATCAGTATCTGCGTCTACTATAAAAGGAAAGATTTCATCATCATCTGGAGTTTCTTCACCTGGGGTGTGCGTTGAGCTCATTTTTTCGTTCGATGACTGTTAATATGTAATTATCAATGTGTCTAATTGGTTGATTCCAATTGTATAAATGTACTGGTTTGTGTTTATACTGCTTTTTTATTCTTCTTTTTCCTCTTTTTGATGAATTTGAAGTTGTTTCTGAGTCAGAAAAATATAATTGATCGTGAAGTGGGTAATTTTTATCTATTGATTCTTTTAGTTTGTAAAGTTCGTCTAAACTGTTGGTTTCTGATTCTGAAAATGCGTTTCGATTTTTTGAAAATCTTTTTCGTGTTATTTGTCTTTGTTTCGTTATTATTTTTCTTTTTAGTGTTTGTCGTTTTGTTCGAATGTATCCAACTGTTTGTGTATGAGGTGTGATTACAAGGTCGTATTTTTTGTTATCTATTTCACAATTGTGTAAAACGATTGTTTGTTTATTTCCTAGGTTTTTAAATGACATAAGGTTTAGGATGACGGATGCAAAAGGTTGTTAAATGATTTCTATTTTCCTAAACTGTTAGTTCTTACGATTTTTTGGTTAGCTTAACCTGGGTCTGTTTGTTCAGGGTTGGAGAGAAAAGTATATCGATTCCGAAGAATGATTTTTTACTTTCTCGTGGCTAGTATAAGTTAAGGTGTTAACTTACTTAATCTTACTTAGGGGTAGTGATTGTGTTCAAGGGTTGGAGAATAGTAAATCGATCCACAAGGTTCAGGTATAATTAGAACGCGAGTAGTTCGTTAGATACTATTTTAAACTTACTAAGTCTAAGATTTATCCTGGGTCTGTTAAGAGGGGGGGTCAAGTGAAGGATGAATAACCGAAGTTCTTCACTGTTTATCCTAATTTGAATGATTAGTTTTGTTTAAAAATTTCTATTAGTCTTGGGTCTTTAGAAAGGGTTGGGTAGTGAATCGACGTTTGAGGTCGTTAGACACTAATTAAGTGGGTGGGGGAGAACAAAGTTGTTCTGTTTGATCCAAGGATAAGCCTTGTTGATCAAATTTGAAATTTAATTAAGTAGAAAATGATTTAAGATCCAAGGATAAGCCTTGATGATCTGGTTTTAAAATTAAGTGAATTTAAGTTTTAATAAAATTTTAAATGTGTGTAAAGGAAAGATTTAGTGTTTTGATGATATTAGTGGGTTTATGATTGCTGTTATGTTTTAGATGATGGAGCTGGAACAACAGGATGATTTATGATTACTAACCATTTATTGTCATGCTACTAATTTTTATTTTTTATTTTTCAATAAATATTCTTCAAACATGTTTTGTATATTACTGCAGAGTTTTAGGAAAACGGTCTTAGATCTTTTTATCAATCGTTATTGTATATTAATAATTTTGTTTAGCGCCTGAAATGATTTTGAAGATTAACTTCAAGGTTTTATGTTTGCAAATGAAAATCTAAATTCATTGCCAGTAGTATTCTAAATATAAAAGTTTGTTCTGGTTTTTGCCTAACTATCATATAGCTATATGGCAAGTTTCTACTTTGTCGTATGTCGTCTCTGGTTCGAGGTCTTCTTCCAATTCCGGGTAGTTCTGTTATGGTTCGGAATATTGGCTCTGATCTATTGAGTCGTAGAGACATTTCGATTAAATTATTGTCGTATAACATTTTTTAAATGTTTTTGTCTAATTTCTAATCTATTTTGGTTAATTCTAAGCTATTAAGGTCTTGTTCGAGACTTATGGTCGCACCAGATGAGTTAGGACCGATGTGGTTAACTCATAGAGTAATTTCGGATAGGGTACACCGTCTGCTCGTCACGCTATCTTATTTTCGGCCGGATAGATTCGTGCAACTTCTTAGTCTAATACCGATCCTAATCTTACTCTTATACTATCTAGTCTCAGGTTGTTTAACTAGTCTCTGCTAGGCTCAATAGATCTAGGGTATACTGGTTTATTGCGGCTGCTGAAGTGCTCGGGAGAGTCCAACTAATTTCTAAGTTAAATTCAAATCTCTCTGGTGCTGAAATTACAAGTAACTTCAGCACTTACAAATAAGTGGGTTGTTAGTTAGATGGATCATGATTGGTTAATATTAAATACTTTACATTGGTAAAACATTTAATTTATCCAATCATAAAATGTAGTTTAGATCAGGTTCCAATTGGTTGAAACATTTTTTTGCGCATTCGGTCCTTCGCGCAGGAGGAACTCCTTCTATCATATAATTTGCCCTAAACGTTTCGTCTCAGGGTTGATTAAAAAAGGTGTCAAAACAGAGAAATTGAAATTTGTTTTTGGTCAAGCTTTTGTTGAAAATTTAACTAATGTTTAAATTCAGTTAAAATGGAAGTCTCAAAATAGATTCTAAGTTGTAATAAAGTGAGATAAAAAATTTCGTGACGCATTCTCAAATATCAAACGTAAATTCAGGTTGGGATTCAGAAGAATTTACGAGTCAGAAAGAGATACGAGTCACTATAAGAACAAACTCAAAAATAGGGTTCATTCATTATTTAATCATTTCTGTGCATTACACAAAACACAAATTGAGAACTTATTGAATGGTCAAAACAGTCGTCTAAATTCAATTCTGCATCGCATACGGATCTATAAGTTTGTGATAACAATTTTTTGGTGAAAACTTTTGGGTAGACAGAAATTCAACTGTGTTCGTTGTTGTTTGCTCATGAAGACATCACTCGATAGGCAGCTAATTGGAGTGTTTTCAAGACCGACGTAGCAACTGTAAAAAACTTTTAGTTATGAGCTCTGTGAATAAAAGTCGAGTCTAATCCCTACTTGAAAACGAATGAAATTATTTTTTTGTTTATTACAGATTTGCTGACCGAAATTGATATAACCAACAATATATGACATTTTCTAATTTTCAATGATTAATAGATGGGTATGCGCCGTTTGGATCTCTGGCGCCCCGCAACAACAGTTTTCTGCCGAGTGAGAACACAGTTTTGTTAGCACCAGGTCCTGGCTCATACAACCTCGACAAGACATCTCTGCTTCGGGGAACGAGGTACGTTTTAAGGACCATTAATCCGGGGCTAAAACACGTTCAAATCTAGCGCGGTTTTTGAGCGGTTTTTTTAGATAAACCGTTCAAAAACCGCTCAAACCGCTCATTTTGAAGCAATATTTTGAGCGCAATCGTCTAAAAAAACCGCTCAAACCGCTCAAATCTTGCTTCAAATTAGGTGAAAAATCTCGACTCGGGAACAATATCAAGGAATACTATTGCTAACTCAAAAAATTTATTATAGCCCCCCCCTCTCCTTTAATACAATTTTTTAATGCGGTATGGCTATAAATTTTTATTGTTAGGCTGGAGGCTACAATGAGAAAGTGGCAACTTAATTATTTTTCACAAAAGAGAATCCTTTATGACAAAAAAAGTCGAAAAACAGACTGTTATATTATTCAATCAAAACTCAGTAATGAAAAAGTCTATATATTTTTTGCGTTTTTGTCCATAGAAAAGTCTTCATAATCAGAAAATTCACGAATTCATCGAACAAAAATATCTGAAAAAAAGCATAAAGACTATTCAGGCAGACTTCTGGAGCTAATAATTCTAATTGATCGGAAGTTTCGAACTATTTGTCAAAATAGAACATTTGTTCACGTAAGAACATCCCTCCACCCAGACACCGGGTAAATGTAATTGAAATAATATATTTTATAGTTCTAAAAGACAGTTTTGATAGAAAAGAGCCAAATGAATAAAAAAAATACATGTATTCGTGACTCTGATTTCTTGTCTAAACTTACCGGCTGAACATCGTGAAAGTTTGTACTGTTAGATGTAACTTTTCCACCCAAGCCCAGGTACAACAAATACAATTAAAGTCACGTGACACGTCACAGTGAAGCCCTTTCAGTCTTAATTCGAGTTGCGATGAATATTTTAATTGTTTAATTGGTGCCAAGAAAAAATGTCAGACTTTTTTTGCATTGTTGAACAAAACTTTAACGCCAAATTACGACAAAAACTCACTGATAAAATAGTCATACTCAAAAAAAAGAGAAAAACTAGTTGAAGGGTAAGTTAGGATTAATCTTTCACTCAAAAAACTGAAAAAAAAACTGAAAAAGGGAGATAAAAATAACCTTTACTTCAAAAATGTAAGGGGGTGTTTCTAATCATAATATTGAGGATGAGTTCGTTATCGAGTTTTTTAGCAAACTGTTTGCTTAGCACCCTCAACAGCCAGACGAAGCGTTTCGGAAACTTCAACAAGGAAGTGCCCGGACCCTCCGAGTACAACACGAGCTCGTTCAACAGTATCGGAAACCAGTCGGCTCCTGTAGCCAGATCACACACTGTGCCAGAGGTTAAAAAAATCTATTTTTTAAAATTTTTTTTATTATTATTATTATTATGATTATTATTATGATGATTATGATTAATTTTCTTATGATTATTATGATTACTATGATTATCTAACATGCCAATTGAATTGAAAAAACTTACTATAAGAGTTTCATTGTGAAACAGAAATCATGTAAATTACAAGCTATTTATTCAGAGCTGCTAATCACGTTTTGAACATTTTAACTTTTTCGTAATTTTTATCTTAAATTTTGAGTTTAGGTCTGAACAAACAGCAGCTTAGTTTTAAGCAGTCTCGGAGTTATTAAAAATCGTTAAAAATTGTATAATCGATTGACAAAAATGAGCCAACAAAACTTATTGCAATCCCAATGCAAAAACTGCGTAATCTTGTTTTTTTTTGCCAGAACTACAAATTAGTTATATTAAGATGATTTTCAGCACCAAAGTTTTCTCCGTTAGTTTTCAATCTTATCTAGCAATTTTTGTTCAAACAAAAATTTAACTGTACAAATCAGTAACCTTTTAAACGACCTTTTTTTTAGGTCGACCAAATTGATTTTCTGATCTCTCCTAAATCATTAAAAAGACC
This sequence comes from Symsagittifera roscoffensis, assembly GCF_963678635.1. Classification (NCBI taxonomy): domain Eukaryota; kingdom Metazoa; phylum Xenacoelomorpha; order Acoela; family Convolutidae; genus Symsagittifera; species Symsagittifera roscoffensis. Next base: position 38,702,156 of record NC_087070.1, read on the forward strand.
TCAGGCAAATTTTTGAAAAAACAGGCCAAACAAAGGCGTTTTAAGGCACTTTTGGAAAATTTTGACCAAAAATCGCGTTTTTTCGGCGCGCGCACCCCCTAAAAATTAGTATATATTGGCGCCGAAGGCGCCTTTAGAACAATTTTAAGGACCGTCACCAAAAATGGATATCTCAAAATAGTACAAAGAGGGGACCATGTAATATCAAAAATAAACTTTTTTTTAACCATTTAATCACAAAAAACCTATATAAGCATGATTTTATTTTTTGCAACAACATTACAAATTATTGCTTAATAAAATATTATTCCTAGTGCAAAGGACATTCTTTGCTTTTATGAACTAATTACTTATCTTTTGTTTTCATTATGAGTAAATTAACGCAATAATTAGACCATCTAAATTGGCTAATTTTAGTTTTGGTTATTGTTCCAAATTTTGAAGAAAGGCGATTTTTTCTTCAGAAAAATTTTAACTTTTTAACTAGTCCGCTCCGGCTTTTTATAATCTGAAAGGTAATAATGCCCCGAAAACAATAAAAAATTATTTCACATGTGATAATTGCCAATTTGGCTAATTTGGGTCAAGTGACGTGCGTGTATCTCAATTGAAGCTCCCTGGCTGACGTACGCTAGTTGACGTACGCTAGTTGGAATTAATTTGACGTACGCTAGTTGAAATTAAAAATCAATTGCTAGTCGCGAATTAAAAAGTTTCAAGTTTTACAAAGCATTTGGTGGGAAAATTTTTGAAACATCTTCTGCAAAACAGCAAATTTTTTTTAAAATTTTTTTGTAAAATTTGTATATATATATACTTTTAATTTTTCAATTTGTTTCAAAACTATGACTTTTTTCTGAGAAATGGCCTTTTCTTCGAAAACTTTCAAAATTTTAAGACTTTTTCAAAGAAAATTTTTCAAAGACTTTCCTGAGATCTGATTGGGAAAACTCAGGGCTTTGCGCTGCTTCCGGCAGTCTTTTAATGAATCTTCTGATTCATTGGTGTGGTCTTTGTCTTCGCTAGTTTTAATTCGGTGATCTCTCTTTTTAATTCTCGACAACACAAATAAGCTTCAATTATATCAGCACTGGTTGACTAGTTTTTATTTCAGGCACGAAAGAGTAAGGTGGTCGTCATGCGTAAGCCAGATGCCCCCTCCATCCCCGCCCAGGCACAGGCGTATGGGTACGAAGAGACGGAGGAGGGGGTGTTGCGCAAACAGGAGCCCCCTCTGCAGGACAAAACTATCGGACCTGCTTTTTACCAGAAGGTAAAGGGGAGGGGGGAGGGGTTGTTGATCATGGCAAGAGTGAATACTTTTTTGCCTCTTTAGACTTCATCACTATCTCAATATCGTCATGAGTTCACGAGCTCAATTGCTATGAATTTTTGCGTGATTATTATACCCTCGATTTCATATTCACTATACTGTTCACAATGCACCCTGAAAACTAAATTTGAATTTTTTCATAGAAACTAAGTTGACCTTACATTTGTCAGGGAAATTGCGGCTCTTTTTTCCCTCCCACCTGCAAAATTTTACAAGTAAAATTTTGTTTACGATATCCGAATGCTACGAAAATTGGCATTCTAATTAATTAGGCAATGACAAACATATTTGGTCTTCATGTTTAACATTGTAAAACCCCTTGTTACTCCATAAAATTGATGCTTATGAGCTTATGAGTGATGGGGGGGGGGGGGGGGGGGGGGGGAGGAAGAAAAAGAGCTGAAATTGCCTTCAAGTATCAATTGTAGATTTTGGTAGCATATATTAGCAAGATTTGAAATTTGAGCTGATTTGCATTCAGTTTTTTTAAATGTTTCAATCGATTTGGCGACCAAGTTTTTTGACATGTTATTAAACCAATCTTGTTTCAATTGGTCTCCCTTTTAGGCCCTGCCTTCCGCCTTGAGCCAACGCGCGCCCAACTTCGGAGGCTATGCCCCCCGTAAGCCAGAAAAAGCCAAGTTGGGGCCAGGTCCAGGCGAATATGACCCCCACAACCCTGAAGTTTATGTGGTGGAAAACGTGAATGCCAAATACATGGAGACTAGAAGACCAGAAAGTCACGTGCCAAGGTTCACAGAAAGCATCCAAAAGGCAGAAGAAAAACGGGTAATTGAAAAATCAAGGAAACGGCGAAAAATACGGAAGCTGAAAATCTAAAAGAGGTGCAAAATTGCAGATTTTTTATCTAGTACTAGATAAGTTAATTGATTTCTTGCAGCCTTTCAGAGTTTCAATTTCCGCGTTTTTCGCCATTATTGTTATTTTTCCGTGTTTTTATCTAAATAAGATAAATATATTTCTTTCAAGCAGTATTTTTGGATCTACTTAACAACCTCTCTCCTTTTCAAGAAAGAAAGGGTGATTGTTAATTAGTTCAAGTTAGTCAAATCAGAATACAGCAAAATTAAGGAAGGGGGGTCGATTTTTCAAAAGAACCAATTTTTTATATAAATTTCTTGAACTTTTTTTGAATTGTTTCTTTTTTTTAAATTTATTAATAATGCTTAATTATAACAAATTAATCTGTTTAAACTTCAGGGCGTGCCCGGTCCGGGAAAGTACGACTCCAAGAGTATGTTTGAAAAGAGACCCCCCGTTGTGAACACAGAGGGAATAGAGGTCGAGCAGCCCCCGTTCATGACACAGGAGAGGGTATGAGCTCACAACATTTTATCAATTCCAGGGGTGAATGGTAATACACCTGTTTAATCTGAATGTGTTTGTTCAATTCTACCTTGTATTCCTTAACTAAAACGGCCAGCGAAATTTTGTTTCATGAAATTTCTTCAATATCAACTCCAATTTGAAAAGGAAACACTAAAATTTTCGTTCAAAAACACTAAGATTTAGCTAATTTGGGGAACGTTTTGGAGATCTGGTATTATTTTTATTAATTCATGATGAAGTTAAGAGTGCTGAAAATGTCGAGGGAGCAACTAATATTTTAATCTTGCTGCAGAGATTCAAAGATAGCAAGTCAATTGAGCCCGGGCCTGGGTCGTACAATGACCCCCGAAATGCACTGGAGGCGACGAAGAGGATAACAGGACTGAAGAGATCCCCCTTCGGACAGACTGCCCTCAGATTCACCAAGAGCGCCTCGGAAGCACCACGTGAGCATCCCAAAGTCCAGCTAGTTGGGAAAAGGCCTATGATTGGATCTCTTTATTTACCCTCCCCCTTTGCAAAAGTGGGTGGATTCTTTACTAGGTACAAAATTCACCTAATGCATAATCGTTGAATTAGTTCTTTTTTTTTGGGGGGGGGGGGGGGCTGGGCAATTCTTTATTAGGTACCAAAGGGGGTGAATAGTTAAAGAGACCTTACACTTAGACAGGCTGGATAGTCTTTCATAGATCCTCTGCGAATCGCAGAAACCACAATTAACCAATTATTTTCATAGTGTATTTTAGCGAGCATCAGAGACATTGGAAAACGGTCCATATAATCAAATGACTTTCATTCAAGCTTGAAACTGGATTAGAAAACGTACAAAAATTTGTATTTTTTTAAATTGTAAGCTTGAAAACAATTTATTCTGTCGAACTATTTCAAAATAATTAACTTTATAAAAAAGAACGGTGTGGAACACTGCTCCGAGAGGGAGCCAAAAATATTTGAGGCAAAAAAATTGGTCGATGAAAAAGATTCCTTAGTCGAAAACGTAAAGAAAAATAGTGGTCCAAAGTGCTGAAAAACAAGAAAAGTTAGAAAACAAACTAGTTTAAACAAACTCGAAAAGAATTTAAGAAAATTAAGAAGTTTGAAATTAAATAATCGATTAAAAAACTTCAGAAGGTAAATCCAGTTTTTTAGTATTTGAGTTTTTTGCTCAGATTTTCAGTTCGCTGTAAAATTCGGCATGATGTCTTTTTTAGACGCTACTTGGAATGCAAACCTTTGCAAGACTCTTAGCAAGATATAAATTCCTCGATAATTGTCTTCAAGATTTATGGCTTTTTTATGCAGCCAACAAAAACTTACTTAACGTGAACTTGTAGGATTTCTTGTTTTCCTAAAACCGCATAAATTCTCTTTGACGTTGAATAGTATGTGTTTTTGTGCAACTGAAATTACAAACTGTTTCTTCAATAAAAATCATTGTTTTTGATAAACAAAACTAGCAGTGAAAAGCTTTTCACTATCTACAAAAACAAGTTTTCTTTAACAATAACTGTAGTTTTTTTTTTAAAATGTTCCTTAAGAATATAGATATACTTTTATAAACAAATGGTTTCTATGTAATTCTGAATTTTCTGTATTCTATATCTTAAGGGAAACCTGTTTCAGCAGTCTCTGCTTTACCAGACTAACAGAAATTACAACAAGACTGCTCTATCAAGGCAAAGCCCTGAATGTTCCGACTACTTTTTAAGGTCTTTGGAGCAGTAATAACATTAAAAAATGCAGTGTAATTTAACAATTTTTCTGAAAATCATTCCCCACACGCCATACCAAGTGATAGATTTTTCTCTAAGTAACAAATCAAATCAAATCAATTATGGCAAATAAGCTTCGTTCAACCAATTTGGAACAATTTCTAGGACGAATTAAACATCCGCTTGCGCGTTAATAGCGCGAAATATATCGCGCGTTATTTGTCCCAAATCGGGCAAAATGGCAATATTCAAACCCCGTAACTTTAAGAAAAATGATCACAGGTAAAATATCTTTTCAAATTGCTCAGAACAACAATACTTTTGGAATGATATTTAAAAAAAATTGTCAAAAGGGCTGATTAAAAAGTCGAATTTTTTCTGAAGAAAAAACCACCCCGATCACAAATATTCTATTACTTTCCTTACGAAAGTCGGAACAAAAACTCTGAAAGTATCAAAAACAGCAAAATCCAATGAAAAATGACTTTAAAGTAGAATTCTAAATATTGCTTATTTCTTGCGAGAAGAATAAAAACCTTTCAGAATGAAAGCAAATTTGGTAAGGACTTGCAAGAAAAATAATTTTATTAATTGTGATTCTTGTGAATCGCAGAGGCTATCAGCAGGCCTTTACAAAATAATGAAATTTCTCGAAACAGTTTCTGGAAGATATGCATTCTGAGAACAATGCGGTTTTTACCCTATAACGAGCAGATTAAGTGCTCTGTATTTTTCATGATCGACTGATGCACTTCAATTAAGCGGTCGAGAGCGGACGGGACTCGACCCATTTCCAACCTTTTGGCGCTCTCTCAAGTGGTGTTTTTGTAGAAGGACTTCTTATTTCTAGTTTTGTTTGTGTTATGACCTCACTTGGAAACAATTTTTTTAAATGATTGTTATGACCTCTCATAAAGATTGAATTTAGGTATAATCAATCAGTCGTTTATAAAATGTAATAGGGCTGAGTACATCTAATGAAGAGTGTTCAAACACCGCTGGCAAACTAAAGTTGACTTACTAAAATTAAAATAATAAAAATAGAATAAATTGAATTAAAACTGATTCTTCTCTTTTTAACTAGAAAAGTGTCTCGAGTCGAATTAAGATAACTAAAATACAATTCACAACATCATCAATAGATATTATACGGAGTGTATAATTAGCTGAATTATTCGATGGTAGTTGGTGTGTTTAGCCCCAAACAGCTACAACATTGTGGGTCTGGGGGAGCAGAATCTTAGGAAGGCCTACTTGGAGAGTATGCGCAGGGGGGCGTTTGGGGGCACAGAAATACGCAACACAACCCACGTGCCCAAGTCCAAATACAACACCCCAGGTAAGAACAACAGAGATGGTCGCTTCGAGACAATATTCAACTAGTGAAGAAAGCCAGGCTCTTTTTCCTTTTATATCTGCGAACTTTAAAAATATCTTTCTTTTCCCTTTGTCTAATTGTTACAAAAATTGGCATGCAAAATAATTAAGCCATGACAAATATAAAAGACTTCATACTTAAATTTTTGAAACCCCTTGTTGCACCATAAAATTCATGCTTATACGCAGGGGCGGATCTAGGATTTTCTCGAGGGGGGGGGCGGATTTTCAAAAAAATTTCGAACATTTTGTCGAGCTTTTTTTTTAGGTCGACCAAATGGATTTTTCGAGCTCTCCCTAAGCACTGTTTTGTCCCTATTTTGGCCAATTTTTCTGCGCCGCAGGCAAAATTTTGAAAAATAGGCCAAAAAAAGCGTTTTTAGGCACTTTTTAGAAAATTTTGACCGAAAAATTGCGTTTTTTCGGCGCGCGCTCCCCCCTCAAAATTAGTATATATTGGCGCCAAATTTTAAGGTTGGTCGGCCAAAACTGGATTTCTTAACCCCTTTGGGTCGGCAGGGGGTCTCGCCTAAATCCGCCCCTGCTTATACGATAAGATATGTGTGTGTGTGTGTGGGGGGGGGATGGTGCATTGAAAAAGAGCAGAAGGTCATTTATCAATTGTAAACCTTAAGTCCTCAAAAATTTGTTGTGCTCTTCAATTTCTTGCTTTCACTACACATGATCTTGAGCGTTTTAGTTCAAAACGAAACTCAACCAAAAGCTTATGTATTTTTTAAAGAAAACAAATCAACTTTTCATCTGATGTGTAAAAATAGTATATTACCTTTAAGTAAATTACCGAATGAAAAAAATCTGTCCTTTTCCCTGTATGAGCGTAAGTGAACAAGTGATGAGTTTGATGCAGGTCCCGCTCACTACCAGACCTCGAAGGACGATCTGGCGCCTGAACTGAACAAGAAGTCTTCCATGTTCGTGAGTGGAGTGAAGAGACTACACGAACCACCCGCCATTCAGACCGTTAGTACTCAAACTAGTTACCAATAGAACACTCTCAGCCCAATTGCCCACCCACCGGAAGTAAACATTACTTTGATGTTTTTTTTTAACTTGATGTGATTCTTTTTGTTCCGACTATTGAAAATGAGGGGGAACTTTGTATTCGGGTATGTTTTAGGTTTTTTTTTCAACGCAAAGTCAGATACCACAAATAGTCATCGAACTGGGATTTCTCAAGCAGTTTGAGATGTGTTCTAAGGAAATTTTAAAAATTACAAAAAATTTTACCGGTGTTAAAGAAGAAAAAAAAAACTGGCTGTGAATTGAGTTTGAGTTTTAGTTCAATTTCGAGTGAGTAAAGCTCGCGAGTATACTTTTCAATGAAAGATAACTTGTGAAGATTTTAATAAAAGCCTTTTAAAAGTAGTTTTGATCAGGTAAACTAGTTTTTGAAAATTTTTAGCGCCATTTTGGGAATGAGAGAACTTCTAAAGTTCAAAAAATTTCTTTTAAAAATTTTTCAGGAAGTGTTTATGATTTTTTGAATAATGTTTTTGTTCTTTTGTGATTTTTCGGCAAATTTTTAAATATGCATATGTTTTGGGCTCCGTGAGGTTTGTGCAGCTCCGTTTATCAAACCACGCACAAAAAAGGACACTAATTTGAAAAAAAAAGTTGTTTCTTTGTAGTTTTTCTACAATAAGATCGAAACATTCTCTTCTGTTTGCCAATCAACCGGCGGTTTTTTTCATACTTTGATGAATAGCATGGTTAGTATGATCCTTATGACAATGATTACGGTTATTGTTCCGACTTTCGTAAGGAAAGTAACGGAATATTTGTGCTCGGGGTGGTTTTTTCTTCAGACAAATTTCGACTTTTTAACTAGCAATTTTTGACTGAGTTTTTTTCATCATTCAAAAAGTATTGTTGTGTTGACATTAAATTTGAAAAAATATTTCACCTGTGATCAATTTTTGTAAAGTTATGGGGGTTTAAGGATTGTCATTTTGGCCAATTTGGGACAAATAACGCGCGATAGACTTCTCGCTATTAACGAGTGAGCGGAGATTTATTCCGTTTTAGAAATTGATCCAAATTTCCAAATTCTTTGAAGGAAGCTTATGTTCCACGAGTGGTTTGTTACTAGAAACAAAATCTATTACTCTAGACTTTATATGGCGTGTGGGCAAATGATTTTCAAAAAAAAATCTCAAGTTAAAAAAATGTCGTTTATTTTGACACATTTTAAAGTTTTTTCAATTTTTTTTTGCTACATAGACCTTAAAAGGCAGTCGGAACATTCAGCGCTTCGCCCTGATACGAGCAGTCTTGTTATGATTATAATGGTCTCAGGACTATTTTACCCAGGACCACTGGCTCTATGCCAACTTGCCCTATACTGAATTGCCTACATGAAAACGTGTCCTATGCCAAATTGCCACATATGACAACTTGTCCTATGCCGCTTGTCCCACAATTAACTTTTCTAGTTATTTATTGTTCCGACTTTCGAAGAAAACGGAATATTTATGCTCGGTGTGTTTTTTTTATTCAGTCAATTTTCACCGATCGAAATAATAATTTTCAGCAAAATTTTTTTGTAACCCCTATTGATACTTCACCTCTGATCAATTTTTTCTAAAAGTTCTGGGGGTTTGAAATTTTTCAAACATGCCATGTTTTGGACTAAACTATGCGCACTTTGAAGAGTTTATTCATAGTGCCGAGAGCGTAACGCGAAATATTTATGCTTGGCGAGTTATCTCGCACAACAAAATCGTTCCAAATTGAATGGAGGCTAGATAATTGGTGGTCGTTTTATTTTTGTACGAATCAAAGTTTTACCTTTTGATATTGTCAAAAATGTATAAGTTTTCAATATATTTTTTTCCTAAAACTATTCGATATGAATTAAGGGACAGTCGGAACATTTAGAGCTTTGCCCTGATACACGAGCAGTCTTGTTTGATGTTCAAATCGAGTATTGATTAGGACCAGAAAGTGCTAATGATAAACTGAACTCGTTTGGAGATAAAAATGGAAACTAACTGAAATCGTTTAAATTGAGCACCAATTATCTTCTTATCCATAATTTTTGCCAATTAAACGCAAAATTTTGACAAAAATCCCCAGTTAACGCTATTGAAACAAAACAAAGCACTAATATTTTTGTTCCGACTTTCGATACGAAATTAACAGAATATTTGTGCTCGGGTGGGTTTTTTTTTCTTCAGACAAATTTCGACTTTTTAACTAGCCATTTTTGACAGAATTTTTTTACATCATTCGAAAGGTTTTGTTGTCCTGGGCTTAAATTTGAAAAGATATTTCTTCTGTGATCATTTGTCGTAAAGTTACGGGGGTTTAAATATTTTCGTTTTGGCCAGTTTGGGACAAATAACGCGCGATATATTTCGCGCTATTAACGCGTAAGCGGAGAGTTAATCCGTCTTAGAAATCGTTCCAAATTGGTTAAAAGAAGTTTATGTGCCATAATTGGTTTGTTACAAGGAGCGAAATCTATCCTTTTGTACTTTGTATGGTGTGTGGTGGGATGATTTTCATAAAAAATTTCAAATTAAAAAAAAAATTGGTTTGTTTTATTTCATTGAATTTTCAAATGTTTTTACTGCTCCATAAACCTTAAAAGGCAGTCGGAACATTCAGGGCTTCGCCCTGATACGAGCAGTCTTGTTTATTTTGCGTCCTTGTTTAAATCTTTTCTCTGCAAATATATTATTTCATTAGTGTGAGTCAAAGACGTTCCCATCAAAAAAGCTACCGGCCACATCTAACACAAAAGTTAATGACAAAAATAATCATAACTTTAATAATATTTTTATTCAATTTTTTGCCATTATTTTGCAGGAAACAGCTCCACCAGCTGCATATAATGTGGCCAAGTCTTATGACAAGACCCAAATGCCCCAAAAGCACCACAACCCCAGGTCTGAATCGGCCAAGAGGAGAGCGGGGGGGTTTTACGTCAGTGCGGAGAGGTTCAAGGGTCCCCTGGAAGCCCGATTCCTCACTACCGATGTCGAGAATCCAGGTTGGCGTAAACTACTTAGAAGTTGTAGTTAAAATCTCAATTCTCATTTATAAGTGGTACAGCAGCCGAATGTTCGATTGTTCAAACGCTCGTTCGAGGAACAACTTTCGAAGGCTCTCGCAAATATTTGGTCCCATTTGACCTGCGTGTTATTGGAGTTTTCCTACTAAGTATCTAAGACTTATTATTTTGGCGAGGACCGTTTTCTGCATACCATTCTTGATTGACACTTCTGAGCGGGTTTTCAGCACTTCTGGTGCCAAAAGTGGCAAACTTAATAGAAATCTTGTGGCGAGCATGCAAATTTTTCTGTATGAAAAGAGAAAATTTCAATTAAAAATTGACTTTCATTATGTTTCTCAACATAACCATTTGTAACGTTAATCATTATTACAATACCCATTTTAGTCTAAGCACTTCCTAAATTTTCTTCAAAGTGTCTTGGCGCCAATTTATACTAAGTTTATGAAAAGCTTTTTTTCCAAAAGTGCCTAAAAGCGTCGTTTTTGATGGGGCATTGAAAGGGTGCCCGCCAGGCAAAACAAGCGTATGGCTTTGAAACATCCTCAAAAGATTACGAAAGGATTACAACAGCTCATGGTCTTTAAAGTTTAAAAAGACATAATGTTTTTAAGTTATAAAACAAGCCAAGACATAAGTTATAATAACAAGTCTGATTTAGGTCCTGGAACATACGTTGCCAAGATACCCAGCAACGCCAAACTCAGTCTGATTGCATCCAGAGACAAGCGGTTCAAGGAGGAGAAGGAGCGCGCCCCTGGGCCAGGTGCATACGAGTTCAGTCCCCTCTATGCGGACACAGTGCTGAGGGGCACTTTCAACGCAACCCTGAATAACCCTGTGAATAAAAAGTACGAAGATCATGGGTTGTTAGCAGGAGGAAACCAGGCATTCTTGCTTGGCATATGAGCAATAGACAAAACAATAGCTATGGGCTTGCTTATGATGATCATCTCATTTATATTCTTGCAGGAAAAATTCAAAATTTTTATAGGTTACACGCTTCAACTTCTAAATTTTTCGTGAAAGAAAGACCAAACACCAAATCATTAGTCAGAAACCAACTCTCGCTTTAAACTTTTGTAATTGTCATTAAATTCGGGATAAAAAGTTGTTCTAAGCTGATTGAAAGAGCGTTGATATCATCATTTATAGAATATAAGAAAAATATTTCGATCGCCAAATTTGAACTGAAAAAACCACCCTTAGCAAAAAATTTCCGCACCTTCTTCAAAAGTCAGAACAGCAACAATCTTTCACACATAACCTTAAAACTATTTGTTGACGTTTTTTTTGCGACTAGATAGATCAAATCAAAAGCATGTTTGACCCAAACCAAACATTCAATGACCCTAATTTTTTCAAAGAAAGTCAAAATTCTTTCGGCGAATTGCAGATATAGCTTGATTATGACGCTAGTTACGTTTAAAAAAAAACAAAGTTTACCGGAACTATAAGATGTGGAACCTGATCTAAACTATATTTTATGATTGGATAAATTAGATATTTTACCACTGTAAAGTATTTAATAATCATGATCCATCTAACTAACAACCCACTTATTTGTAAGTGCTGAAATTACTTGTAATTTCAGCACCAGAGAGATTTGAATTTAACTTAGAAATTAGTTGCCTCTCCAAGAGAACTTCAGCAGCCGCAACAAACCAGTATACCCTAGATCTATTGAGCCTAGCAGAGACTAGTTAAACACCCTGAGACTAGAAAGTATAAGAGTAAGATTAGGATCGGTATTAGACTAAGAAGTTGCACGAATCTATCCGGCCGAAAATAAGATAGCGTGACGAGCAGACGGTGTACCCTATCCGAAATTACTCTATGAGTTAACCACATCGGTTCTAACTCAGATGAGAAGCTTCTTAGGGAGAAAACGATGATGATCGTTTTTTTTGGACGAATGCTCGCTCGCTTGATTACGAGCCTAAATTGTGGAATATGGTTACTTTGGAATAATAAAAATATGTTACTAAAAAGAGTGATGATACCACTGGTATGTTAAAACGACTAACTAAGATTAACAGAATATCATGAGAAAAAGTTGAGTTGCTAGTGTTTCTTTCGAAATCACTTAGAAAAGGCCCGTGTAGTCCACTGGATTTCGAATAGACACACAACTGAAAAACACACCAAACTAACATCTAAAACAACAGTCTGACAACGTTTAAAATCTTAAAGACCATTGATCCACGAGGGAAAGGTCAACATAAGAGCTGTACAGCTCTACAGCTCTTCACAGCGAACCGCTGTTGTGACCCTGCTTTAAGGCAAGAACGTTTTTTTTTAATCTAAGTAACTAAAGGGTAGACAATCTGACACTCATACTTGCTTCATTCACCCTTCACCCCAATAGGCAACAAAGTTTGACACAACAAGGATCAAAATTACTAAAATCAGTAACAAAACTCATGAGGTGTATGCAAATATGTAATAGAGCTGAGGTTTTGTACATAAAAATTTCCACTAGCACATTGTACAGTTTGAGTTAGGACCAATGTGGTTAACTCATAGAGTAATTTCGGATAGGGTACACCGTCTGCTCGTCACGCTATCTTATTTTCGGCCGGATAGATTCGTGCAACTTCTTAGTCTAATACCGATCCTAATCTTACTCTTATACTTTCTAGTCTCAGGGTGTTTAACTAGTCTCTGCTAGGCTCAATAGATCTAGGGTATACTGGTTTGTTGCGGCTGCTGAAGTTCTCTTGGAGAGACAACTAATTTCTAAGTTAAATTCAAATCTCTCTGGTGCTGAAATTACATGTAATTTCAGCACTTACAAATAAGTGGGTTGTTAGTTAGATGGATCATGATTGGTTAATATTAAATACTTTACAGTGGTAAAATATCTAATTTATCCAATCATAAAATGTAGTTTGGATCAGGTTCCACCCATCCGGGTTTTACAGAGTTTTTTAAAATTATCTTTCTGCAATTCAAAGGATGGATGATGAACGTTGGTATTGGGCGAACATCGTATTCTTGTCCGGTTTCTCTTGTTAGAGAAGTTCCAGGACGCTGGAGTTTGGGGAATTAATCGTTGTGTCTTCTTGCGACAACGACTGTGTTTCCCAACGAAATCAATCTGATTTCAAAATGGTTTGCTTGACGGGTTTTTCTGTATTATGTAGAGAACTTGTTTTGTGTTCAACCTCGTCTGGCGTGGAGGGATGCCTTGTAACTCGGATCTGTACATATACTTGAACATCGAGGTGGTCATTGGTCTAGTTCAAAGAAGTCCTTTTCTGCGAAGTCAAGTCGTACTCTAAATCCTTTGAGTTGTGATTGTGGACGGCATATCGGTTGTGGTTGGCCGTTCTTGTTCGAGTGTAGTGGGGTCATTTTGTCTTTGGATGTTCGTCTTTGTTGTTGTGTGCTGATCTATATACTGCAAGGTATAATTTACATTGTATAAAAATTTTATTAGTTCAGTTTTTTAATTATGAATTTAGTTAGTTGTTTTCACAAAAGCATTTTGTTTTAGTTCGGTTATTTTGAAGAGTTACTCACCCTTGAGTACCTCTTATTAAAAATAGAAGTGTGGTCACAAAGAGTGGATGTAGCACGGTGGGTTAGGCCGGCTATAGAGCATGCTCAGGACGTCCTCTCTGGTGGGTTAGGCCAGGAGTGGGAGTATGATTTCGTGCGGTTTCTTTGAGAAGTACTGTTATGTGATAACGTTTTATGTTGGTTTTATGTTGGTCTTTCTTACGTTCCTTTGGTTGTGTCCTTTTTTCAAAAATCAAATTGTTTTTGTTATGGGTTTGTCTTTCGACTTTTTTGTGTTTTTTATTTCTTTCTTAGACTTTATAATAGTCTTCAAAAGAATAAATTATCCAGTTTTAAACTGGGTTAATCCGGTTTGGGTACCGTTGGTTTTCTTTTCTTAGTCATGCTGTTATTTTAGATTTGTGGTGTTTAGTAAGCTGCGGTTAGTTTGTTTTAGTATATAATTCCTTTCCAACCGGGTTAAAGGAAAGTTTGAAACTTGTTATCGTGTGTTAGAGTTGTTGAGTGTGAAAACTTGAAACTGAAATTCATTATTTGAACAATTCTTTGTGGGCGAGCTGTGCGAGTTTGGATAGAATTCTTGTGCGAGTGAATGAAAATATCAAAAGGTTAGTACTGCATTTTTATTTTATTAATTTATTACATAGAATTTTAATTTTACTGCTAGTTTTTGGGGGAAATTTAAACTTATAAATTTTCATCATTTTTAAATTTACTGCTTTATGGGGGAATAATTTATAAATTAATTTACTACATTCGGTATAAATTTTATCAGATTATTTTGTGAAAAATATTAATGAAGTTTAGAATAATTTTAACAAGTTTATATTTTTTATTTTTCTTTTCTGTTTTTTGCAGATGATCGTGGTATGAAGATTAAAAATCTAAAAGAAACATGAGTAAAGAATGGTTAGTATTAATTTAAATTTATTAGTAAAGAATATTTGAAATTATACTTACCTGTTAATCGTCTGGGAAAAAACCGTGGGGGAAGATGTCGTGTATCATGTCTGATTTTGTTAGTAACTTTGCTAGTATGCGAATGATGTTTTTTCAGTTTGAAGCAGTGGCCAAAGCAGTTGAAGTGCTTTAATAGTTTTTAGTTCTTCGGTGCCAACTGCAAACTCATAAGGTGTGTTTTGAATGAGGTTATATAATTTTTGATTGTATTTAGTATTGTGGATGAATTCTAATATAGGGATTTCTATAGGTTGGATAAATTCATGTGGGATAAGGAAGGGTCTGGATTCTTCAGCATTAAAGGTCTTCGTGATGGGACAAAATATTTACATTTGTGTTATTGGGTCGTAATTGCGGAGGATGCCGTGGAGGTTAGTATCTTTGATGCAATAGGTGAAATTTAGAAAAAATGGTGAAGTGTACTTCGAGTTAAGAAACTGAAAACGGTGGTGTGGTTGTCTTGATGGAGTATGTAGATCAAAATGATTTTGTATGAAGCGATAGCATGTATATGTGTGAGTTTGTTTAGTGCGTAACATAATGTCGTGTGAACAGTGCAAATCGCGTTCATGTGGTGCAAGGAATTGAAAAGTTAGTGAAAATAATTGAAATTTTTCTTTAAAACTTTCGTAAGCTTGCATATCAGTTAGTGCTTCAGAAATGATGTGATCATATTTTCTATCAAAAATATTGAGTGTGAATACATACGATGTTTTGATGACAAATTTTTCTGTTAGTTGTGAGTTAGCGAAGCGGTCGTCATCTAAAAAATGGTCTTGATTAGTTCGGATGATATTATGGTCGTAATATTCTAGTGTAAATTCGTTAGCTCGGGGTGCAGTGAATGTTTTTAGTGATTTTTTATATCCTATATAAGTAAATTGTCTAGGTGTTAGTGTTGCGGTGAGTCTATATAGCATATCTTTATTCTTCTCTATGTCGCTATTTGTGTTAGATAGTGGCAGGCAAAGGGGATTAGTAAAATGATAATATGTTGTCCAATGAAGTGTAGACATTAAAACATGTTCATCGACAAAACTGCGTGTGTCGTTAGTGTCGTTAGGTGTGTTTAAAGTACCCTGTGGAAATGAAAGTAAGGTGATTGCTAGAAAATCTTTCGTGTTGGTGTGGTGTGGATGATTAATGTATTCGCGGGCTGTTCCTGGTTTGGTCGGGAATGGATGGTTTGGGAATTTTCTTTTAAAGGTGCGATAAGCTCGGTTAGTGCTATTTGATGATTCGGTGGATGTTGATGATTGTGCTAATGATGCAGTATAGGCTGAGGAGGGTGTAGGAGTAGGTGGGTTTGAGGATTCTATTGTGAATGAAATTTGATTTAATGTGAGGGTGTTAGGGTGTATTAGTTGTTATTGTAGGGTGATAAAATTATCAAGTTCTTGGGAGATTTGGGGAGTATCGGGAGAATTAGATGATCGGTCGGAATGAAATGGATAATAGGTTGGGGTTACTTGTGAAGCATAAGAGGGAGTAAAAACGGGCGGGAGTGGATTATTTGGTGGGATTGGTTGAAAAGGGGGTTTTGAAAAAACTGAGGAGTTGGTTTGAAAATTATTGGATGGAGATGGTTCGGAGTCTGCAAATTCGTCAGGGGTTTCTATATTAGGGTTTTTGAGTTGTGAAATGGAGTACAAAACTGAAATATCTGAATTAGTATCCGAATTCATGCTTGATGTTATATTACTAGTTGGAAAATTGGGTGGCGTGAAAGCAAAAAGTAGGATTATTGTGATTGGAGTGTTGAGGTTGGTTGGATGGGAATTTGAGCGGTGTAGGGATCCAAGTTGTCGGCTCATCGTGGGCTAAAAAATTGATTATTTTGAGACTGAAAAGCGGTGGTATGGGGTTGTTCTATAATTTGTTCATATGTATTATCATCTTGTGAATGATGTGTCATTATATGTTGTATGGGACTTTGCGATATGTTTGGTCTAAAATTTTGGTTATATGTTATTGCTAGGTTTCGGAAATTACGTGGGACTAAAGATAATGGATGGCTATGTGGTAATTGTGGCAACTGTGCTGCTGTAGGCGTTACTTCTATGTTATTATGTTCTTCGTCGTATGTGTTCTGTGTTGTCGCTATTTTTGTATTATATTTTTTGATTTGTACGTCTAGATGAATTTTGTTAATTGATGATGAAAAAATTCCAAAAAATCCTGCAAATAGTATGCGTGCTACACTTGCTTGTCTATTTACTTGTGTGTGTATAGCGCATGTGTTGTAGATTCCTTGTAAAAGTGAAAAAAGAAATTCTATAAAGTTAAACATTGCGTAAATATAGTTAATTTTTCTAAGATGTAATAGGGCCATCCTAGAAAATCGAGAATTTCATTTTTTAGTGTAACAAAGCTAAAAATATTTATGGGTGAAATATCTTGTGGTCTGTATTTTTCACCGTTTAGATATATATAGTCTTTAATGTCTTTAAAATATCCGCTTTAACCTTGTGTATAGATATCTGCAAATCCTGCGGTTTTGGCAAGTTTGCGTAAGTTTTGGTCAATTGATTGTCTTTGTATAGTGTCCATTTTTGTTAATAATTCCTGGAATTGTTGTGTTCTAATGTGGTGTTGGATATCAGATTTTGAATATATTCCAATTGATTGTAAATCAATATTTGGGTTACGAGCAATAGCTCTGATGCTTTCGGGTGAAAATTTTTTGAGTGATTGCATTAACGTGGGGTATGGGGTAAGAAGATAATATTTATCTTTATCAGGGTTCAATTGTACTACATTGTGGCTATTCTCTGATCCACATGGGACTGCGGTATCCCAAAAATATGTTCGTCTTGAAAGGGTGTCAACAAAATGTACTTTATTTTTATAAAAGATAGGGATTCTTTTATAGCATCTTTTATCTTCAAAAACATATAGTGGTGACACTTTTTTGGTACAAGTATAAAACCATAAAATGTTTCCTTCGTAGTCTAGAAAATTTGATCTATTTCCTGATAGTAAATATCCTGCGTAGGGTATTTTTAGTACTGCTAGTGCAAGTGATTGTAGGATTTGTGTCCTTTCTAATTCGCATAGTTGGTGAAGTGTTTCTAATTCGGAGAGTGACATTTCTTGAAAAATTCGACTAATCGTGTAGTCTAACTTCATATCTAAGTGGATATCATAGTGGATTTTACCAAAATAAGAATTATTCATTAGTGATAGTTCTTGTAAGCGTGTGCTTCTAGTGTCATGTGGCTTTAGATGTCCACCAGGTTGACCATTACTTTTTTGAAAGTTAACTGGTATATATGATGTTCCTTCGTGTAGGGGATGACCTGTGGCATAGGGGTCAATTTTTATTTTTCCAGTGGTTATGTCGAAACCTTTTTCGTATTCAACTAATATTTCAGAATATTGTGTTTTGTGAAGTGGGTTTCTGTATTTGCATGCGAGTTCTGTTTCTTGATATATTTGAAAACGTGTTAATTTATTTTCTATATTATGGATATTTCAAAAATCAGTACTTTGTTTTCGTGATGGATTGACTTGTTCATATGGAATTGATTGTGTAAAAAATATTTTTTCATGAAATTTTATCATTCGAGCGTGTATTTTTGCTACTTGAAATGTTGTACATGTATCTTCGGGAAAAACCAAACAATTGTTGCTTGTGTCCGTGTTGTAGGATTACAATAACCTTGATCATTTTTACAAGGTAGTCTAATTCCTTGATAGATCATTGTGTTGTCAGATATATCTCGTGTGAGTTGTATTTTTTCGAGTTGTATTTTCCAATCGAAAAACATTTTTTCTTGATATCCTTTATTTTTTGTGTCTGCTTTGCAGTTTAATGGATTATTTATACCAATGTGTGGTATCCAGTGCTTATCGTGTATGTCATAAGTTAATCTTCCGTGTGCGCCGTTGTATGGGTATTTTCATATCTTTCAAGTTCTGCTTGATGTACAGAATCGGCAAAGACTTGAAAATATACTATTTTTTTGTCGGTGTTTTTATTTCTTGTGATGTTTAATCTGAGTAACTCGTTTTTACAATCAGCAGGATTTAGATGTAGAAGTCGTTCTATATTACTTTGATAGAATGATTCATGGTCAAGTCGGTTTTTATTTCCGTTTGAAACTTGTGAACAATGTACTTTCTTTTCGGAAAATGTTGCTGTAAATTTATATCCTATAACTGTTGTTGCTCGGGTTTTTGAATATAGTGTCGCTATTACATATGTAGTTTCTATAGCTTGTGGTTCCGTTTCGCATTGTGATACTTGATTTATTGTATATTTGTGTAGTGTTTTTTGTTCATTTTCTTCACAATCGTAATGTGTTACTAATAAGTCTTGGGGTCCTGTGCGGGGAGAAGGAGTTATGTTCTGATCGGAGACTATTAGAAAAAGGAGTTGGAGAAATATTAATATTTTTAGAATATACATGTGTATGATAATCCTGAGTACGGGTTATAAAATGTGATGTAACCAATTGTGTTTTTTTGTATATCTGTCGTATTTACATATTACTTCAGTTGTTATGAATGGTGGTGGTAGTGATTGAACTGTTATATTTGGTAGGTTTAATGGGTAGGGATGTTGAGCAATGTTGTTTAGTTTAACCGTGATTTCAAATTTAAATTGTAGACTATTTTGTTGGAGTATTTGGATGTTATAGTCACGAATGTCTTCGTGGATGTCTTGTCTATACTGTAATCTATGGAGTGCCCAGTTGTGGAGTCGGTTACTTTCCGGGTGTTGTCCAAATAATGGTGGGGGTGCTGTGAACGTGTTCCAATCTAATCTTAAAGGGATATTTGTTGATGATTGTTCTCGATATCTAGCGTCGAGGTTATTTGGAAAATTTAGAGGGAAAGGCGTCGGTGAAATCTGGCTTATTGATGGTGTTGACGGTAGTGATAATGTTTCTGGTAGTGATGATGATGTTGTTGTATCCGTAGAAATATCTATTGGATCATTTATTAAATTTGGTTCACCTTGTGTGAATGATTGTGTTGTCCAATATGGTAGTCGTGATGTTTGGTTTGGGGGGTTAAAAGGATTTTCACGTATTTGTTCAGATGTTGGTGTTGAACCTAAGTAATCTGAGGGTAGACTTGAGGTGCTACGTTGTGAAATAAGTGTAGGGGTTTCCGGTAATATGCTAATTGGGTTTTCCGGAGTAGTTGGTGATGGGGATTGGGGTATATCAAAATGAACTCGAGGGGTTTGAAAATTTCTATTTCGTCGTGGATGTATAATTTGTCTATTTATTTCAAATGTATTTTTGTTTTGACTAATATTTCTTATTCTACTTAATTCTTGTGGTAGTGTTGGGTACAAGTTATATGTTGGTTCACTTAGAGGTGCCTGTCGCTGAACTGGTTCTAATGGTTCAGATAGGCGAGCGTGTCGTTCTTCAAAAGTGTATGGGTTATCTTGGAAAGAAATTCGTGTAGATGTTTGGGGGTTTTGGGTAGTTGTAGGTATTGTCGGGTTTTCTTGGGATGATGTCGGTGAAGACTGACTGTGTGATTGTTGGTTAGCAATTTTTGAGGGTTTTTTGATTGATTTCTTTTAGTAAAAAATTTTATGTTTATTGTAGTATTCTTCAAGAAAAAGAATTGAAAGAATTGTTGCTGAGGCGAATGTTATGATTGCCTTTTTTATACATTTGCATATTGTCAATATTAGGGATGATAAAAATGTTATAAAAATTACAAATAGTAAAAAAATATCTGTTCTACTAAAAATGGTTCGTATCATTTAAATAAATTTTGGGTTTTCGTACCTGTGAATATGATCAATGACTTGGGAAAGTTGGAGATATATTCCAAATAGGGAATAGAAAATTTAAAAAAAATATTGCAAAAAATGATTAAAATTTTTATAAAAGCTTCAAAAGTATCAAAGAGAAATATGAATAAAAGTTTAAGTATTGCTAAAAAGTTTATGAAAATTTTGAAAATTGTGTTGACTGATCGAGAGAAGAGCATTTAAGAAATGGCTTCTTGGTCGAATATTTTTTGTTATTTGGGGCGATTTTCAAGTGTGGTCGAATTATTTATTGGTTTTTTGACAGATGGGTTGAGTTTTGTGAAAAATTGTTGGGGGCAAATTTTATGGTGTTCGGGAGGTCTTCTTTGCTTTATTTTTATTTGTCAGGTGATCTGGGGTATTTTGATAATTTTTTACTTTAGGCTAAATTAATATGGTCGTACTTTTACTTTAAGCTAATTTAGCAGTTTTGTTTGGGGGGTTTTTGAGGTCTGAATTGGGAAAATATTGTTGATCTTTGTGTTATTAGATAAGGGAGGGTTATGATATTATGGTGGTATTTATTTTAGTTGTCAAGTTTGAGTGGTTTGCTTATTTTTGACCTGGAGGTTGTAAAGTTATAGTTATAGATATGCCTGGAGTGTAATATCTTTCGTCTAATTGGTTTGTGTTAGAGTTATAGAAGGTTACGGATTGAAAGAATCCTATTGGCTAATTTTGAAATAGAATTGCTGCGTGATTGCAGCATGTTATTTTGAAAAATGAAAGTTCAAAATGTTTCAGAGGTGCAAATAGTATTAATTTTAAAATTAAAGCTGTTTTTGAAATTCAACTTTCTTTAATATTTTAGATTGTGGGATGAATGTTTTGTAGTTTTTACGTGGTTGATTTCTAAGTCGTTATGAGTCTCTATGTTCTGATTTCTCGACTTGTTCTTGGGGTATAATTTTTTCTATCATTTTTCTATTTTTCCTTTCATTTTGAGGTGTTTTTTGATCTAGCTTTTTTGTATTGTTTTTGGTTGTAGTTGGTTTTTTATTTTTTGTTTTTCAAGGTGAATGTCGTTTTGTTCATTTATTTCATTTTCCATACGTGGGTGATTTTGAATAACTTTTAAACCTGTGAAAGAATATAATTGAGTTAGTTCGCGTAGTGCGTATTCTTTTGGGTAGTAAGGCAATAGATTGTTTCTATGTTGAACAAATTTATTTTTTGTCTGAATCGGTGATTTTATATGTTACGTCTGTGGGTTTGGCGATTATTTGGTATGGTCCTTTACGAAGGGGTTGTAATTTTTTAGAAATTCTTTTTTGTGTATTAAAACTAGGTATTGAGACAAATGTTCCAATTTTTAAATCTAAGGCTGGTGTAAAGCGTGAATTTATTTGTTCGTTAATGTTTTGTCTTTGTAACAATTTTTTTGTTATTTTTTGGTAAATTTCATTGTGTTTTTTATCTCTATTTAAAATCCATTCGGTGTGTGTACCGGAGGCTAATTTAAGGATTTGTGGATGATGAAAATGATCTTCATCATGTTTGTGTAAAGGTAGGTTATAACAAATTGAGTCTTCATTTGGTTGGCAATGACCTTGTGTATTTTTATGAGAGTTTGCTGTAAACATAATTGGTTTACGTGCTTTTGATTAAAAACCATTTCGTATGGTGACATTCCTAGAGTTGTCGTACTTTGTGATTTATATGCTAAGGGAAATAATTTTACATCTGCTGACCATTCTGTGTATCTTGTATCATTTCCATTTATGATACATCTAAGATATTCTTGTAGTGAACGGTTCATACCTTCGACTAAACCGTTTGTCCAAGGTGCATGAGATGTACGCGGTTTGTCTTTAATGTTGTATAAATGACATAGTGTGATAATTTCATTATTTATGAATTCTGTACCGTTGTCTGTAACTAAGATTTCGGGTAATCCGAATTTGGCTATCCAGTGTTCATAAAGTGTTATGTAAGCATAATAAGCCTTACAATGTGGTACTGGGTTGAGTGCTACATAATGTGTAAATGCGTCAACAATTACCATAATGTAGGAGTTTCCTTCAGAGGATGGTGAAATTGGTCCTTTTGTATCAAATGATATACGGTGGTTAAAAAATAAACTTTGTCCTTTAAAATCTTGTTTTTGTGCTATTTGTTTTTGATTTGGATAAGGTTTATTTAGCTGACATACTATACAATCATTGCATAGTACTTTTATCCAAATTGGTGCATATGGGAAATAAAAATTTTGTGTAAAATTTGAATATGTTTTTTCTGATCCAGAGTGTCCTTCAATGTTTTGTGTATGTGAAATATTAAAAGCTATTAGAATCATACTTAAAGGGAGACAGGGAACTTTAGAATTGTTTAAATGATATTCTAGAAGGTCTGTGTTTTCATTAATTGTTGTTTTATTAAAATTTCGAAAATATCGGAGGAGTGTTTTATTTCCTAAAATTGTGGTATCTGCCTTTACGGGCTTAGTTTTGTATTTGTGCCATGATTTTAGTTGTCTAATTACTGGGTCAAGATTTTGATATTGTTTCAAGCTATTAATGGTAATTTTATCTGTTGGAGGGAGAAAAATGTTTTCAATTTCTAATTTAGATAAAGGAATTGTGTCAAGTGGGTCAAGGAGGTCAAAAACTTGATTTATTGTGTATTTTGAATCATTTGTTTGTGGTCCTGATAAATTTATTTTATCAGTTAAATTTTCTTTTTCAATTAAGGGAAAAAGGTTTTTTTATGCGAGTGGAGATTTATTCGTTTTTGTTGGGTGTTATTTTTTATCCATTGTGAGTATGGAATTGGTTTGAAAGTGGATGTTCCAAGTAGCTCAACTTCGTGATTATTTTGGCAATCTAAGTAAAGTGGGAAGTATTGGAGATTATTTATTTGTGATTGTTCAATGTCAGTTTTTACTGCATATTTGCATTCTAGTCGGGGTGATGTTTTGTCTTTTGCAAGGTAAAATTTTATATTTTTGGGTATTTCAACTGTAGTTTTTTGTGTAAGTAATTCAGGTGGTGTATTTCGACTTAATGTATCTGGTAATGCAAGATTCTTTCCTGCTGTCCAAACTATATGTAAGTTTGGAAATTTCATTAGTATTAATTGAAATCTATAAACTCGATGATTAGGATTTGACTTTTGTGTAAACAGAAAAATGATTGCTTTATGATCAGTGAATAGAACTGTTGGATGTTTTGATCCAAGTATCAGAAATTCATATTCTGTAAGTGTATAAATTATAGCTGTACATTCTCTCATTAGAGTTGAGAATCGTAGCTCTGCTTGAGTGAATAATCGGGAATTTGCTGATATAAGGTTCATTTTATTTGTACCACTGTGTGATTGTAGTAATGCTGCGCCGATGCCAAAATTTGAAGCATCGCACATTGCGTAAAATGATTGATTTGGATCTGGGATTGTGTTTGAAATTTGTTCAGTTAAAAGTTTTTTTATTTCTGTAAATCGCGTTTGATGTTCAGTGGTCCATTCAAAATTATTTTGTTGTCTGAGGATGTTATAGAATGGTCTTAAATATAATTGCATTTTGTAAACGTACTTGCTTAAGAAATTTAACATTCCAAGGAATTCTAGGATTTTCTTTTTGTTTGTTGGTGGTTGAAAATTTTGAATAGCATCAATGCGTGATTTTAATGAAGTGATTGTGTTTCTTTCTATGTTATGTCCTAAAAATTTAACTCGTGTTAACTCGTAAAAGAAGTGTGATTTATCGGGGGCGGCCTTCAGATTTTCGTTCTGAAGTATTTTATGATAGTGTTCTAAAACTGTAAACATTTCTTCTTTTGTCTGTGATTGCAAAAAAACATCGTCTAAATAGGTGATGGCGTTTTTCTTAAGTATTAGTGGTCTAAAAATTTTGCTCATAAAAGCTGAAAATGTTGCTGGTCCTATGGATATTCCATAGAATAGGCGGTTGAATTCATATTGTTGATTTCCAATAACAAATTGTGTTAAACGTCGTGATTGTTCATCTAGTGGCATTTGATTGTATGCGCTATTCATATCTGCGGTTGTAAAGTATTTTCCGTTTATTTTTGTTAAAATAACTTGTATTGGTTCAATAGGCCAATTGCATTTTGACTCGTCTATTAGTGAATTGAGATATCTAGCGTCTAAAACTATTTTTAATGATTCTCCTTTTGCTAGGATTATAACAGGGTTAATAAATGTGTTACCTTTTGGTTGTTCTTCTTTGTCTACTGGTGAGATAATTTTGTATTGTTCTAAAATATCCATTAATCTATTTACCTTATCGTGTAAATGAATTGGTACTTTACCTGCTCTTTGTTTTTTGAAAACTGCGTCAGGTTTTAACGGGAGATGTAGTGATGAACTGATTGACCCAACATCAATTTTTCATGTTGCATAGACTGTTGAATATTTTAACAGTTGTTTTGCTAGTTTGTCAAATTCGATTTGTGTAATTTGCGAGTGTTCAAAGTTAAACATCGTTAAAAATTGTTGTTGTTCTTTTGTGTAGTTTGTTATATTGAATGTTGGTTTAAAATATGGTGTTTTTGTGAAATAATCTGTGTTTTTCTTTTCATTGCTTATTATATTATTTATGGATAGTTCCTCGTTAAGAATTGTGGATTGACAAATATCTAATAATTGGAGTATATTATTTACGCGGTATGCTTTTTCATGTATGGGTGATATTGTAGCGTTTGTTTCGCAATATCCTAAAAGTCCTAAGGGTAATGTTACTTGGTTATACACATGTAGCGAAATGATGTCTGAATTCGTATTTTTCAAATATTTTATAGATGAAATCGTGATTTTGAAAAACTTATGAATAGGTTTAAACTCAAAGTCTGACATAAAGAGTTGTTGTTTATTTTGACTTTTATTATATTGGTGAACTTGTTTTATTGAAAAGTTATATATGTTTCCTGATAGTGGTTTCAGGTGTTTCCGTTGTTGGTTATAAATTGGATAAAAATTTGAAAAGAATGGTGGTTGTTTATTTAATCTTTGAAAAAATGTTAGAGCTGTATTTTTTGTTTTTGTGTACTTATCTTTGATTAGTAGTTTACTATTCAAGATGTTGATTGTTGGTATATATTTAGATATAAATGGTATACCAATGATATTGTGTTTAATATCAGTGATATGAAATATTTGTTTAAATGGTTTGTTTAGAATTATATTTTGCTCCATCGTTCTTGTGGGGAGGAGGAATAATTGAACTTTTCCATAATTTACTAATGTTGATCCTTGTGCTGTTGCTAGTTTACTAGAGGTTGCAAGAGGCGTTAATTTTGGGTGGAATGTTTTGATTTCATTCCTTGTGGGAATGTTAATTAAGTTTGATTCTGCTCCTGAATCAATTAAAAAATCAATTTCAAGATCTGGTGGTTGAAATTCTTTGTTTCTTCGACTTTCTAAGAGAAATGGTATTGTCCAAATTTTTTCTCTGTCTTTTTGTATATTTTGATAGACATGGTTTGTGTTTAAACATTTAGT
The DNA here is from genome assembly GCF_963678635.1 of Symsagittifera roscoffensis. NCBI lineage: Eukaryota > Metazoa > Xenacoelomorpha > Acoela > Convolutidae > Symsagittifera > Symsagittifera roscoffensis. The sequence goes on from NC_087070.1 coordinate 38,727,688, forward strand.
TTTGTCCTTTTCATTGGGTTTATTTACCGTGTTAATTTTGTTTATTTCTAGTGCAGTTTGTGTAGTATTGATGGGTTCAATGTAATAATTGTGAAGGAGTTGAGTTTTGTGAAAAATTGTTGGGGGCGAATTTCATGGTGTTTGGGAGGTCTTCTTTGCTTTATTTTTATTTGTCAGGTGATCTGGGGTATTTTTGAGAATTTTTTACTTTAGGCTAAATTATTATGGTCGTACTTTTACTTTAGGCTAATTTAGCATTTTTTGTTTGGGGGGTTTTTGAGGTCTGAATTGGGAAAATATTGTTGATCTTTGCGTTATTAGGTAAGGGAGGGTTATGATATTATGGTGGTATTTATTTTAGTAGTCAAGTTTGAGTGGTTTGCTTATTTTTGACCTGGAGGTTGTAAAGTTATAGTTATAGATATGCCTGGAGTGTAATATCTTTCGTCTAATTGGTTTGTGTTAGAGTTATAGAAGATTACGGATTGAATGAATCCTATTGGCTAATTTTGAACTAGAATTGCTGCGTGTTTGCAGCATGTTATTTTGAAAAATGAAAGTTCAAAATGTTTCAGAGTTGCAAATAGTTTTAATTTTAAAATTAAAGCTGTTTTTGAAATTCAACTTTCTTTAATATTTTAGATTGTGGGATGAAGGTTTTGTAGTTTTTACGTGGTTGATTTCTAAATCGTGATGAGTCTCTATGTTCTGATTTCTCGACTTGTTCTTGGGGTATTATTTTTTCTATCATTTTTCTATTTTTCCTTTCATTTTGAGGTGTTTTTTTATCTCTTTTTTGTATTGTTTTTGGTTGTAGTTGGCTTTTTATTTTGTTTTTCAAGGTGAATGTCGTTTTGTTCATTTATTTCATTTTCCATATGTGGGTGATTTTGAATAACTTTTAAACCTGTGAAAGAATATAATTGAGTTAGTTCGCGTAGTGCGTATTCTTTTGGGTAGTAAGGCAAAAGATTTTTGAACAATTTCTTTTTTGTCTGAATCGGTGATTTTATATGTTACGTCTGTGGGTTTGGCGATTATTTGGTATGGTCCTTTACGAAGGGGTTGTAATTTTTTAGAAATTCCTTTTTGTGTATTAAAATTAGGTATTAAGACAAATGTTCCAATTTTTAAATCTAAGGCTGGTGTAAAGCGTGAATTTATTTGTTCGTTAATGTTTTGTCTTTGTAACATTTTTTTTGTTACTTTTTGGTAATTTTCATTGTGTTTTTTATCTCTATTTAAAATCCATTCGGTGTGTGTACCGGAGGCTAATTTAAGGATTTGTTGATGATGAAAATGATCTTCATCATGTTTGTGTAAAGGTAGGTTATAACAAATTGAGTCTTCATTTGGTTGGCAATGACCTTGTGTATTTTTATGAGAGTTTGCTGTAAACATAATTGGTTTACGTGCTTTTGATTAAAAACCATTTCGTATGGTGACATTCCTAGAGTTGTCGTAATTTGTGATTTATATGCTAAGGGAAATAATTTTACATCTGCTGACCATTCTGTGTATCTTGTATCATTTCCATTTATGATACATCTAAGATATTCTTGTAGTGAACGGTTCATACCTTCGACTAAACCGTTTGTCCAAGGTGCATGAGATGTACGCGGTTTGTCTTTAATGTTGTATAAATGACATAGTGTGATAATTTCATTATTTATGAATTCTGTACCGTTGTCTGTAACTAAGATTTCGGGTAATCCGAATTTGGCTATCCAGTGTTCATAAAGTGTTATGTAAGCATAATAAGCCTTACAATGTGGTACTGGGTTGAGTGCTACATAATGTGTAAATGCGTCAACAATTACCATAATGTAGGAGTTTCCTTCAGAGGATGGTGAAATTGGTCCTTTTGTATCAAATGATATACGGTGGTTAAAAAATAAACTTTGTCCTTTAAAATCTTGTTTTTGTGCTATTTGTTTTTGATTTGGATAAGGTTTATTTAGCTGACATACTATACAATCATTGCATAGTACTTTTATCCAAATTGGTGCATTTGGGAAATAAAAATTTTGTGTAAAATTTGAATTTGTTTTTTTTTCTGATCCAGTGTGTCCTTTAATGTTTTGTGTATGTGAAATGTTAAAAACTATTAGAATCATACTTAAAGGGAGACAGGGAACTGTAGAATCGTTTAAATGATATTCTAGAAGGTCTGTGTTTTCATTAATTGTTGTATTATTAAATTTTCGAAAATATCGGAGGAGTGTTTTATTTCCTAAAATTGTGGTATCTGCCTTTACGGGCTTAGTTTTGTATTTGTGCCATGATTTTAGTTGTCTAATTACTGGGTCAAGATTTTGATATTGTTTCAAGCTATTAATTGTAATTTTATCTGTTGGAGGGAAAAAAATGTTTTCAATTTCTAATTTAGATAAAGGAATTGTGTCAAGTGGGTCAAGGAGGTCAAAAACTTGATTTATTTTGTATTTTGAATCATTTGTTTGGGGTCCTGATAAATTTATTTTATCAGTTAAATTTTCTTTTTCAATTAACGGAAAAAGGTCTTTTTTATGCGAGTGGTGTTTTATTCGTTTTTGTTGGGTGTTATTTTTTATCCATTGTGAGTATGGAATTGGTTTGAAAGTGGATGTTCCAAGTAGCTCAACTTCGTAGTGATTATTTTGGCAATCTAAGTAAAGTGGGAAGTGTTGGAGATTATTTATTTGTGATTGTTCAATGTCAGTTTTTACTGCATATTTACATTCTAGTCGGGGTGATGTTTCGTCTTTTGCAAGGTAAAATTTTATATTTTTGGGTATTTCAACTGTAGTTTTTCGTGTAAGTAATTCAGGTGGTGTATTTCGACTTAATGTATCTGGTAATGCAAGATTCTTTCCTGCTGTCCAAACTATATGTAAGTTTGGAAATTTCATTAAAATTAATTGAAATCTATAAACTCGATGATTAGGATTTGACTTTTGTGTAAAGAGAAAAATGATTGGTTTATGATCTGTGAATAGAACTGTTGGATGTTTTGATCCAAGTATCAGAAATTCATATTCTGTAAGTGTATAAATTATAGCTGTACATTCTCTCATTAGAGTTGAGAGTCGTAGCTCTGCTTGAGTGAATAATCGGGAATTTGCTGATATAAAGTTCATTTTATTTGTACCATTGTGTGATTGTAATAATGCTGCGCCGATGCCAAAATTTGAAGCATCGCACATTGCATAGAATGGTTGATTTGGATCTGGGATTGTGTTTGAAATTTGTTCAGTTAAAAGTTTTTTTATTTCTGTAAATCGTGTTTGATGTTCAGTGGTCCATTCAAAATTATTTTGTTGTCTGAGGATGTTATAGAATGGTCTTAAATATAATTGCATTTTGTAAACGTACTTGCTTAAGAAATTTAACATTCCAAGGAATTCTTGGATTTTTTTTTGTTTGTTGGTGGTTGAAGTTTTTGAATAGCATTAATGCGTGATTTTAACGGAGTGATTGTGTTTCTTTCTATGTTATGTCCTAAAAATTTAACTCGTGTTAAAAAGAAGTGTAATTTATCGGGGGCGGCCTTCAGATTTTCGTTCTGAATTATTTTATGACAGTGTTCTAAAACTGTAAACATTTCTTCTTTTGTCTGTGATTGCATAAAAACATCGTCTAAATAGGTGATTGCGTTTTTCTTAAGTATTAGTGGTCTAAAAATTTTGCTCATAAAAGCTGAAAATGTTGCTGGTCCTATAGATATTCCATAGAATAGGCGGTTGAATTCAGATTGTTGATTTCCAATAACAAATTGTGTTAAACGTCGTGATTGTTCATCTAGTGGCATTTGATTGTATGCGCTATTCATATCTGCGGTTGTAAAGTATTTTCCGTTTATTTTTGTTAAAATAACTTGTATTGGCTCAATAGGCCAATTGAATTTTGATTCGTCTGTTAGTGAATTGAGATATCTAGCGTCTAAAACTATTTTTAATGATTCTCCTTTTGCTAGGATTATAACAGGGTTAATAAATGTGTTACCTTTTGGTTGTTCTTCTTTGTTTACTGGTGAGATAATTTTGTATTGTTCTAAAATATCCATTAATCTATTTACCTTATCGTGTAAATGAATTGGTACTTTACCTGCTCTTTGTTTTTTGAAAATTGCGTCAGGTTTTAACGGGAGATGTAGTGATGAACTGATTTTCCCAACATCAAATTTTGATGTTGCATAGACTGTTGAATATTTTAACAGTTGTTTTGCTAGTTTGTCAAATTCGATTTGTGTAATTTGCGAGTGTTCAAAGTTAAACATCGTTAAAAATTGTTGTTGTTCTTTTGTGTAGTTTTTTATATTGAATGTTGGTTTAAAATATGGTGTTTTTGTGAAATAATCAGTGTTTCTCTTTTCCTTGCTTATTATATTACTTATGAATAGTTCCTCGTTAAGAATTGTGGATTGACAAATATCTAATAATTGGAGTCTTTTTGTATATTTTGATAGATATGATTTGTGTTTAAACATTTTGTTTTGTCATTTTCATTGGGTTTATTTACCGTGTTAATTTTGTTTATTTCTTGTGCAGTTTGTGTAGTATTGATGGGTTCAATGTAATAATTGTGAAGGAGTTCCAATTGATTTTCATATATATGTGATGTAAAAGGTTGTTCATATATAATACGTTCGTAGTCGTTTTCGACTGCTATCATATTTATAGAGATAGTGTTTTCTGTATCACTTTCTGTGTCTGATGATCCACAGTTTATTTGATTTAGTTGTAGTTCGTTATTTCCTGTGTCGTCAATACCTGGGGGGTCTGATGTTATTTCTTCATTTGATTGTACTTGATTAATATGTCTTTGATGTTTGGGTGTACTACTTCTGTAGCGATGTTTAAAATTTTTATAATGGTTATTATTTCTATGTGGTGATTGAGAATAATTTCTATATCGATTATTATAACTTGAATGTCGATTTTGTGAATTATTTCGTTATCTGTTTTGATAATTGTCGTTTGATCTGTGATAGTTTGATCTGTTATATGAGTTATTTCTTGATCGATTGTTCGGGTAATTCTGATTTCGATTGTTCGAATAACTTCTATTTCGATTATTTCTATTTTTATTACATAAAACTCTTTGGTGTTGTTTATTTCTTTCGGAGTCAAACATTTTTGAAAATTCTTGTGTAAATCTTTTCCAGTCTGATTTTATTTCTATAGGTAATACTGAAAACCATTTTTGAGCTGCGCCATCTAAGGTTGTTTGTATCAACGCTGTGCGTCGATTTATCCAATTTTGATGTAGTGGTGTATTAATTGGTTCAGGTCCTATATTTGAAATTAAATTTGCTGTTACTGCAATTAAATAATCTTCTACAGAATATTCAGGATCTGTTCCTGTGAATACCATTAGTGGTTTATTTGATGTTATTGATGATCCACCCATTAGGTATGGATTCATTTTCATCTGTAGTGATTCTGCGGCATTTGGCATTTGCGAAAAATTTTAAAGTTGATTTTTTGTTATTTCGTGTTGCTGAAGGTAATATGGGAGTGGTATTTCATTTTGCATTTGAGTTGGTTGATACGAGTGCATAGTCATTGGGTTTTGTGGTTGAATTGGTTGAAAAGATTGTGTATTAGTTGGATTTGGCATATGGATTGGTTGTTGATTTCGTGTATCTGTTGGATTTGGAGAAAAAATTCTATTATATGTATGAGGTCGTCGCGATCCTTGTTTGCGATATTCTTGGGTATATGGTGCAAAAATGTCTGGTTGTAAATAATCATCATCAGATGATAAGTAATCCGTATGATGAGGTGTTTGCTTTTTATTTTTATTTTGTTGAAAGAATGGGTAATTTTCACTATGTTCCTGTGGAGGATGTGAATTAGTCCGAAAAATTACTGAGTTGGTTGTTGTCATTGGGTTATCCCAATAGTGAGAACTTACATGATTATTATTAGTTTTTTGTGGGGTATAGTTTGTTTTTGATGAATGTGCATAATTATAATTGTGTTCTGCAAAAGTGTTTCTTGTGAACGTTCTTCGTGGTTTTGATGGTACTGTCATGGGTCTATATGTTTGATAATCCATTTGTGAATATTTTGGAGCAACCGAAGGTTTAACGGTTGATTGCAAGGTTACTTGTGCCAATGAAGTATTTGTATTTTTTGGTGTTGTTAAATTTGGATGTATTGGTGAAATACTTTGTTGTGTAGTTGTTGTTGTTTGGACAATTTCTTTATGAAGTGTGATGGTGTTTGGATATCTTGTTGTGTAAGATTTCTAGTTCCATTAAGGTTTTCATTGTGTATGACGGTCGAGTTTAAACTGTTATTTCGCGTATCAGGTAAAAATGTATTGTAGTTTAATGGTGTTGCATCGATGGTTAGTGGTACTACTTTTACATAATCTCTTTGGTAAGATATTGTACTTATTGTTTGACATGAGATTGATTGTGGGATATTTATGAATGCATGATGAGACCATTCAGGGTTCCAAACGTAGTCTGACTGTTCTGTAATGGCAGTATCATCATTTGGATTTTGAGGTCTGAAATTTTTTCTTGCTTGTGAAATTAAGTCTATATTATGTGTGAAATAATCTATTATAAACCATGCTAAAATTTTTTGTAAGTCATGTTTTGTGTGTTGTGAAACATCGTCTTTAGTGAAATTTTCTTTGATTATATGCAGGAAGGTTGAAAATAAAGTAATTTCATGTCGTATTTTTGTATGTTTGGATGTTTCAGTTGATGAGATACTTTGAAATTCTGTTTTTTCTAATATAGAAATATAGGTATATATTATTGCAAAAACTTCGTTAGTGAATATGGAGTTTGCTCTTTGTGAATTATGATATTGTATGCTTTTAATATATTCTAAGAATACTTTTGTAAATTCTAATTCAAGATCGTCTGTTTGAATTACATATTTTCGATGATTCGGATTTGGTGTGCTGAATTCTATGGTGTAGATTCCATATTGTTGTGTTAAATTACATATATCTTTCAGATAATGTTCAATAATTTGTCTTTTGATTTTTACATCTGGGAATTCTGCTTTGCATGGACTGATTCCGGGTTCAAACAAATTTAAGAGTAAATTCTTGCAAAAATCATGTTGCCCTCTATTATCGGGTGCATCTATGAGGAAGGGGTAAATCTGGACTATCGTCATCTGGACTATCGTCACTTTGAGTGTGGCTCCTTTTTTTGTTTAATGACTGTTAATATATAACTATCGATGTGTCTAAATGGTTGATTCCAATTATACAAGTCTACTGGTTTGTGTTTATTTTGCTTTTTTATTCTTTTTTTTCCTCTTTTTGATGAATTTTTTGAGGTTGTTTCTGAATCGAAAAAATATAATTGATCGTGAATGGGACAATTTTTGTCAATTGATTCTTTTAATTTGTAGAGTTCATCTAAATTGCCGGCTTTTGATTCTGAAAATGCGTTTCTATTTTTTGAAAATCTTTTTCGTGTGATTTGTCTTTGTTTGTTTATTATTTTTCTTTTTATTGTTAATCGTTTTGTTCTAATGTATCCAACTGTTTGTGTATGAGGTGTGATTACAAGATCGTATTTTTGGTTATCTATCTCACAGTTGTGTAAAACGATTGTTTGTTTATTTCCTAGATTTTTGAATGACATAAGGTTTAGGATGAGGGATGCAAAAAGTTGTTAGGTGATTTCTATTTTCTTAGACTGTTAGTCCTTACGATTTTTTGGTTAGCTTAACCTGCGTCTTTTTGTTCAGGGTTGGAGAGAAAAGTATATCGATTCCGAAGAATGATTTTTTGCTTTCTCGTGGCTAGTCTAAGCTAAGGTGTTAACTTACTTAATCTTACTTAGGGGTAGTGATTGTGTTCAAGGGTTGGAGAATAGTAAATCGATCCACAAGGTTCATGTATAATTAGAACGCAAGTAGTTCGTTAGATACTATTTTAAACGTACTAAGTCTAAGATTTATCCTGGGTCTGGTAAGAGGAGGGTTCAAGTGAAGGATGAATAACCGAAGTTCTTCACTGTTTATCTTAATTTGAATGGTTAGTTTTATTTAAAAATTTCTATTAATCTTGGGTCGTTTGGAAGGGTTGGATAGTGAATCGACGTTTGAGGTCGTTAGACACATGCTAAGTGAGTGGGGGAGAACAAAATTGTTCTTTTTGATCCAAGGATAGGCCTTGATGATCAGGTTTTAAATTTAGTGAAATAGAAAATTAATTAAGATCCAAGGATAAGCCTTGGTGACCTGTTTTTAAAATTAAGTGAATTTAAGTTTAAAATTGTTTAAATTTATCTAAGAAAAAGATTTAATTTTTTAATGATATTAGTGAGCTTTATGATTGCTGTTATGTTTAGGTGATAAAGCTGGGACAACAGATGATTTTATGATTACTAACAATTTATTGTCATGCTACTAATTTTTATTTTCATTTTCAATAAATATTTTTCAAACATGTTTTATATAAGACAGCAGAAATTAAGAAAACGATCTGATTTCTTTTTATCAATCGTTATTGCATATTAATAATTTTGTTTAGCGCCTGAAATGATCATGAAGATTGACTTCAAAATTTTATATTTGCAAATGAAAATCTAAATTCATTGCTAATAAGATTCTAAACATTAAAGTTTGTGTTGGCTTTTGCCGTACGATCATAAAACTATTTGGTAAGTTTCTACTTTGTCGTATGTCGTCTCTTGTTCGAGGACTTCTTCCAATTCCGGGTAGTTCTGTTATCGTTCGGAATATCGGCTCTGATCTATTGAGTCGTAGAGACATTTCAATTAAATTATTATAGTATAACATTTTAAAAGAAAGTCAAAATTATTTCGGCGAATTGCAGATATAGCTTGATTATGACGCTAGTTACGTTTAAAAAAAAACAGTTTACCGGAACTATAAGATGAGAAGCTTCTTAGGGAGAAAACGATGATGATCGTTTTTTTGGACGAATGCTCGCTCGCTTGATTACGAGCCTAAATTGAAGAATATGGTTACTTTGGAATAATAAAAAATATGTTACTAAAAAGAGTGATGATACCACTGGTATGTTAAAACGACTAACTAAGATTAACAGAATATCATGAGAAAAAGTTGAGTTGCTAGTGTTTCTTTCGAAATCACTTAGAAAAGGCCCGTGTACTCCACTGGATTTCGAATAGACACACAACTGAAAAACACACCAAACTAACATCTAAAACAACAGTCTGACAACGTTTAAAAACTTAAAGACCATTGATCCACGAGGGAAAGGTCAACATACGAGCTGTACAGCTCTACAGCTCTTCACAGCGAACCGCTGTTGTGACCCTGCTTTAAGGCAAGAACGTTTTTTTTATATCTAAGTAACTAAAGGGTAGACAATCTGACATTCATACTTGCTTCATTCACCCTTCACCCCAATGGGCAACAAAGTTTGACACAACAAGGATCAAAACTACTAAAATCAGGAAGGAAACTCATGAGGTGTATGCACATATGTAATAGAGCTGAGATTTTGTACATATAAATTTTCACTAGCACATTGTAAAGTTGCCTATAAGTTAAATAAAATAATAAAATAGATGATTAAACGCTGTCTCGCAAAAAAACATTGACCAAAGCTAATATAAAAATATATAAGAATTGCCAAATCCCGATGAGTAAAAGTAAAAAAAATAGATAACCGCGCCAAAAAGAAAATTTAAATTCTGCGCTTTTCAAATTTGAGAAAAATTATCAACTTTATTGGAGCCTCTATAAAATGTATAATCCAACACTGAGGAGATGTCGCTCGATTAATTGTGTCCTCATTATGTTGTTATCTATCTGGTTTTGATTGTGGGACTTTTCAAATCTGCGGAAAATGAGCACGTCTCAATCATCACTGGGTTCGTTGAGGATCCTGACGAAGGTGCAGAACGAAGTTTCTGCTATTAGGCTTTTGTAGTTAGGAGTGCGTTCGATTATTGTCATTAGGTCTGATGGAGAGCTGATTGAGAACGGTCCTAGCGACTGTACTTCTGGTGTCCCCCTAGTTTGGGTAAAATTGAGCAACGGTTGATCGGGTTCTTCTTCCAAACTGAAGATGATTCCATTCAACGTTGACACTCTGTCCTAAATCGTCTTTTTTTTAAAAATTTTGGCGCGCTTTTTTTAGCGCTATTGGTGCGATTGCTTATTGATAGTTCTGGAACCCGATTGTTTACTAGTTGACGGTCCTGAGAGCCCTGAGTCTTGTCGGGGAATTCTTTTTTCCTCAGATGCTTAATAATAAAGGTTAGCCAAAGCTTTGATTGTTTAATCAAAATTTTGCGGAACAAGATTGTTTCTGAAAGCTGATTCAATATCCTCAGGTTGTGCTATTTGTCAAGGGTTACTGAAAGCTCTCTTGACCACAAAACGTTCCGTTTCAAAGGTCTAGTGTAGGGTCTTCTTTCTTTTGTCCTTCCTTCCGATAACCAAATGTTCTAGGCACAGTTATCTTTTTTTTGATACGGTTTTGATAGAAGGGACTGGATTTGATGTTTGCCGCCTTGTCTGTTGTTTTATTTTGTAGAATTGCTACTTCGATGAGCTTTCGAGCGATCGCTGCCCTCAATTGCGTTGTTTTCTATTCAGTCATGTTTCTAGTGCTCGAAATGATCAACTCTTTTTTATCTAAAGTGATTGAGTGTAAGAGTAAGTTATTCCAAAAAACGTTGCGATAGCGTAGAAAGTATTTTGTAGTATGTTTGCAACTATTAGTTCGTTGTTTTGTTCTATGAATCTAAAAAATATATTTTCGACTATAAGTTTAAATACGATTTTGATCCATTAAGAGACTTTGTAGTGAGTTTAGTGTTTTTTTTTGTGTAAAAAAAGCTGGTGGACTGGCTACATGTGATCTTGAAACTGAATGTGTTGACGTGTTTTTAATTTTTTTGCTAAAGGGAGTTTTTAGAAAAATCGATACATAATAGGATGCGTTTGCTGATTCCCCACAATTTATCTAAAGGGCCCGCAAATTACAACTCGACTTCTCCTTTAGTTTACATAACTTCTATTAGTTTTTTGCACAATATTCTGCAGCTGCTTGCACGATGCAGCTGCTTGCACAATATTCTGAGCAAAAGTGATCACAGTTACAGTCTCAAACTGTGTCTTCGGCGTGGTTTGGAGTATTTCCAAAGAACGAATGATGGAAATAGAATTGTTTTTCGTTTTTTTTTTCAAATAAGGGGTGTTTTTTTATGCAAAAGGGTGATCAAAATTACATGATTTACAGTCATTCAAGTTTCTATTTAAAATAGTTTATTTATACAATTCTCTTTTTTTCTTCCTCTTACTCTAATAAAACAAAAAATTAAATTGAAAATTGTATACCCAACGAGTTTTTCGCTTGTATTGTTTATTCTATGACTTGCATTTGACGCGGACTTTTCCATACTGTTAAGTTGCCCACCACACTTCTTTAGAGTTTTAGCCTTCATCCAACGATCATCTGAAAAATTCACAAAAGAAAATAAAAATTGAAAACTTCTTCAAACTGTTTAAAACTCTATTAATTTTTTGCACCAAACAATTCAATAAAAATAATACCAATGCAGTAATTTAATTTATAAATTTTTTCCCAAATGCAGTAAATCTAATAATGATGAAAATTTGTAACTTAATTTTCCCCAACAACTAGCAGTAAAATTGAAATTCTATGTAGTAAATTAATAAGAAGCAAATGCAGTACTAACCTTTTGATATTTTCACTCACTCGCACAAGAATTCTATCCAAATTCGCACAGCTCGCCCACGAAGAATTGTTTAAATAATGAATTTCAGTTTCAAGCTTTCACACTCAACAACTCTAACACACGATAACAAGTTTCAAACTTTCCTTTAACCCGGTTGGAAAGGGTTTATATACTAAAACAAACTAACCAACGCAGCTTACTAAACACCACAAATCTAAAATAACAGCATGACTAAGAAAAGAAAACCAACGGTACCCAAACCGGATTAACCCAGTTTAAAACTGGATAATTTATTCTTTTGAAGACTATTATAAAGTCTAAGAAAGAAATAAAAAACACAAAAAAGTCGAAAGACAAACCCATAACAAAAACAATTTGATTTTTGAAAAAAGGACACAACCAAAGGAACGTAAGAAAGACCAACATAAAACCAACATAAAACGTTATCACATAACAGGACTTCTCAAAGAAACCGCACGAAATCATACTCCCACTCCTGGCCTAACCCACCAGAGAGGACGTCCTGAGCATGCTCTATAGCCGGCCTAACCCACCGTGCTACATCCACTCTTTGTGACCACACTTCTATTTTTAATAAGAGGTACTCAAGGGTGAGTAACTCTTCAAAATAACCGAACTAAAACAAAATGCTTTTGTGAAAACAACTAACTAAATTCATAATTAAAAAACTGAACTAATAAAATTTTTATACAATGTAAATTATACCTTGCAGTATATAGATCAGCACACAACAACAAAGACGAACATCCAAAGACAAAATGACCCCACTACACTCGAACAAGAACGGCCAACCACAACCGATATGCCGTCCACAATCACAACTCAAAGGATTTAGAGTACGACTTGACTTCGCAGAAAAGGACTTCTTTGAACTAGACCAATGACCACCTCGATGTTCAAGTATATGTACAGATCCGAGTTACAAGGCATCCCTCCACGCCATTCCCAGACGAGGTTGAACACAAAACAAGTTCTCTACATAATACAGAAAAACCCGTCAAGCAAACCATTTTGAAATCAGATTGATTTCGTTGGGAAACACAGTCGTTGTCGCAAGAAGACACAACGATTAATGCCCCAAACTCCAGCGTCCTGGAACTTCTCTAACAAGAGAAACCGGACAAGAATACGATGTTCGCCCAATACCAACGTTCATCATCCATCCTTTGAATTGCAGAAAGATAATTCTAAAAAACTCTGTAAAACCCGGATGGGTGGAACCTGATCCAAACTACATTTTATGATTGGATAAATTAGATATTTTACCACTGTAAAGTATTTAATATTAACCAATCATGATCCATCTAACTAACAACCCACTTATTTGTAAGTGCTGAAATTACTTGTAATTTCAGCACCAGAGAGATTTGAATTTAACTTAGAAGTTAGTTGAACTCTCCCGAGTACTTCAGCAGCCGCAATAAACCAGTATACCCTAGATCTATTGAGCCTAGCAGAGACTAGTTAAACAACCTGAGACTAGATAGTATAAGAGTAAGATTAGGATCGGTATTAGACTAAGAAGTTGCACGAATCTATCCGGCCGAAAATAAGATAGCGTGACGAGCAGACGGTGTACCCTATCCGAAATTACTCTATGAGTTATACACTTCGGTCCTAACTCACCTAGCAGATCATGTTTTTAGTCAAACAATTCATTTCTAAATTTATAGACTCCTAAAGCGTCTTTTGTGTTGACACCCATTTTAAGCGATTTTTTTTGATGGGCATTCAGCTAAGTTTTACTGGGCTAAATTTTCATCAAACTTGGCGAAGACACTGCTACATTTCATACAGGAAAATCTTGATTTTATATTCAAGCTAGGTATTACTTTACAGAAACTTTTTGTGATAAATACTAGCAGGGGTAGAAGATTGTGCCTTGTTTGTTTCTTTTTCAGATGGTTAAAATAAATAAAAGTTGTCAATAATTGCCTGATTAAGAGATTTCGCTCAATTAAAAGGTTTCAGAATTTTGTCAATAATTGCCTAATTAAGAGCATTCACTCACCTAAATGTTTCAGAAAGATTCCTCCGTTGTAAGCCACAGTTTTTCAGTTAAGGTAAAAGCGTCCAGTATCCAGTCTTGAGTGAAGGTTTTTCCTATGCCAACAATTATAAATAGGTCTGAAATCGCTCCCCAAAACTTTGTATAGTATTATTGATCGTTCTGTTTCCGGTTTAGCAATTTATAATGTTCGAAGGTGAAATTTGCTTGTTTGACGCAATGCCTATATCCGAGGATGTTTTTGATGAAAAAGAGTCCTCCAAGGCACTCAAGGCTACGTCTGGTATGGATCTGACTTTTTAATCATTACTTTTTTTTATCATTATTGCTCAGTGAAGATGGTCAGTCCAGTTTATCTATTGGGTTGGGTATATTTCAACTATTTCTGACGCTGAGTCTTAGGAAAAATCCGTCAGACGATTTTTCTACAGTGTTTTTTATTTGAACTACATTGCTACTTTTCATGCATCTGTAAGAGTTTAACGAGCTATATTTGCAGTTCAATTGAATTTCTTAAAGTTTTTTCGTACATTTCATGTCAGCTTATCAATGAGCCTCGAAAGTGGCTTTTTAGGTTCAGACTATCGGTACTTCGTAACTTTTATTCTTTTTTTACTATCATCAGTTGACTCACTCAACTCATCCATTACAAAACAATATGTTGCGGCTTTCTTTTAGCTTTTCTTGTGGACCATTTCTATAATTACTAGTCCAAACTGTGCACTGGATAGGCGCACAATTTTGTGTCTGTATGTTCCTGGATTCCAGAGACAAATCTCTAAGCATGTTCCAAAAAGTAAGTGGATTCCACTTACAAAAATTTCGTGGATTCCGCGTACAAATAGCTGTAACGTAAGTTTTGTCGGCACAATTGTCTTGTTGCGGATTCCACTTGCAAATTGCGGATTCCACTTACAGTTGCGGATTCCGCAACAGCTCAATGAATGTAAATATTCATACGTCCTATGATTTGTTTGTGGATTCCACAAACCGTTCTGAATTCCGCAAATAAAGTTGCAGATTCCGCAAATTTGCCTAGCTCTTGATTAATTTTGAGCGGTGCAATGTTTTAAGTTTTGTTTGTGGCATCCATAACAGCAAAAAAGATCAAAAAAGTAGAAATGTTGGGGATTCCGCGACAAATCTGATTTTGGCCTGTTGCGGAATCAGTTTACAAAGCACAGAATGCACAATTTGGCCTCCTAATGAAAGTTTCATAACTTATTTTAGGACATGCTTATTTTAATTTGCCGGATCGAGGCCCGTGAATATTTTTCAGGCATCGAATGCCATTAGGTGTCAATTTTAGAGTCTGGATGGGGTTTTTGAACCGCGGAAACTCTCTGGAAGTATCTGGACAAATTCTTTTGAGTGCGATAGTCTCATAAATATCCGCAATAATCTGGAAAACAGTCGCCATAGCTTAGCGTTATATTTTTCAAAACAAGCTTTAGACGGGTTTTTAAATGTTTTCTTCAATTTTGATGGTCTTGCTTGTACTAGTTGCCATTTTCTCGGCCAAGACACTTAACTCAAGCTTTAACCCTACCGTCTGCTATAATCACAATCGTTGGCTAAGCGTGTTTTTAATCCGTTTCTGAAGAAAAAACGCAATGTGTAAACTTTGAATGATTTTTTTTGTCATTCAATTTTCAACTTTTTAACTGAGAGTTTTTTCAAATTATCTAAACATTAGTAATAATTGGAGCTGAAAATTTTATTTGAAAATAATGTGTTACAATTTTTTTTTCTGGCATTCGGAAAAAATGGTAGAAACATTTTTCTCGTGGTGATTTTTTCTCCAGACAAATTTCTATTTTAAATTTCTATTTTTATTTATCAATTTTTGACAGAAACTTTCCAGCCATCTGAAAAGGTATTGTTGTCTTGAGCTCAATTTTTGAAAGCCATCTTACCTGTGACTAGTTTTTGGAAAATGTGGTGTTTTGAGTATTGCTAATTCGGCTAACAAAGGA